>NC_066582.1:481788539-482112289 GCF_024323335.1 Lathyrus oleraceus | reverse complement strand
ATGAGGGTTAAGTATATGTTGGCTCATCAAAGGAGGATTATGAAATAGAGGATAACGACGCCAAAGAAGGTTTGAGATATTGTCTTCAACAATATAATCACCGATCTAACAAGGTTTAGGGTGAAGATTAATGACAAAGATAAAATGATACAAGCGCTTTGATTCATAAATGCTTTAGATTGACTACAGAAGGTGTGAATATCACGGTTGTGTTTATGTTAGGAGCCATGATGATGACTCTTTTATTTTTCTGTTACTTTATGTTGATGATATGTTGATTGCTACTAATCATTTACACGACGTAAATAAACTAAAAATTATGTTGGGAAATAAGTTTGACATGAAAGACTTAGATGGTGCTAAAAAGATTCTTGGTATGCAAACTCACATGGATAAAAGTGCTAGAAAATTATGGCTATCTCAAAAAAGCTATGTTGAAAAGGTGATAAGCAAGTTTGACATTAGTAATTCGAAGGATGTGAATACTCCATTGACAAATCACTTTAAGCACTCATTGGATATGTGTCCAAAGACAAATGCAAAAATTGAGTATGTGTCAAAGGTTCCTTATGCTAGCATTGTTGGTCGTTTAATGTATCTTATGATATGCACTAACCAAATTTGGCACAAACTATAAGTCAAATTTGTAAGTTTATATCTAGACAAATGGATTTTTCAGGTGCATGAAGGGTATAACAGGTCATGTATCATATTTATCAGTGAACGGGGTGATAATTCGATTGTAGGATATGTTAATTCAGACCATGTTGGAGATATGTATGAAATAAGATCTACAACAAGATATGTCTTTACTTTACCAGGAAGACCATTTGCTAGAAATCATCAATTCAATCCATAGTGGTCATGTCGACAACTAAAGCAGACTACATGGAAGCAGGTGAAGCTACCAAAGAAGCTCGATTTCAATTGTATTGTGATAGTCAGAGTACCATTTATTTGACAAATAATAAGGTGTATCATGCCAGGACCAAACATATTGATGTGAGGTTTTACAAGTTCAAAGAGATATTTGTATATGGAAATATATTACTTGAAAATGTTTATACTTCAGAAATTCAGCCGATATGTTGACCAAGATAGTCATCAATGACAAGTCTAAGCATTGCTTGAACTTGTTTTATGTTTCTCAATGTTAAGCAGGATGTGTACCTTCTTAGTTGTCAGGATGTGATCGTCATGCATGAAGTCCTCATAGGAGTTTGATATTTACAAATGTGGAGATTGTTGGATATGACTCATATTAAGACAAATAGGAATACAATATGTGAAAATTTTAAACGAGTCTTATGCCCAACTTTTTGTTGTGAGTAGGTGACTAGGGGGTGCAGGGGCAGTAGCCCTCGTGGTATGATTTAGGAGTATTATTGTAAAGTAAGTCGTAGTATTATATATATTGCTTGAAATAATGCAATCCAATTTATTAGAAAAAATCAAGAGAACTATAACTGCTTTGTAGTTGCGGAAGTAGACACCATTGATCAAACTTTGTTAAAAAAGTTGATCATATTTATTGCCTTTTAATTTTGTTTTCTTTAATTTTTTATACTAGTTGTTGTTCTAACACAAATAGATAGACAGAGAGATTACACATGATGTGGCATAACTAAACCAGTTATGAAGTTTTTGTTTGATATGTGTGGTTGTTGGGAAGATGTCACATCACTAAAATAAAGATGACGTTGATGAAAATTGCACTTATAAAATTCAAAGCATATGAAGTCACACTAATCTCTAGGTTCAATTCTCCCCCACCAATTATTATAAATCATATGCAATTGAGATTAGCGACGAATTCCCTTTAGGATACTTTGAATACCTTAATGTGAATTTCGCAAACACGCTAAGCTTATATTTTGATAATAGGTTACGGAGAAATGTTTCCTGCACTTCACTCATGCAATAATAAAATAAATGAGGATTTAAAATAATTATAATAGGAGAGAAATGAATTAAAAAAGTCTGATTTCATATGTTCTATGTGCTTCCTAAGTGTATCTATTTATATAGAAGCTTATGTTACTTGGTGAAGAGAAACATCATTTGGATAAAATTTTGCACCTGATTGAAATTATGTTCCTCAGAGGACATATGTTGGACCAAATGTCTGGAATAACTTGTCCATCTTGTTATACCAAAGTAAACACACTATAACAACGATAATAAATCAAGGTAAAAGCTATAAAGAACACCAAGAAATTTTAACCCAATTCAATGCAAACAACACCTACAACTGGGGGACGCTCAACCCTAACGGAGTAGGAAACATAAGAAAAAAAGGGGGGGGGGGTTGAATTGGGTTTCAAGTATAACAAATTTTTATTTCCCAAAATAAACACAAGAATAACAACAACAATAATAAAGAACAATGATAAAAGACACGAGTATTTTATCTTGGTTCACCGTTAATTAGTCTACATCCAGTCCACCCACCTGGGTGATTTCACCTTAAACAAGGACTTAATTCAAAAATCAATCTAATTACAAATGCAATAACAACCTGTCACTGATTTCTTACGAGCCTGATCTACCTGGTCGCTTAAGAAATATTGACGGTCATTGACTCCTTAAGATCCTGACATACCCAGTCGCTTAAGAAGATTTAATCCTCAATGACTACCCATCATTGACTTCTCAAGAGCCTGACCTACCTAGTCGCTTGGGGAATATAACCAACTAGGTGACAACAATTTTATGTTTACAAAGTTTGCTTCTTGATAAGCTGATAACACATAAGATAAAGATCAAATGAATACACTTAAAATATATACAATGAAAGTTTTAAGTATTCCTATCTTTTTTGTGTTGAGGTGTTGTGGCTTTAGTGTCTGCTAAGACTCACACTCATATCCTTCCACACATATGCGCTTGCATCCATTTCTTTTTCTCCTTTCTACATTCTTCTCTCCCTGTTTCCATATTCTTCTTCCTCATAATATATAGGAGATGAGTATATCCGTTGGAGGGTAGAATATGAGTTATCCTTAAGGTACTCGTTTTATAAAGGTCACTTCATACGCAACAATAAAGTTGTGCTTGTAGTAGAAAGTAGATGATGATGGGACGTGAGAAGCTTTTTTTCTTTTAAAGTATATTTTATTTTTTTACTTCTATCACATAAAAACAATATTGATCTGTAATTCAAATCTTCTAATCAGAGGCTTCTTATGCAAGTGGATTGAAGCTTGAGTAAATATCAAAATTAGTCTTCATAAGGAATTTTTTTATTGTACTTTCCTTGAGTATACTTACTCGTCATAATTGAGGCTTCATAAAATAGATGATATGAAGGTTGATCAGATTCTAAAGCCTAGATAATGTAGACAAAAAAGTCTATTTAGAGTGAGTCTTGAAAGTACTACAATCTAGAGTAAATGCGAACAAAAAATGCAAAAATATTTACTAGTTTGTTCAGATCAGATGCTTTGACTGTTAGAGAACCATTTACTTTGCTTACCAACTTATAGTTAGAGGCTTATAATATAATTTGATAAAGCTTGAGTAGAGTTCTTAGGTTGTCTTCAAAACTTGGTGAGACTTTAGATTTCCTTGGAGTACTGGGTTCTGAGACTAACACAAACTTGTAGTTATAACTTATATTAGAGATTATCTAGATCGTTTTTGTTCAGAAATGTTGAATTTATAATCTTAAATCTTGACTTGATTTAAACACATATTTGTATTCTTCCTTTTGTTCATAGTGTGTTTTCTCTCGTAAATCCGCTTTCAGCTTTCTTCAGACTTTGTCTTTGTTCAATTTTGACTTCTTCAATGGTATGACTTTCTTCAGAGTCTGGCTTTTATAACTTGATGTCGTTCAAACCTTTCTTCAGACTTTGCTTTGATTTGAAGTTTTCTTTCCATTAGACTTTGCTTTCTTCTGAGTTAACTATCATAGTTGACTTCTTTAGAGTCTCCAACTATCAGAGTTAACTCCAGACTTAGAATTAGAAGTTTCTTGATCAAAATCTGCTTCACTCAACATTTGCTCTCTTCATTTAGATTTTTTCTAGCCTTTGAGTTTCTGCATACTTAAGAAAATAGTTAGTGCATAAAATTGTTCTTCTACACTTTGTTATCATCAAAACTTAAAGGCAAGAAGATGTAGAACCAAACTTGTCCTTACATACCAAAGAAAGGAAATCCACTCTTTAATAGAATTAGTAATATCTTAGATGAACATGCCCCTTGCTCAATGCCCTTGTTCTTAATTCTACCCTTAATGTATTTCTATTTAGGACTCCCACTAAATATGAGAACCCCCTCTTATTTTCTATCAATGACTAACCCTAATGATCATCAACAATAATCATAATGATTCAATGTCAAATATACAACTTAACTAAACAAACCAACTACTATGCCATATGATATGATTAAAAAATAGCACGGTGTACAATGAACACAAACAAAGACTCAACCAAAAACTCAAATTATCACTCTAGCTCGTTGTCTTCAAGGAATATAAAGAGCCTCTCTATATATTAACCCATAGCTGGGCTTTTCTCCTTGGATTTAGGTAGTGATCTCGTCTAGATATGGTAGAGATTTAGCAAGGATTTTTTCTTCAAAATAACCCCCACAAAATAATTCGATTTGAATTCAAATTTAAATCTCATTGATTTAAACTAAACTAACTTAAATAATAAAACAAATCAGATTACTAAAATATAACAACAATCCTTATTGCGCGTGCGTGCGCACACACACACACACACACGCACACACACACACACACACACACACACACACACACACACACACACACGCGCGCGCGCACACACACACACACACACACACACACACACATACAACAACCTTGTCTTGCAAACAAGGGCCACATGTTGGGACATCTTTTCCCACATGTGACTTTTTTCACAAATGCAGCTGGGGCCAGATGTGCCACACTAGTAAGTGTTGGTGTAAGCCCAAGAAGCCAATACTTTTGGTACTTGTATCGAATTATTTATTAATAATAAAAAGATTTTTATTTATTATGTTTGTTTAATAAAGTACATATAATATTTAGTCATTTTAATGTATCAAGTGTGACTTAATAATGAGATCCCATTAAACACTAGGACATTATTCTTAAAGTATCCGTAGTCGAGCTTTGTTGTATAGTGGGATAATATTAAAGCATTAAGACTATTATGTATATAGACTAATGATCACATCTCATGGATCATGGATAAGGAGTTATCAAATCTTAAACATAGGTATGAATATTAAGAGTAATATTTATACTTGATTGACCCGCTATGAGAATACTATATAAAATGTTATGCAAAATGTCATAAGTTATTCTCATGGTGATAGTGGTGTATACCATCCTTCGACCTGAAACCACTATGGACCCTAGATGTAGAGTCGAGTGCCTTATTGCTGATCAAACGTTGTCTGTAACTGGATGACCATAAAGACACTTGATGGGTACTCCACGAAGCATGCATAGGGGCATGAGTGACCTAGATGGAATTTTCCCATCCCGCGTAACATGATAAATGTCTAAGGGCCCAATATTGAACTGGGCAAGGATGCCAAAGTCTATGCCTTGTGTTCAATATAGACATAAGGGCAAAAGGGTAATTGTACACATAAGTACTATCACAAAAGCATTTTTCAGATCACATGATATTTTTGTGTCTTGGGTAGTAGTGATGTGTTGCTAGATACCACTCACTGTTTATTATGTTAAATACGTGATTTAATATAATTACCAATGTCGCGAGAACCTACATGGTCACACACAAAATGATGGATTGATGAAAGATAGAGTAAATAAGGAATACCGTAAGGTACAATGCACTTAAGTGAATTGTAGAACATCGTAAGGTACGATGCACTTAAGTAGAATACGAAATATGGTAAGGTACCACGTGCTTAAGTGATTTTGGTATATCATAAGATATGGGCCATATACAGTTAAATGGGATTTTTAGTTTACAGCCCACACAAGTGGTTCTATAAATAGAACCCTTGTGAAAAAGCATTTGTTGATATGAAATTTTGTTTCTCTCTCTCTCTCTCTCTCTCTCTCACACACACACACACACACACACACACACACATTCAAAGCCTTCATTCGTAGCAGATATCACTGAGATTGAAGGAATCGGTTCGTGTGAACTGAGTAGAGGCGTTGTCACCATTCAACGTTCGTGATCACTCCTTAGATCTGCATCAAAGGTTTCAATCGCCACAAGAGGTAACGATTCTATCACTGATCACACCCCATTCTTAAGGATCACTAAAGGAGAAATTTTTAATTTCCACTGCGTTTTAGATCGCTATTCTCCCACAGTGGTATCAGAGACACTTACAAAATCATGCATCTGATAGCTGTTTATTTTCTGTATTTTATGTATTAATATGATTAAAAGACATAATGAATCAAAGAATAAACGAGTAATTAAATTTGGCATCATGTGTGTACGATTTGGATGATTGATGTTGACTATGCTTCGGAATCCGATGTTAGTATGGTGAAGCAACGATACATCGATCGTTCATAGGTTACACAATTGAGATCAATCAAGTTATATATATATAATATATAATATATATATATAATATTATATATATTATATATATATATATATATATATATATATATATACATATATATATATATATATATATATATATATATATATTATATATATATATATATATGATATAAGTAATTCTGATGCAAAATACGGTATATATGGTATACTGTTTTTGTTTCGTTCATTCTAACACTTAATGGTTGTTTTCCTTTGAGCGATCAATGATTATTTGCTTCTTGATCTGACATTAGTATGGTGAAGCAATGACGTGTTGATTAATCATACTAAATTAACAACCGAGGTGTGTTTGACGGTATGAAATTGCTGCCTTAGGGTTGTGTTGTCAAAGAGTTGTGCGATTAGGGTTGTGACTGCGCAAGAGTTGTGCTTTAAAGTATCAAGTGTTGATGCGAAAAACGATGCCGATTTCAAATGAATTTTTCATTAAAATTTTGCGTCAGGGCGCTACCCCCTGACCCCCGTTCCCTGACCCCGGCTAACTCTGCGTAGTGTGATCGGTTGCCAAAATTTAATTTGGTTTACTTAATTAATAGAATTTAAATTAATAATAATAAAAATGTGTTTATTATTATTGTCTTGTGGTGATCGGTTATGACCTTAGTTTTCCTTTATTTTATTTTGGGATTTTAAAATACGACCTGCATGTCATGCCTCTCTTTTAATCTCTTAATGTAACTTCTTTTCTCATCTCACTCCCTCGTATGTAAAACGAGTTTCTTTCATGTAATGTAATGTTATGAAGAAAGAGAAGAATACAATATCAAATAAGGACAACCTTGAAGATCTTGCTTGGAGAAGCTTAAATCGTTATTAGGTTAGCTTAGGTTCTCTCATTGGCTTGGGAGAACAATTGCGCTAGGGGCCATAACTGTTTCATTTTGTATGTATGTTGATGCATGTGAGAGACGAATTATATGATAAATAAGCTGGTGAGATCAGAATAATTGCAAATTCCCTCAAATTAAATATTAAGTTTATGCTTTCCAAGTTTTAGCACTCATCAAGACTATTATTGAATAATGTAGGTTTTGCCTACGCGAGATGCATGTTCTATATTAGTAAGGTGCGATGGGATAATTGTAATATCCAATTGCTAAAACAATGGGTCAAACTTAACTAAACAAATTATAATAAGATTATATACGTTTAGAAGCAAGAGTTAGAAATGATCCATGTGATGGATTGGAATAAGGAGTTATTCACCCAATTAAAATATTCGAGAGTTGTATTTGATACAATTGGAAGAAGTTCCTACCTAAATAACCTAGTTTTGTGTAATCCGCCTACGTGGACTTATAACAAAGTGAAATGTGGATCTCGACCCACTAGAAAATCTTCCAACGGGATTTTCCGAATCAATTGGTGAGGGTCATTTGTTTTGAGTAAAATAGTGGGAGCATATTTAATTAAAGGCCTAATTAAATGTGTTATTGATACTTATATTTTCATTATTTTCATGTAGATTACCATGACAGCAAACACCTCTAATAACATTTTGCGATCAATCCTTGATAAGGAAAAATTTTCTGGCACAAATTTTCTGGATTGGCACCGAAATCTGAGGATTATCCTCAAACATGATAGAAAGCTGTATGTATTGGAGAAACCTGTTCCTGAAGAGGAACCTCCTAGTTCTGCACCTAAGGCATAAAGAGATGCTTATAAGAAGTATGTCGATGATGCCAATGAAACTGCTTGCCTCATGCTAGCTACCATGAACTCAGAGTTGCAAAAGCAACATGAGAACATGGCACCGTTCGATATGATCGAACACTTGAATATGCTCTATCAAGAGAAGGCAAGACATGAAAGGTTTGAAGTTTCAAAAGCCCCTTTCCAAGGAAAGTTAGCCGATGGAGCCCCTGTAGGTCCCCATGTGCTGAAGATGGTTGGGAATGTGGAGAACCTTGAGAGGTTGGATTTTCCCCTCGGAAAGGAACTTGCGACTGATTTGATCTTGCAATCGTTCCAAATAGATTCATTCAGTTTGTCCTTAACGAGAAGACACCATATATGATATGGAGTGGTAAGAAACCACATATGTTTTACATGAAGATTTGGGGTTGTGAAGTTTATGTGAAATGATAAATTTTAACTAAGCCTGAGCCCAAATCTGACAAATGCTTATTTGCGGGGCATCCTAAAGAAACAAGAGGGTATTACTTCTACAATCCTTTTGAGGGAAAAGTGTTTGTCGCTCGAACTGGAGTTTTCCTAGAAAAGGATTTTATTTCCAAAGGAATCAATGGGAGGAAAGTAGAGCTTGAATAAATTCAAGAATCACAAAGCATTGATACACCTATGGAGGAATTAGGGCAGGAAACACAAGTAGTTGTGGAAGAACAACCTGCTCAAGTAGAACAAGACCAGCGTAGAACAAGCAGGATACGTTACCTACCTGAGAGATATGGATATCTTATAACTGATCAAGGTGATGTATTACTCATAGATCAAGATGAGCCTGTGACCTACCAAGAGGCCATAACTGGTCCTGAGTCTGAGAAGTGGCTAGAAGCCATGAAATCTGAAATGGATTCCATATACACAAACCAGGTTGGACCTTGGTAGAGCCTCCTATAGGAGTTAACCCTATAGGATGCAAGTGGGTCTTCAAAAAGAAGACTGACATGGATGGTAAGGTACATACCTATAAGGCAAGACTAGTTGCAAAATGATATAAACAAATTCACGGGGTTGGCTATGATGAAACCTTTTCACCAATTGCAATGCTTAAATCTTTTCGAATTTTACTTACTATCGCTGCATATCATGATTATGAAATATGGCAGATGGATGTCAAAACTGCTTTCCTTAATGGGAATCTTCTTGAGGATGTGCACATGACACAGCCTGAAGGATTTGACATACCAGAAGAAGCCCAAAAGATATGTAAGTTACAAAGATCAATCTATGGATTGAAGCAAGCTTCCAGAAGTTGGAATCTTTATTTTGATGAAATAGTAAAACAATATGGATTCATCAAGAATGAAGATGAGCCTTGTGTCTATGAGAAAGTTAGTGGGAGCATGATCGTCTTCCTGGTATTATATGTAGATAACATATTACTCATTGGAAACGATGTCCCTACCCTATAACAAGTAAAGTCTTGGTTGGGGAAATTCTTTTCTATGAAGGGCCTAGGTGAAACAACCTATATATATTAGGAATCAGGATCTATAGAGATAGATCATAAAAAATGCTCGGCCTAAGTCAGAGTACATACATAGACAAAGTGCTGAGACGCTTTAATATGCATGATTCCAAGAAAGGATTCATACCTATGCAACATGGCATGTGTCTATCAAAAACACAATCCCCTTCAACTAAGGAAGAAAGGAATCACATGAATAAGATTCCATATGCATTTGCAATAGGATCTATCATGTATGCCATGTTATGTACTCAACCAGATGTCTCGTATGCTTTAAGTGCAACAAGTAGGTACCAATCTGATCCCAGTGATGCTCATTGGGTACCTGTCAAGAATATCTTTAAGTATTTGAGAAGGACTAAGGACTCATTCTTAATATATGGAGGTCAGGAAGAGCTTACTGTAATTGGATACACCAATGCTAGCTTCCAGACAGATAAGGATGACTTTAGATCGCAATCTGGTTATATGTTTTGCTTAAACGGTGGTGCTGTGAGTTGTAAAAGTTCAAAGCAAGATACAATTACTGATTCTATAACCGAGGCTGAGTATTGAGGCAACAAAGGAAGATGTTTGGAACAAAAAGTTCATTAGTGAACTTGGCATAATTCCTAGCATTGTGGATCCCATTGATCTCTATTATGATAACAATGGTGCTATCGCACAAGCTAAGGAGTCTAGATCTCACCAACGATCCAAACACATACTTAGGCGTTATCCCCTCATTCGAGAGATAATAGATAGAGGAGATGTAAAAATATGCAGAGTACCTACACTTAACAGTATTGCTGACCCACTGACAAAGCCTCTTGCACAACAGACGCATGATGGCCATACTAGATCTATGGGCATTAGAGGTATGCCTAATTGGCTCTAGTGCTAGTGGGAGATTGTTGGTGTAATCCCTATAGGACAATACTTTTGGTACTTGTATCGAATTATTTATTAATAATAAAAGGCTTTTTCATTATTATGTTTGCTTAATAAATCCCCTAGAATAGCTAGTCCGTTTAATGTATCAAGTGTGACTTAATCATGAGATCCCATTAAACATTAGGACAATATTCTTAAAGTATCCGTAGTCGAGATTTCTTGTAAAGTGGGATAACATTAAAGCATTAAGACTATTATGTATATAGACTGATGATCACATCTCATGGGGATATTAAGAGTAATATTTATACTGGATTGACCCGCTATGAGAATACTATATAGAATGTTATGCAACGTGTCACAAGTTATTCCCATGGGGATAGTGGTGTATACCACCCTTCGACCTGAAACCACTATGGACCCTAGATGTAGAGTCAAATGCCTTATTGTTGATCAAACATTGTCCGTAACTGGATGACCATAAAGACAGTTGATGGGTACCACAAAGCATGCTGAGGGACATGAGTGACCTAGATGGAATTTTCCATCCTGCATAATAGGATAAATGTCTAAGGGCCCAATATTGAACTGGACAAGGATGACACAGTTTATGCCTTGTATTCAATATAAACATAAGGGCAACAGGGTAATTGTACACATAAGTATTATCACAAAAGGATTTGTCACATCACATGACATTTTTGTGTCTTAGGTAGCAGTGATGTGTTGCTAGATACCGCTCATTATTTATTATGTTAAATACGTGATTTTATATAATTACCAATGTCGCGATAACCTACAGGGTCACACACAAAAGGACAAATTGATGAGAGATAGAGTAAATAAGGAACACTATAAGGTACGGTGCACTTAAGTGAATTGTAGAACATTGTAACGTACAATGAACTTAAGTAGAATATGAAATATGGTAAGGTACCACATGCTTAAGTGATTTTGGTATATCATAAGATATGGGCCACATACACTTAAGTGGGGTTTTTAGCTTACAGACCATACAAGTGGTTCTATAAATATAACCCTTGTGCAGAAGCATTTGTTGATATGAAATTTTATTTCTCTCTCACTCTCTCACTCAAAACCTTCATTCGTAGCAGCTAGCACTGAGATTGAAGGAATCTGTTCGTGTTGACTGTGTAGAGGCGTTTTCACCATTCAACGTTCGTGATCACTACTTAGATATGCATCAAAGCTTTCAATCACCATAAGAGGTAACGATTTTATCACTGATCATGCCCATTCATAAGGATCACTAAAGGGGAAATTTTTAATTTTCGTTGCGTTTTGGATCACTATTCTCCTTAAGCAATAACATCATTTTCAACATTTGTCCATACCATGTTGTTTTGCATAATGTATCCAATCCAAAAAGGAATAACAATCTCCCCATTTTGCAAATTTTGGCAAAACAAAACTTCCAAAAAAACATAGAAGATGTTCATCATAAGTTGACCATTAAGCACACCACACATAGAGCAAACAATAGCAGCAACATAAACATCAGTAGTATCACACATCACACTAAACCAACAAATGTAGAAGTTAGAAGATATGTGGTTGCTACACATCCAGTCACACAATGGTGCTTTTATAAACAATTAACACGTGAAATCATTCAAGATCTGTTAGTCATGCATGCACACGTAGTTAGTGGTCAGTAGTCAAGATTCAAAAGTTACTACTAACACATAAAGAAATTAGCACACACAGTCACACAAAGTTGATGACTAAATGCTTCAGCATGTGTGCACACATATTCAGAACATTAATTAGCACTAGTCACACAAGCACAACTAAGCCAGTCAACAAATATCAATACTCATACATCAACTTAGAAAGTCAGTAGTCAACACCACTCCACTACACACCATTACTCCCCCCTTTTGCCATAATTTGGCAAAGTCAACATAGCCAGCACAAATGTTAATTAACATGTCAACACAATCAATTCCGGTAGGAGAAGACAATTATCAACCAAAATCACAGATGTTAAATAGGGTTCAAGAGCGTCAGGATAGTTAGACGTATGAGTACATGAGACCATGTTATAACATAACTACAAATATAAGCCTAAAAACAGAAAAGGATAAAAAATAAAGGCTTCAGTTTAAAGACACAAATCTTCAGAACTTGATTCATCTTTATCTTCACTTGATGATTATGAGCTTTCTGCTTCTCCATCACCAGAAGATCGTCTTTCTTCTCCATCTTCAATGTGAGCTTTCTCTTCATCCTCGACTTTCATCATTCTGATAATTCCATCCACCTTCTTATTCTTGATTATGCTAGCAGTTATGGTTTCCTACAGAGTCTTTGACATTTCCTTTAGCTCTAGTAACATATCCCTTATGGTGGCCTGGGATAGAGGAGAAGAACTTTCACCAGTAATTCAACCCTAATGCTTTACCATAATGTCTGGGACATGTGTCCCCATAAACAACTTCTTGTCAAAGGTCATAGGTCCAACCTTTTTGTTTGGGGGTTTCTTCAGGATGCAACACTTCATGGTGTTGATTCAGGATCATTCCGGTTATTAAACTTGGAAAGGCTACAGGTAGCTTAATTGCAAAAGAGCCAACATGCTTCATTGTTTGTTCATACACATAACCAACAAAGTTCAATTCAAATTTTATGATTATGTGGAAGATAAGTTTGGCCAATGTAGGGTTACACTTGAGCTATGATTAGTGGGTGCCCCATTTTATGCATAAATCCCATTTTAAAATGGAAAATTTCACACCCAATCTTCTATTAGAGAGCAACCCTTTGTTGGGCCATTTCTTCACTTGCCCTCTAGTTATTTCATGAGCTATCTTATCAAAAGTAGGAGCCATATCAGGCCCTAGATATCCACTTCTTCCCAAATGATTGTTGATACTTGAGGGTGAAAGTTTCATACACTTCCCTCTGACATATACCTTCCTATACTATTAACCTCCTTCGAAATTGCAGTAAGGTGACCAATTCACAGTAAATTTTTTGACCATCTTTTCATAGCAAGGCCCAAGATCAGTGATGGTCTTCATCAAACCAACAACTTTGATTAAGTCCATAATCTCTTTATATTCAAGAGCTGCCATGCCTAGTTCTATTTCACAGGCAACCCTTCTTTGATAAACAAATTTCCACTTCTGAACAATTGATTCAGAAAGAAATGATACATTATCAAGTGGAGCAAAACAACATTCAGTGGAATCCTTTTCCCACCAACCTTCCTCCTGATGGCGGACACAATGTCCCGGACATTTTCTTCAACATCCGTCTTAGAGTCACTTGATTGAACCATTTTTCTCTTTAGAGACTTTTTCTCAACTAATTTCTCTTCAATTT
Source organism: Lathyrus oleraceus (assembly GCF_024323335.1). NCBI lineage: Eukaryota > Viridiplantae > Streptophyta > Magnoliopsida > Fabales > Fabaceae > Lathyrus > Lathyrus oleraceus. The sequence continues at coordinate 482,098,327 of NC_066582.1, read as the reverse complement.
TTATTCTCTTACTCACGGAGACCTTTGAAGAGTTATCTTCATCATAATTTTTGTGTTCTTTAGGGAGGTTTTGGGAGGAACAACTTTCTTCTTTTCTTTCAATCCTTCATCCATAGACTTGTTCATAACTTTAACTGCAAAATGCTCATCAAATTCAATTTCTTTATATACACTCACCACTTCTCTAGCTTTCACTTGGGTATATTTATCTTTAGGTTTGGAATCACTTTCAATAATCTTATTCATGATATAAGTAATGGGAATCTCATCATCATCATCCTTTTCATTCCTTTCCTCTTGACACTTATCCTCCTTATTTTGAGGACTTTCATTCCTCATTTATTTATTAGACTTATTAACACCAGGGATATCAATAGTTTGGTTTTCTGCACCCTTTTTACTTTAATCTTAGTCTCTACATGTGGAATTTCAACATCACTCCAATATTCTGATGAAGTATCGCCTAAATGAGTGTCAAAAATAGGAATACCCACAGTTGCTTCAGAGGGATCAACCTGTGGTTCACTAGATCTTGGGATAGATGTTCCAACATTTGGTCAAACATGTTAATCAATAAGTGATTCAACATGTGGTTCCACATGTGGTTCCTCAACATTGGTTTCATCATGATTAATAAATTTCCCAATGGGATTGGTCATAACTTCCTCATTGACAGACACAAATTCAACAATATTATGAACATGCATAAGAGGTTCCTTTTTAGAGATACTAACCTTTTTAGATGTTTTTGTTTTCTTGATGGTAGTAGTCTTTGATTTATCAATTGAAGTATCAACTGAAATAATCATTGTCGTAGGTTTGGGATTCAAGTACATAATTAGTTCATCATCATTTTTGTTGGATTTAGAAACCCTAGTTTGCTTTGATGCTCATTTCTTCCATATTTCAACCCATAACATCTAGACCCCATTGGCGTTAGTGATAGGTTTGGGCTAAGAAATCTTAGCAACATATGATTTCTGACTCATTTTTGATGGAATTTGATAGGTAAGAGAGAGAGAAAATATATATATATATATATATATATATATATATATATAATATATATATATATATATATAGAGAGAGAGAGAGAGAGAGAGAGAGAGAGAGAGAGAGAGATAGATAGATAGAGAGAGAGAGAGATGAATAGTTAGAAAGCAGGCGAGAAAGAGAGATATCGTTCTTCAAGTGTGTGAGAGCAAACAATTTTTTTCAAATGAATTAAAATAGGAAAAACATGCCTTATTTCTTGTGCAGTAATGCTCAAAGAGAGAGAAAGTTTCCATTTGCACGTTTTCTTAGCACTAAGTTTTCATTCAAGAGATTTCCAATAGTGCCCATATGCTTTTCAAGACCACACTTGATTTGAGAAACACAAATACGTACTCTTATTTGTTTTACTGGAAGACCAAGCTATAAGCAAGTTTAAAACTCATTTCACATTTAGACATGATTTATTGGACATAATGTTGAAGCATTTTTTCCAACATCTTGTTTGCTATTTCACCAAACCCAAGGTCATAAACGAGTATTCCTTTATCAATTTTCAAACAAATGATGTTAATTCTTACACCAATTCCTTTCACTTGTGTGGATTCGAAGAGGTTAATAGGAAGTAACTTCAGACCTTTAGTGGAGGCAGGATGCTGGAGCATCTTGTGAGATATCTTGCCACTTTGACACACTCCATAAATCTCGTGTTCTTGAATCATGAATGTTGGAACTCCTTTGACAAAATCTTCAGATATGATATTCTCCATGATCTTAAACTTGGTTTAGGGATGAGAAATCCATATAAAACAATTATCTTTGGATCTTGAACCTTTCATTAACAACTCTTGATCTTTGCTAGAGGAAGCACATTCAGACTTGTTTTAGCTAACATTCATACCTTGATCACATAGTTGACTTATGCTTATCAAGTTAGTAGCTAATCCTTCTACCAACAACATATCATCAAAGCAAGAAAAATCTGGACTAACCTATTTGCCTATGCCCTTGATTCTTCCTCTAGCCCCATCATCAAATTCACATAACTATTATAGTAAGTCTTCAACTATTCAAGATAACTCTTTTCATCAGTCATGTGCATTGAGCATCCGCTAATACCAATTTTCAACTAACTAAATAAGACTAAAACATACTTAAGCACTTCCTAATTTTCCATTCTAATAAAATATTAATTTCCCTAAATCATGCCCTTTATTTTAATTGACTAATAGCTATTTTTTCACCAATCATATTGACCGAAATTGCTACGTGGCGAGAGCATTTGAGCTCCTGCTCCGTGTTTCAAATATGAATACATTTCCTTTTATTCGTGCAAAAATAAGACACACTACTTTCACATTCATCCATTATCATTCACTTAGTTTTTCACCTCTTTCTTTCATCCGAACAACTTTCCTCCATTCTCTCTCGTCACTTCCTTTCTGATAATCGGGTTCCAGTCATCCAGGTCCAAGATCGCCCGGAAACTTTTAAAGGCCAGTTCATATCTTAGTCCTTGAATGTTCATTATAGTCTACTATGAAGATCTGATTCAAGTTTTTCCTTTCCACAATAGCTAATATGACAAAAATGAGTTTGTCTATGTCTGGTGTACTCTACTATGAAGAACTGACTCAAGTTTTCATGTTTCGTGTTTGTATGTCTGGTTTGTTTTATATGTATATGTTTTTTTCCCATTCTTCTCTATGATTTATTCTGAATAAGGTTTATTTTATATGAACTACGAGTATGTATATGAAATCATATCCTGTATTACCATGATGTCTAGAAATTTTTGAATCATACTTATGCCATTTTTGTGTAACACTCAATTGCTTTCATCATTTCTTATAAAACAAACCAAGATTTAGCATATTTGTTATTTGTTATTTTTGTGTGAGGCATGTCATGATTTCATGTCTTGTTTTACCATGATGTTGAGAAATTTCTTAATCATACTTATGAAATTTTCGTGTAACCCTTAACTGCTTTCTTCGTTTCTTATTAACATTTTAAGATTTATCATATTTGTTATTTGTTTTTTGGCGTGAGGCACGTGATGAATTCATGTCCCGTTTTACCATGATTTAGAGAAATTTATGAATCATACTTATAACTTTTTCGTGTTTTTGAGATCAGATCAACCGAAAATCATGTCCAGGCCACTTATTCTTTTCAGTGACTTGAGGCCTGACCAAAAACTTTGGAAGATTTCTATACATGTTATCGATCTATGGATAGTGAAGGAACGAATTGGATAACAACATGTTGAAGCTATTATTCAGGATGCAAAGGTCTTTATTTTGTATTTGTTGTGTTTTCATTACTTTTTCCAATATAAACATAGTGATAAGAATCTTTTCCCTACTAAGGGTAGCCAAATCTACATCGTAACCCAGAACCCTGAACTTGGCGTGTAGATCCAGACATTAAAAGAGTATTACACCTACATGGTTTATAATGGAAAGCCTTAGATTAATGACTTACCGTTGAAACTTGGTGACAATTAGTTCAAACTATTTTTTAATGGTACCAATGCAATCACAACCAATGACATGCTCGAGGTTCCCCTTCATAAATTAATTTTTAAACAATTTGGAGACTTCTTGCATGAAGACTTTCAAGCAAATGACATTGGTGTTCTTCACCAAGTCGCGAAGTTTCAGGGGGACGAGACTGGGAAAAAGGCTTGCATCAACATTACGCTGTCTGATGAATGTTATGTTAAACCATATTTATGCACCTACATAATCTACCACTGTTGCATTAATAACATAACACAATGTAATGTTTATTAGTTTTATATTTAACACTCTGAGAGACGTACTCAAACCAACTAACGACCTACACAAAAGAGAATTCCCTCAGTTGTGATATCCACTCATGCTTGGTGTCACCAAAGTTCATGTACATTCCGCAATTACTAGTTTTGCATATATCCTGTCCTCATGTTTTACTTTATTCTTTCACATGTAACTTTAAATGCTTGCAGCCATTGGGAAGCTCAATATTTCAAATGCTTGGAATGGATCTAAATTGCTTCTTAACTATGACCATCCCCAAGTTATTAAATTCAAATCAAAGTATGCTTATCGTATACATATCCACATATTTACTAGAGATATACATATCCATTATATATTTACTTTTCTTGCCTTTTTATATAGTCTTTTATTGTGTACTATTTTTGTCTTTCTTTATCCATTAGATTTGAAGAGGGTAAGTTAAATGCGGTTGCTTCACAAATGCTCTCACTCACTTCTGGATCACAAGGGACTTTTGAAGACAAATCATTATGCTTTATTAGCAATGCCACAACGATTAGGGATATGCTTTCTCTTAAGGATGTAAGTTATTTTTCCTAATCAACATTCTTCTTGACTTTATTTATAAATTCACATTGTTGTTTCTTGCCTGATGACTACAATCTATTAATATATTAAATCTGAAGCTTCAGATTATATGGCGACACATGTTAAGAATTCTATTCCATTTGTGCCACGTCATCCTATAGTCTTATGTGGCACCTCCGAAATCCTATTCAACTTTTCAAATAGACAAATACAATATTTAATCTCCATTGGAGGTCACGAGTTCGAACCCTTGAAAAGACGAATAAAATTCTCATTTTTAACAAAAATGATCTTAGAAGAAAATCACTATTCCAACTATATATATTCTCCTAAATTTGAACTTTAAAATAGACATGTAACATTAGAGAGTATAATAAAAATATTGAGAGTAATGTCTAAAAAAGAACACTCATATTTCAATTGATATCAACGATAAAATCAGATAAATTTTTATAATCACATTAATAAAATTGAAATAATTATTTAAAAAATAATTAAATTAATATATCAACTAGAATTTTCAACCCTTTATTCATTAGATAACTAAAGTTTGAAAAAATTACCAATGTCATTCTTAATTTACAAGCATGTATTTTTCTTTCAAATAAATTGTATATTTTTATATGTAATTAATTCATATAATTCTTTTAATTATAATTTACAATAAATTACTGTAATATAAATTTAATAATCATGTTTTTCAAAATAATTTCTTAATATATTTTACAACTAATTTACAACCATGCATCGCGCGGGTCTTAATCTAGTTCAGTATTATTAGGAAGCTTTCTATAATACTATTGGTATGACTAAACTGTTCAAAGCGAATTGTTTCAGCTGGTATTGTGAAGTTTTCCAACCTGTAACAACTTAAACAAATCACCTGGTGAACCCTTCTAATGCGATTGCTTAGATAACAAGTCTCCCCCAACCACCAAGTAATCATTACTATATCTATGTTCATCATGTTATTCATTCATCTCAAATTTTTGAATCTAATACCATTTCTATATCTTTTATATTAGATTTCAAATAGAAATAAAAGTTGATCATGAAAACAACATTGGTAATTTCGTCTTCTGGGACAAGGAATGTATCCCCTTTGTTGGTATGTCAACACATGAATTAAGATAAATTATGAAGCATGTTTGTAGTTCTAACTCAGACAACCATATACTATTGTCACTTTATGCTTTTCTTATGGATGCCAAACACTTTTCAACCATGAAGTATGAATTATAACTTTGATTTCTAACATCATTTATGCCTACTCCCTATAAAAAAAAGTAGTAAACATCTCCAGTAAAGCTTACGCGAATGTTATAGACTTAAGGTTTCATATGCCTCATTCATACAATTCTTCATCATACATAAATGCTCATCAATGCTTGCTGTAACTATATGTTCTAAATCTCAAGAACAACCAATTATTTACTATGATTAACTTAAAATTTCTATCATTTCCTTTATCACATGATTTAACCAGTTTCTGTTAGGCCTATCAAGTAAAGTTTCTATTATTAACAAATTATGTGAAGCCTAATGATCATATTTAAGTTTTATTTCTCAATGTATTAACAACTAACTTTCATGTATCAACAAACTTCGTAACAACTATGTTATAAATGACTGTATTTTATTACTTATACATCTTATATGAAACCATTTCCTACTGCCTTCTTTTTCAACTATCTTTAATATGAAATTTCCTTCTTCTCATTTACTGTATGTTGCATTTTGATGGTCTTGATTGTTATCTAATATTATGCAGATGAAATGACACACTTCTCATTATGATAAAATGATGGACTACAATGACTAGGTAGCTGGTCTGCAATGGCACACTTCTCATTATGATAAACTGATGGACTGCAATGACTAGGTATTTTTTTTATAGTTTTCTACTGGATCTGACAGTACATCAGATCTTCTTCAGACATCTGATATTCCATGCTTAGCTTCTTCAGACAAGGAGCTCCACCTTCTTCATTCAAACATCTTTTGTAAAACTATTCCAATTCTACAAATGTCACTATTTCTTTCTTCTACTCTATTGTATATGTAAATTTTCATTTCATATAACTAACTCACATATAAACAATACATAGTTCTATGTCATAACAATATCAGTATACCACTACTTCTAAAACAATGCAGGGGTCACCCGATTAAGGGTCTTGGAGTACCGGATAGAGCTTACAACCTTACGAGAAAGGACCAAGCAATTCATATTCCACACCAGAAAGCAACTTCACAACATACTCCTATTTTTCCTATGTAAGAGAAAACGAGTACAATACACATCAACACTCACTTCTTATGATGATCTTCATTACATACTAACGTTTTACCACTGTTATTCACAATTATAACCATTATCTATCCCCATTACATGCAGAAAGTCAACAACAAGTTCAACCATAACCCCTTCAACTTTCCCGATTGTTACACCCACCGTAAATTTGGATTCTGAAAGTGATGGTGACGATGATTTGGATTACGACCCGTTCTTAGGTATGCATTGAAATTCTCTGTTGTCCATCAATGTCCATGGGTGAAGTTTCAACATACACTATTAAGAACGTATTGTTGAAATCCTTATTCAAAGTGAAAGAATTTTTTGTTCAACCATTATTAATTATGAGACTTAATATATAACCACAAAAATTCTCACTGTTCCACATGTTTTATTTCGCTTTCTTTGGCATTGTACCTGTTTAACAATTAAATCGATGTTGGCTTTTTCATTTTTTCTAACTTCAAATATGATACAACATTTAATAGATTGTGCTAGATTATATTATCATGCTTGATTGAATACAATTCATCGGAATTATATGATCACACTTGATTAAATATTATCTGACAAATGACATGAAATTTTTACTATTAACCATTACTATGACATGTTAAAGTCTTATTTTATAACATTTGAACTATAAATTACATGTTTTGATAACTTTTTTTACATTAGCACAAGAATCAGAAGATGATTCAAGTTTGGAAAATGATGACAACTCCCTACCATTTTCAACAACAGATGGGTCTGAATGTAACACTTTAGGTAAACATAACTTTCTACACTCGTGTAATATACATTTACCTCTTATATTATTTTCAACGACTTTCATTTATTATTTCCAGATTATTACGATTTGGGCGATGCAATGATTGAGTGTTGACATTGCAAGGCATTGATGTGGTATCAAGAGAGAATGGACAAACATGCCGCAAATCCCAAATACCAATTATGTTGTGGTAATGACAAAGTTGAACTACCTTTCTTGAAACATCCTCCAAGTTTATTATCACATTTGCTTTTTGATCATGATTCCAAAGATAGTAAGAATTTTCAATCATAACTAAGAACATACATCATGATGTTTGTGTTCACTTCACCCGACGCTAAATTATACAACAAATTCAATAATGGAAGGAGTCCACCTACAATAAGAATCCAAGGTCAAACTTTCCACCGTATAGGGAGTTTATTGCCACCTGAAGGTCAACCTCCGAAATTTGCACAACTCTAGATTTATGATACGCAACATGAAATTGCAAATAGAATGGAAGGCCTAAGGTATTTATATACATTATAGACATCCATTATTAATATAAACCTTATTTACATTTATCCTGACTTATTATTTGAATTTTAGGAACAAAACTAACATCCATCCCATCATCGTACATAATCTATCAGATATGCTATACACACATAACATAAATGCCAAGAATTCCCTCATGGAATGACAAAGACTCAATCAAAGGAATGTCCACAACTTGAAAGTCAGACATATTGCAAATAGATGTACAAATGGAAGAGTGTACAACGAATCTATTGTCTCTAAGGTTGCTACCTATTGTCTCTAAGGTTGCTGCTTTAATTGTTGGTGATGTTGACATAGCTGAAGAAAGAGACATTATTATGCAGAGACAAGGGGGCCACTAAAGCGTATTGATGAGTTTCATGAAAGTTATTTGGCTTCCCTGTATCCTTTGATATTATCGTTATAGATCAAATATGGCTCATCAAGATCTCAATATCTTCGATGATAACCAAAGAAACCGACTTACTATTTGGGAATGGTTGGCATTTCGCATTCAAACAAGATATGAAGAAGGTAAAACTCTTTTGTCATCTCGAAGATTGTTTCAACAGTTTTTGGTTGATGATTACACCATGCTAGAGGGATAAAGATTGAAATGGATACGTAACAATAAATCCAAGCTTCAAGTTTCAAATTATCGAAGCCATAATGAAGAAGGAGACCAAAGTCAAACACCTGGTTCAAGCACAGGAAAACGATCCCTCTTATCTTCACATTATGTTGGTAGTAGGAGATTTATGGATCAACTATACTATGATGGCATGGTTGTTTGTTGCAAAGTCGGCTTTCCAGACCTTTTCATTACTTTCACATGCAAACCAAATTGGCCTTAAATTCAATGAGCTTTGAATCCTCTCAACTTGAAGCCAAAAGATAGACCATATATCATTGCTAGAGTTTTTAAAATGAAGTTTGATAACCTATTATTTGACGTGACTAAGAAAGGCGTGTTAGGAAAAGTTCTAGCATGTAAGTTCACACTATTCATTCTTACTACACAATTTACATCTACTACTATTTATTTTTTGCTTCTCTACATTAATATTTTTATAATCTATGCTATTTATAACATACATGTACACCATAGAATCCCAGAAGAGAGGTTTTCCACATGCCCACCTCATAATCTTCTTACATCCATCAAATAAATATCTAACACCTGATGATATTGACTAAATTATATCTGTTGAGGTACCAGACCCTTTAAAACAAGCAAAGTTGTATAGTCTTGTAAAGAACCACATGGTACATGGCCCTTGTGGAATGGAAAATCCTAAATGTCCGTGCATGACAAATGGAAAGTGTTCAAAGTATTATCCGAAGAAGTTCCAAAATGTCACCATACTTGATTAAGATAGATATCCAGTTTATAGAAGAAGGGATAACAACTTTAAAATTGAGAAGAATGGAATCATGATTCATAGTGGTCATGTTGTTCCCCACAACCCACATTTGCTTATGAAATATGAAGCACACATCAACATGGAGTAGTGCAATAAAAGAACTTCTATTAAATATCTCTTTAAGTACATCAACAGGGGTTTTGATAGAATATCAACTGTTATTGTTCCAACTCCATATGGTGGTGAAGGAAATAATGATAAAATCAAGCAATACCTTGATTGTAAATATGTATCACTAAGCGAAGCGTGTTGGAGATTTTTTTCATATTCTATCCATGGAAGGAAACCGGTCGTTGAAAGATTGTTTTTCACATGGAAAGAGAGAACTCGGTGCACTACAAAGATTTTGAACAAATTGGCAATGTCCTTCTTAAGGCGAGTGTAACTGAATCCATGTTTACATCTTGGTTTGTGGAAAACAGAGAATATGCTGAATCCAAGCTATTGACATATGGACTATTTATGTTCAAGTTTGTTTATGTGAAGAAAACAAGACGTTTGAAACCAAGGAAAAGAGGTTACACAATTGGTCGCTTAATTTGGGTGCCTCCAACAAACAAGGAATTATATTATATACGGATGTTGTTGACAGTGAATAAATGGCCTATAAGTTATGATGATCTCAAGATTGATGAGGGGTTTAAACATGTAACTTTCAGAGAATATTTCTTTGCAATGGGATTTTTATAAGACGACAAAGAAGTCATTGAGGCAATAAAAAAGGCCTACAATTGGGGTTCTGGTGTATTTATGCAAAAATATTTTGTTGCCATGTTGTTATCAGCTTCAATGAATCGACCTGGTCATGTATGACATGACACTTGGATATAATTATAAGATGAAATTCTATTTGAACAATGGAATTTGTCTGATAATCTAGGTAATGGTAATATTATACATAACTGTCATACCCCAAATTTTACCCTGAGTTTTTCCATTGCATCAGCATAGCAAAATCATCTTATCATTCATTACATCCGTCAAAAAGTCTTTCATCAGGGCTTAGATGAAAAGTCAGGAGTTCTGGCATTTTATGTGGTATTGAGGACATTCATTCAGTCTCTATTGATTAAGAAGTCAAAAGGTTTGATTTCTTCATCTTAGTGCATCATCCATTCCATTGCATCATGTTTCAGAGGTCTAGAGGGTGATAATCAAGAGTATCATCGTCATCTGAATCTTTATAAAGTTTTAATTGTAATTTATAATTAGAAGTAAATGGTTCAGAATGATTCATTTGATTGTCTATTTACGATTATTCGATCAAGAATTCAATGCATTCACAAGATATTTGCATTTTCTACTTATCACATCATGCATTATGTCCCGCATAATGCTTAAAATATCAACCAAAATAAATTTTCGAATCTACAGACAAATCAGTTAAATCAATTTTCAAATATACGTTGAATTAGCGAGCGGAAAATTTCAAAATTAAGCTTGCATGCGTAAGTATTATTAATCTACAGTTCACGTAGTTTAGCCTGACGTGCTCGGTTTAATTTTTTTGATTATTTTTTCGGTCGCATTTTGATCAGACAAAACATTTTAACCAATCATTTTTTTTTTATTTTAAAATTTGATCAAAACCTGTCTGTTTTCTAGAAGTTTATTTCGCACTGATCATTTTGGTGCATTCATTTTTATTTTTTCGAACTTTTTTACGCTCAACTTTTACTAATTTTAATCCCTTTTATTTTTATTTTGTTTTCAAAATATTCAAAATAAATAAGTGGAATTTAATAAATAGTTGATTTATTTTTAATTTGTTTAAATAGAAATATTTTGATTTTTCTTTAATTAATTTCTAAAGCTATTTTTTATTTTTTATAGAATTGAATGGAAGGGTTGTGTAGACTTTGATCCAAATTAAGAGATCCTAATTGACTCATATTTAGGTAAGAGTTGCTGAAATAAAATAAAGGGAGACAAACTAGTAAACACACGTGTGATAAAAAGAGAAGGAAATGATTTTTTTATATTTAAAATAACCACTAATTTCAATTTAAATCCCTAAATAATCTATTTTAAAAAAAAAACAAACCACATTTCTTAACTGATGCGCCAGTTGAATTGGCGCATCCAATTAAACTAGAGAGGATGCGTTATTAGTCTTCGCACATGCATGCAAAACCAATGTATGTAAGCTCCACATGCATTGATGCATGTATGCGTGCATGTGTGTATGCGTCACACGTATTGGCACATGCTTGTGTGTGTGTGGAGCCTAGTTCTTTGGCGCATGCATGATTTTCTTCTTCTATAAATATCACCATCGCATCTCCATATTATTTCACACAACTTCTTATCCTCTTCCATTTTCCTTCAATTTCTCCAATCACCTTCAATTTTGTTTTCTTTAATCATGTCTAAATACATTCACAAGAGAAATATCCGATTATCAATGTCATGCATCGACAAAGGATCCTGTCAGCCATTATCAATGTTTTTGTATGCACTCACTATTGAAGAGTGTTAGTCAGAGATCAAACATAAGTTAGGTTGAGGAGTAACGTGCAATCAGAGATTTCTTAGGAAAAAACTTCATCCCTCGGTAGTCTCCCTCAGAGATTTTTCTTGTGAATGTATTCAGACATGATTAAAGAAAACAAAATTGAAGGTGATTGGAGAAATTGAAGGAAAATGGAAGAGGGTAAGAAGTTGTGTGAAATAATATGTAGATGCGAGAGTGGTATTTATAGAAGAAGCAAACCAGACATGCACCAAAGAACTAGACTCCACACACACACACACAGAAGCATGAGTCAATGCATATGGCGCATACACACCTGCATACATGCATGCACCAATACATGTGGTGCATACACACATGCGCACATGCATGCACCAATGCATGTGGCGCCTACATGCATTGGTTTTTCATGCATGCGGCAAGACTAATGACGCATCCTCTCTAGCTTAATTGGTTGCGCCAGTTCAATTGGCGCATCAGTTAAGAAAAGTGGTTATTTTAATATTTTTTTTGAAAAATAGGTTATTTAGGGATTTAAATTGTAAATTAATGGTTATTTAAAAAAAAAATTAGAAGGAAGGAATGATAGAGGAGAAATATTTTTTTCTCATCTGTGATAAAAAGGGGGATTGATTTTCTTTCATGTGAGAGAGAACTTTCTTTTGTCTTCACTTGGAACACACACAAAAAACCTCTGCACCTCCTTTCCTCTCCCCTCAATCGAAAAACACAACAACTCAACCCACCAAAACTCCACCTTAATTCTTCTATCAACCACCATCAAACCTCACCTTTTGTAAAACCTTGCTCGACCGACGCACCACCTACCTTAAACTCTTCCACTCCGGACCACCCTCTTGTTATAAATTATTAAGAATTAATAATATTGAGTGTGTTCTAAAATGATAAGAAAATATGCAAGTGAAGATTAATTTTGAATTCAGAAATAGGCAACACTTTGTGAAGTGTTGCAATAGATTTGAATTCAGAAATAGACAACTTCGTTAAGTGTTGAAAAATGAAAGTATGCAACTCTTGAAGAATGTCGCAGTATGTAAAACAACGTAACTTTTGATAAAAATACGTAACTTTTTGCAAAAGTTTGTAACTCTTGGTAAAAAAAAGTCGTTTCAGAAATTTACAAAGTACGTAACAACCTTGTGAAACAACACCAATATGACCTATAAATAATTCATTTTGAATTAAAAAAAACATAATAAAAACATATTTCTTCTTCACTAAAATTTCAGATACTCTTCACTACATTCGAGTTTTCATTGATCTTGTGCAAATTCGAGTATATGCTGAATTATCCTGAGTATTCTTGCATTCCAACTCTAAGACATTTGAGAATTCTTGAAATACTTATAAAAAAAATGATTTCATTCACAATTCTATCCTCGATCCATTTGTTTACGATCAATTTTTTTAGAATCATATAAATATCACAAATAATGACAATTAAGATTTCTATTTTAAATATTAAAAAAAAATCGGCGGTTCTAGAAAAAACCATGCTATCGACAGCTTACATTGTCACTGCCAAATACAGAAGAACGATAATGTTACTTTCTTTTATGGGTAATGCTAACTTGTGTCCCAAGGACACATGTTAAGAAATCCACAAATAGAAAATTTATTTTGGAAAAATAAATAAAATTGTTAATGATATATTTCTAATAAATTCAATACACATTTTTCAAGAATTTGTTTCTATATTCATCTCTTAACTTGTGTCCTTGGGGCACAAGTTAGCATTACCCTTGTTTTATATATCTCCTCATTAATACATTCAATGCGTTGGGAATGAACCTACTAAAATTGTTGTGGAGCTTAAAGGTTTTCATTGAAGCATTCAATGCCACTGTTGCTTTAGATTTGACGCATATTATTTATCATCAGGGTGATTACTATCCACTTTTTCAATCAGTGAGTCCCTCTTACTCTCTCTAACTATTTGTTGATAAAGATAGTATTCATTGTGCATCATGCATGAATCCTAGTTTAAATATAAAATAGATTTTAGTGCTATAGTTAATTTACTGTTATGTGCTGATGTGTTTGAAAGAAAAATTGAATGTATGTTTCTAATAATTTATAATGAATGTACAATCATAAATCGAAATTCAAAACGATAATCTGATTATATGAACCATAATATGCAATGTCAATAAAACATGATAGTTTTAACTAAAAGTAACTGGCATGTACAAACCTATATCTTACACATGTTATATAAGAGAATTGATATATTTTAAGATTATAAAGTGTTATAAATAATAGTTCGATAATTCTGCTTTGAAGCATCTTATTAAATTTTTCGAATGTCTCTTACGTAATTAAATTTCGCTCATGACAGTAAGTTTTCTTCAGAGTTCTACTTTATTTCATTATATTCTATATACACATATTTCGCTTTATTCATTCACAGAGAAAATAAAATATATATTAAATCAAGCATGAATATGAATTAAAAGGTAATCAATTTTAAAAATACATTTTGGTGGCTTAATTATAAAGTCTGGTTTCTTTTTCTTTATTTTTCAAAATTAATTTATATCGGTGTTAGACAAATCGGAGAAAAAAAAAGAATTGAAATTACGAGTTTGAAATTTTAAAGTATGATTTGGGTGATTACTTAATTAATCGAATTTATTAAGATTTATGATTTTAAATTATGCAATTGAGTTTTAATTTATATTTTATATGAGTAACATGTTTGTGTTCAAAATTGTGTGAGAACATTGTGATATTCCTTTGTCTCTATGTTGATTATATATTGATTTTTAGCAATGAGATGAATGAAACTTTAGAAACAAAGACGTTTCTAATTTTCACATTCAAGATGAATCATCTTTGACTAGTTGATACACTTTTGAGGATGAAAGTAAAGCGAAATATGAGGGTTATGAACTTAGTCAAACACATTATATTGAGAAAGTACTTGACAAGTTCAAACACTTACATTTCAAGAAAGTGAGTACTCCATTTGACCCTAGTGTCAAACATCAAAAGAATGATGGAAGAGCTGTGACTCAATTGGAAAATGAGTTCAAACTCTTAATTTATTTAGAGTTTGAAAATGAGTTCAATGAAGTTCAATACCGAGGGTACGTGTCTCATGAAAAAGGATACCATATAAATTTCACCTATGTGAATTTCGAGATGGTGCCTTCTCAAAGTGAGAGTTGGAGTTTCTCTCACAAAAAATTCATGAAACAGGAAAGCATATGACCATAAATAAGTGCTAAGCGAGATATGTAGTGGAAGAACCCTGAAAGAATGTGTGTAAGGTAACGTTGATCTAATCACATGAATTAATGGTTTAAAAGCATTGCTACTCAACATTCCGATTAGGCTTTGCGTTGTCCTCACTAAGGTTAAGTTTTAAATCGAAAGATATCTAACTGCATTAACATTCTTTATTTCTCTTTTTCTGGAATTGATCTTGTCATTATTACAACAAGTAGGGGATTGTTGTAAATTATTAAGAATTAATAATCTTGACTGTGTTCCAAAATGACAAGAAAATATGCAAGTGAAGATTAATTTTGAATTCAGAAACAGGCAACACTTGTGAAGTGTTACAATGTGTTTGAATTCAAAAATAGGCAACACTTCATGAAGTGTTGCAGTAGGTTTGAATTCGGAAATAGGCAACACCTCGTTAAGTGTTGCAAAATGAAAGTATGCAACTCTTGAAGAATGTTGCAGTAGGCAAAGCAATGTAACTTTTGATAAAAGTACGTAACTTTTGGCAAAAGTTTGTAACTCTTGGTAAAAAGTTGTTTCACCAAGGATCGCAACCTTGTGAAACAACATCAATATGACCTATAAATAATTCATTCCGAATTCAGAAAAAACATAACAAAAACATACACATTCTTCACAAAAATTTCAGATACTCTTCACTACATTTGAGTTTTCATCGGTCTTGTGTAAATTCGAGTATAGACTGAATTATCCTGGGTATTCCTGCGTTCCAACTCTAAGACATTTGAGAGTGTTTGAAATGGTTATAAGAAAAGTGATTTCGCTCACGATTCTAGCCTCGACCCATTTGTTTATAATCAATTTTCTTACACCTCTTACACCATAACTTCAAGCACTACCTTTGTAAATACCTCCCTCCGAACCTCAATATTCCATTTCCGTTCCACATCCACAACACATAATGCTCATTGTTCACAACCTTGCAAATATTTCTCAACAACTCAAACAACACTGTATCACTTCCATTTCCATAGTTCATCATCAACTTGTCACTTATGTTATAATGCCATAGTTTCCGATGAATCGAAACATTGGGAGCTACCGATTTGAGACTGTGTCGTTGTTGTGTTTTTTGGCTACATCGTTGAAGTCTTTTTGCAGGAAAAAGGAATGGTCTCAAACATGAAGATTCGTTTGATAATCCTTTGGTCAAGTTCGGCAAAAGCAAGTCAAGTGTCGAGATGTGTGGAAAGCAATACGAAACAACAACACCCCTCCCTTAACCTCTTTTCCAGACTGCGACTTTTGGTAGTCCCCTTTCTTTCGCATGTTTGGATCAGTGTTTTTCCTTCCTTGTGTTTCTTGTTATTGTTTTCATATATTGTTCTTTAGAGAGGGTTAAGACATGAGTGAGAAGGAGGGTTTTAATTTTTTTTGGAAGAGAAAACTTTTGTTGTTACTCTTGAATAAACTTTAATGTTATAGTTAATGAGTTTTATTAATAAGTTAATGGAGAGATTAAGAGTCTGTTGTAGTTGGAAGGTCAAGAGATAGTGGCCAAATTAATAGTATTTACTAGTTATTATGTTTCCTAGAATAGCTGAAGTTTCTGAGTCTGTATAAAGACCAAGAATGTACTCTAATGAAAAACAGAAGTTACAAAAGATTCGCTTTCTTCTGTCAAATTGGCATCAGAGCTAATGGCAAACATGATGAATCAAATGCCGTTGCCACGGCTAACGAAGTTAAATTACGAAAACTGGAGTATCCAAATGAAAGCTCTTCTCGGATCTCTAGACGCGTGGGAGGTGACCAAAGATGGGTTTGAAGAACCAACAGATATTGTGGGATATACGTCAGCTCAAAATAAGGCGTTGAAAGAGACGCGATCGAAGGATAAAATGACACTATACATGCTGTTTAGGGCTGTTGATGAATCAGGCTTCGAAAAGATTGCCGGTTCGACTACATCGAAAGAAGCGTGGGACACGCTAGAGAAAGTGTTCAAAGGAGCAGATCGAGTAAAGCAAGTTCGACTCCAAACACTTAGTGGCGAATTGGAGAGGATGCAAATGAAGGAGTCAGAAAATGTATCTGACTACATCACGCGTGTACAAAAGGTGGTGAACCAACTCACCAGAAATGACGAAACAGTAACTGATGCACGAGTTGTTGAAAAGATTTTGAGATCTTTAACAGATAAATTTGAGAATATTGTGTGTGCAATAGAAGAGTCGAAGGATCTTTCGACACTCTCAGTCGAAGAGCTCGCTGGTTCCCTCGAAGCACACGAACAACGTAAGATGAAAAAGAAGGAAGAAGGAGTAGAAGACGCAAATCAAACTAAGGAGCAAATCAAAGACGAAAAGGTACTCTTTTCTCAAAATTTTCGAGGAAGAGGACATGGTCGTGGAGGACGTGACAGTGGTCGAAGTGGTAGAGGCAGCAACTTCGAGAGAGGACAGTCGAGCCAGCAAAATTGGCGTGGCAAATGACGTGGTCAAAGAGGTGGTAGGTCGAACCATTCCAACTTTAAATGCTACAAGTGTGGGAAGTATGGTCATTATGTGAAGGATTGCAACTCATTCAAATGCTATAACTGTGATAAAGTGGGACATCTTGCAAAAGATTGTCGAATCGAAAAGAAGGTAGAAGAAACAACCAATCTAACTTTGGAAGCTGAAGCAAATGAAGGTTTTCTCTTGATGGCTCAAAATGAGATCAACTCAAATGACAATGTTTGGTATCTTGACTCAGGAGCAAGTAACCATATGTGTGGTCACAAACACTTGTTTAAAGAAATGAGAAAGATTGAAGATGTAAATGTATCTTTCGGAGATTCATCGAAAGTGAAGGTCGAAGGCAAGGGAACGATCCGTTACTTGCAGAAGGATGGGTTGATTGGATCAATTCAAGATGTTTATTATGTACCAAATCTTAAGACCAACATCTTGAGTTTGGGACAACTTACAGAAAAAGGTTATTCGATACTTATGAAAGAACGGATACTGCATTTGAAGGACAAGCTGGGACATCTGATTGCTCGTGTCGAAATGGAGAGAAATCGAATGTACAAACTGAATCTGATAAAAGTTCGAGAAAAATGTTTACAAGTAAGTGTCGAAGAAAAAACGTCACTATGGCATCTACGCTTTGGTCATCTACATCATGCTGGTTTAAAAAGGTTGGCGAAAAAGAACATGGTGCATGGACTACCAGATATGGATTATGAAGGAAAGTTCTGTGAAGAATGTGTGCTTAGCAAACAAACAAGAACTTCATTTCAAAAGAAGGCAGAATATCAAGCTAAGCATATCCTTGAATTGATTCACACCGACATATGTGAGACAATCACGCCAGAATCTTTCAGTAGCAAAAGATACTTTATTTCCTTTATCGACGATTACTCACGGAAGACATGGGTTTATTTCTTGAAAGAAAAGTCTGAAGCATTCAAGGTGTTCAAAAGGTTCAAAGTAATGGTGGAGAAGGAAACCGACAGACACATTAAAGCAGTTCGATCTGATAGAGGTGGTGAGTATACTTCGACAACCTTTATGAAGTATTGTGAAGAGCATGGCATAGGGAGATTTCTAACTGCAACATACTGTAATACCCCAAAAATTTACCCTTCATTTTTCCTGGAAGCATACGCTTTACACCTCATGCATGCATTCATTTTTAGGTCATTTAACATTAGATACATTGCATTTCATCATGTCAATTAGAATTAGATCCAAAAAACTTTAAAAAAAAAAAAACGAAAAAAAAATGAAAAAAAAAACGAAAAAAAAAAGAAAACGAAAAAAAAAGAAGTTAAAAATAAATAAATAAATAAATAAAATATAACAATTTTTTTTGGACTTGGGTCTCCCTCATTTGAGCCCACTACCCACGAAAATCAGTCTATAAATACTGAAGTTTCAGTAGAGGAAAACACACTTGGAGTTACACTGGGAGATTCACTGGAGAAAGATTTTGAGAGAAGGAAACCTAGGAACTACTCTGCAGCGACCTTCAGGCAGCCCTGAGAAGTTCACTCCGCCTCACACAAACCATAGTATTACTTTGCAGATCCGGCCGTACCATTCAATCTTAATCAATCTCTCCAATCAGGTTTGCCATATATCCATCATCTTTATGCCTTTAATTTGAATGCTCTAAATGTATGAGGTATTATGGGTGAATTTGATACCCTTTTGATGCATGTGTTTGACAAGAGGTTTAGGCCTCCTACCCTTGATTGCTTTTTGTGAGCTTTTTGTGAATTTTGATGGAATTATTCATGTGGTTACATTTTGATTTAGGGGAAACTCTTGGTTACCCTATTTTGTTTCTCTAACCTGTCTTTGTGTTGCCATTGCATTGTTTTCCCTGGATTTCACCTTGTTTGTCTAACCTTTCTGTTGAGTTTTCGTGAGGGCTCACATACTCTTGCAGGGATACCATCCGAAGGTTTATCCTGATTAATCGTATTGACTGATTTTCTTTGATGGTCTAGCTGGAGAGATCTCAGGGTTGCTAATCCTTTAATTGCTGTAACTTCGGATCTTTATCCGTGTGGTAATTTTTTCCTTTTCTCGTACTTTATCGCTTTCTTAGTTGAAAGACCTCGATAGGAGGCAATGTTTGAGCCCCTTGGTGGCATTTTACTTTGAGATACATGTTTTGTGTTTTGTATTCATATCCCCACATGTAGCGCGGTTCCTTCGTCAAGGACTGCCTGTTTGCCCTCGAGCATCCCAAACCCTAAAACCCAAAGCAACACGTTTACTCCTTCTACTACAGGCGAGTAAGTCTCCAAAGGTCGAGCATCCGGTAGATTGCGTAGTGACGTCGTTCGTCCAAAACCCAATCCACAACCCCGTAGTTAGCCGAACTACGGCTTTCTCTGATTCTCATTCCAGATGAGATACGTAGGCATAAGACACGATGTCTCAGTGAGCACACATCCCCCTAACCCATAGGTCAGCCGAGCTACAAAGACTCTGATTCTCATATTTAGATGAGATACGTATGCAGTGGATGCGACATCCGCGCGAGTCATTTCTCTTAACCTTTTTAGTAAATAAACACATTAGGTAAACCCACACCCTTTAGACGAAAACCACAAAAGTGGATCCAGTAGAGTACTACGAATGCGTAGGGGTGCTAATACCTTCCCTTCGCATAACCGACTCCCAAACCCAAGATTTGGTTGCGAGACCCCGTCTTGTCCTTTCCTTTTTCAGGTTTACTTCGAGCGTTTCCTTTCCCTCCTTCGGGATGAATAACGCACGGTGGCGACTCTTCTATCTTTTTCCTTCGCCGGTTGTTTTTTTCGCGCACTGTATTTTTCAGATTGCGACAGCTGGCGACTCTGTTGGGGACACTAAGAAGTTGACCTCTTGCTGGTCAATCTTCCCTAAGCGAGTCCCTCCTAGCTTGTTTGATTTCTTGTTTATTGGGTGTTCATGCTTTTGTACATTTATTTGCTTACCCGCTTGCATGCATCTGTTGTATCTGTTGGATCTGTTTGTTTGTTTGTTGGGATGGGATGTTCTACGAGAGATAAGCCCATTACCCAGGCTTGAGTGTACACACAGGTTTTAGAGTGGATGATCATGAGGCTTGCGTGGCATGTTGCTACGTTAAGTCATTCGTGAAGAACCACACCCAGACGAGGTTTCTCTTGGATATATTATGTCCTACGGATGTTCCGTAACGACATGATGTTCCTTTAGAAATCGTCGACTCTGGTGACCATTTCCCGAGAACTCAGTCGAGGCCTCTCCTCCGAGACGTGATTATGTTAGCTCTGGTGGGCGCATTCTCGTTGATCAATCCGAGGACCCCGAGACTGGGAACTTGCTTTAGGATGTCCTGTTGAGGGGAGTCAGTGGAGGTCTTTTATCCCGTAATAATGCCAAACCTTCAGTGGTAAACGTATTATTCGCGACTGAAGGGCTGAAGTTGACGAACTTCTGTTCTTAGAACCTACCAGTGAGGGGCGGGCTAAATTCAGCAAACCTTAACCTCCAACCAACCCGGTTTTCTGGAGCAGAGCTTCGATCTTGTATTATATTCCTCAGTGGTTTTCTCTTCAGACAGTGTAACCCGACAGATGTTCAAGCAGATACAGCAATCCTGATTGACATACCACTGCATTGCATTCACATCATTTGCATTCATATCATTTAACACATGTTTATCCATTCCCGGGGGTTCATATCTTCTTCTTGATTCTAGTCGGGGTTTTCTTCTTACACTGTTTATCAAATGTGAGACTGGAATCAAGGGGTTATAATACCTTTTGGAATTGATAAACATGTCATTGCATTTGCATAGTCATCAGCATGTCTTGCATAACAGGTATCGCCGCAGTGTTCTCATATTGTTTGGTGTCCCACTAGCAGGATAGTTGACTCAGGCATTCACCGATACGGTACCCGAAGGGATCAACAGAGGCAAAGGATGATGGACCGGCGTTTCGACACCCTTCCAATGTCGTACGCTCAGTTGCTTTCTAGTCTTCAACAATTACAACTTGTGCAACTGCGCACTCTGGCTCCTCCTATTGGTAGACTTCCGGTGGGTTACGACGCCAACGCTAGGTGTAGCTTCCACTCTGGGACACCTGGCCACAATATTGAGAACTGCAAAGCTTTTAAGCACGTAGTTCAGGACCTCATAGATTCAAAGGCCATCGACCTTGCACCGGCTCCGAATGTCGTTAACAATCCCATGCCCCAACATGGTAGTGCAAACATTAATATGATGGAAGGAAAAGCCAAGTCCATTAAGGATGTGTTGAAGTTGAAGACTCCATTGTTGGATATCAAAGGATGCTTGCTGAAGGCCGATGTTTTCCCCGGTTGTGGGAAGGGTTGTTTGGATTGTGCCACTCAGAGTGGAGGTTGTTTGAAGCTACAGCAGGGTATCCAGGCCTTGCTCGACAAAGGTATCCTCCAGGTTGAAGATTTGTCTGTCCAAGAGTCTGTGGAAGAGGTTAAAGCGGGTGCCTCTATCTCATCCTTTAAGCAGGCACGGGCCGTGGTGGATTCAGGTGTTGCTCCCGGTTGGGGGCGTCTGTTGGAATTACCAGTGAAAGAAGATAAGTTCGGGATTGGGTATCAGCCAGTTTTGACTTCTACAACACTTCAGGGGCCGATCACTTTCTCCAGTGCTGGCATCATTCAGTATGGTCAAGTCTCTGCAGTCAACGAAGAAGATGGGGATAGTGATTGTGACATTGACAACTGGGTGCGTCCGAGGATCCCGGGTGAAGTCATCAACAATTGGTCTTCTGAAGAGATTATCCAAGTCACTCTTCTTAAAGAGTAATTTTCTTTGTTTATTCATGCATATCCAAGTCTTACGTTCCGCCCAGGGCGTAATGACTCATTGTAAGGCCCGTCTATGTGACACTTGCATTTTTATCATAAATAAATGACGTATTTTTGCATTCAAATATTTCGTTCCCTGTCTTTCTATTTTTGCAGTTTTTCAAAATAAAAAATGGCAATGTTTTGTTTAGTTTTCACTTCTTGTTCACACTCATAAGCACATACCATCACTCATGCAGATGCACATCACCGGATCCTATTGATAACGATTCTGCTATGGCTCGCTTCGACTTTGAAAATCCAATCTTTCAAGCTGAAAAAGAGGGTGATGAAGACTGTGAACTCCCTGAAGAACTTGCCAGGTTCTTAAAACAGGAAGAAAGGGTCATTCAACCGTATCAAGATCCTGTTGAAGTGATTAATCTCGGCACCGAGGACGCCAAGAGAGAAATCAAGATAGGGGCTGCTTTAGAAGACAATGTGAAGAAAGGGCTGATTGAATTGCTGCAAGAATACGTTGACATCTTTGCCTGGTCTTATCAGGACATGCCTGGGCTGGACACAGACATCGTGGTACACCGCTTGCCTCTCAAAGAAGGTTGTCCTCCGGTCAAGCAGAAGCTCAGAAGAACAAGACCAGAGATGGCTGTCAAGATAAAGGAAGAAGTGCAAAAGCAGTTGGAGGCAGGGTTTCTAGCGGTCACCAATTATCCGCCATGGGTTGCAAACATCGTCCCAGTACCTAAGAAGGATGGAAAGGTACGGATGTGTGTCGACTACCGGGATCTGAACAGAGCTAGCCCTAAAGATGATTTCCCATTACCTCACATCGATGTTTTGGTGGATAATACAGCTCAGTTCTCGGTATTCTCTTTCATGGATGGCTTTTCTGGCTATAACCAAATCAAGATGGCACCAGAAGACATGGAAAAGACAACTTTCTTAACCCCATGGGGCACCTTCTGCTACAAGGTGATGCCGTTTGGTCTGAAAAATGCCGGAGCAACATATCAACGAGCTATGGTGACTCTGTTCCATGATATGATTCATCATGAAATCGAGGTTTATGTGGACGATATGATTGCCAAATCTCAGACAGAAGAAGAACATTTGGTGAATTTGCAGAAACTGTTTGAGCGTTTGAGGAAATTCAAACTGAGACTTAATCCGAACAAGTGCACTTTCGGGGTGAGATCGGGAAAATTGCTGGGTTTTATTGTTAGCGGAAAAGGGATTGAGGTGGATCCTGACAAAGTGAAGGCAATACAGGAAATGCCAGAGCCAAGAACAGAGAAGCAAGTCCGTAGTTTCTTAGGGAGGTTGAACTACATTGCAAGGTTCATCTCTCACCTAACAACCACGTGTCAGCCAATTTTCAAATTGCTGAAGAAAGATCAGGCTATCAGGTGGAATGAAGATTGTCAAAGGGCTTTCGAGAAGATAAAAGAGTATCTACAGAAACCTCCGATCCTTATACCTCCAGTTCCTGGGAGACCTTTGATAATGTACCTATTAGTGACTGAGAACTCGATGGGGTGTGTATTGGGACAGCATGACGAGTCTGGTCGAAAAGAGCATGCCATATACTACCTTAGCAAAAAGTTTACCGACTGTGAAGTCAAATATTCGCAGCTTGAGAAAACTTGCTGTGCTTTGGCCTGGGCTGCTCGCCGACTGAGGCAGTATATGTTGAACCATACTACCTTGTTGATTTCTAAGATGGATCCAGTGAAATAAATATTCGAGAAGCCAGCTCTCACCGGAAGGGTCGCTCGTTGGCAAATGATTTTAACAGAGTATGATATTCAGTACACGTCACAGAAGGCCATCAAAGGTAGTATTCTGTCAGACTACCTTGCCGAGCAGCCGATTGATGATTATGAGCCGATGAAGTTTGAATTCCCTGATGAAGACATCATGTTCCTCAAGATGAAAGACTGTGAAGAGCCAGTTGTTGAGGAGGGACCTGATCCAAACGAAAAGTGGACTTTGTTGTTTGATGGGGCTGTCAATGCTAGAGGAAGTGGAATTGGTGCTGTCATTACAACTCCGAAAGGTGCCCACATACCTTTCACCGCTCGTTTGACTTTTGAGTGCACAAATAATGAAGCTGAGTACGAGGCCTGTATCTTGGGTATTGAGCAAGCCATTGATTTGAGAATCAAGACTTTGGACATCTTCGGAGATTCAGCTCTGGTGATCAATCAAGTGAATGGTGATTAGAATACTCTCCAGCCCACTCTGGTCCCCTACAAAGACTACACGAGAAGACTGTTGACTTTCTCCACAACAGTAAAATTGTATCATATACCTCGTGATGAGAACCAGATGGCAGACGCACTTGCTACTCTATCCTCCATGATCAAGGTAATTCGCTGGAACCATGCTCCCAGGATCGATGTGATGCGCCTTGACAGGGCCGCATATGTGTTTGCTGCTGAACTGGTAGTCGATGACAAGCCCTGGTATCACGATATCAAGTGCTTTCTGAAGAATCAAGAGTACCCTGCAGAGGCATCCAACAACGACAGAAAGACTTTGAGAAGATTGGCAGGAAGTTTCTTCTTGAACAAAGACAATGTGCTGTATAAGAGGAACTTTGACATGGTTTTGCTCAGATGCGTGGACAGACACGAGGCGGACATGTTAATGCAGGAAGTTCATGAAGGTTCCTTCGGTACTCATGCCGGCGGACATGCAATGGCTAAGAAATTGTTGAGAGCGGGTTATTATTGGATGACCATGGAATCAGATTGCTTCAAATATGCTCGGAAGTGTCATAAATGCCAGATTTATGCTGATAAGGTGCATGTGCCGCCAAATCCTCTGAATGTGATGACTTCGCCGTGGCCGTTTTCTATGTGGGGCATTGACATGATTGGAAAGATTGAGCCGACCGCTTCCAATGGGCATCGCTTCATCCTTGTTGCCATCGACTATTTCACCAAGTGGGTCGAAGCAGCGTCGTTCGCGAATGTCACCAGACATGTGGTTGCCCGTTTCATCAAGAAAGAAATCATTTGTCGCTATGGGATTCCTGAAAGAATCATTACTGATAATGGTTCTAATATCAACAACAAAATGATGAAGGAGTTGTGTCAGAACTTCAACATTCAGCATCACAATTCTTCCCCTTACCGCCCTAAGATGAACGACGTTGTTGAGGCGGCAAATAAGAACATAAAGAAGATTGTGCAGAAGATGGTCGTCACGTACAGAGATTGGCATGAGATGCTACCCTTCGCCTTGCATGGGTACCGTACTTCAGTACGTACGTCGATTGGGGCAACCCCTTACTCCCTGGTGTATGGTATGGAAGCAGTCCTACCTGTTGAAGTGGAGATTCCTTCTCTAAGAGTCCTGTTGGATGTCAAGTTAGACGAAGCCGAATGAATTCGGACAAGGTTCAATGAGTTGAGTCTTATCGAAGAGAAGCGAATGGCAGCCATTTGTCATGGGCAGTTGTATCAGAGTCGGATGAAGAGAGCCTTTGATCAGAAAGTGCGTCCTCGTTGTTTCCAAGTCGGAGATTTAGTGTTGAAAAAGATCCTTCCTCCTCAGACAGATCACAAGGGCAAGTGGACTCCTAACTATGATGGACCGTATATTTTCACCAAGGTTTTTGATGGTGGGGCCTTAATGCTTGCAACTATGGATGGTGAAAACTTCACTTCCCCTGTGAACTCAGACACGGTTAAAAAATACTTCGCATAAAATAGACCCGCTGGACAGTAAAAAGAATAGTCCAGGCAAAAATGGGCATCCCGACGAACCAAGAAAATGAAAAGGTTCGGGCAAAAATTAGGGATTAAAAATGAAAAGATCGTACACCCGGTAAGTTGAAAACCTGAAAAGGCAACTTAGGCAAAAATGGGTATCCCGGTGGATTGAAAACCCGAAAAGGGAGATCCAGGCAAAAGTTAGGGATTAAGCGAATGACTGCGTTCTGAGTTAGTTCTGAATCTCATCTCATGTCGATGACTGGAAATTTTCGAAAGGTAGGAAACAGTCCAATCACCTTTTCAGAAGGCTGATCATCTGGAGGATCTTGAAGACGGGCAAGTCATAGCAGAATTGGAACCCAATAGAAATCCATTTCACATTGCCATTAGATTAATTTCTGTTTTTATCTTTTGTGCGATTACCTCTTTCCAGGGATTGCTTCCTGATGTAAATGCCTATTCAGAGGCCATTCAATCAATAAAATCATGTTATTCAGTATATCTCTATTTTCATTTTCATTTTACTGTTTTGTTTGTAAAAATGACGTCCGAATTTTTGATAAACATTGCATCATGACACATAAGGGCTTTACAGGTACATGCTCAATAAACATTTAAAATTGCTGTAAATTTTAAGTGCTTTGGATCGTCTATTCAGAACAGGTACCCTCGGGGCATTTCCTTAAAATCCCCTGCAGATGATCGTGAATATCTTCCCCAGTGAAGTCACCAACAGACGAATCCGGTGTCTTATCCCTGCAGAGCTGACCAGAGTGTTGGATTCTTCAATCCCCAGCAGTTTCTCACCACCGTACTTCCCCAAGCGGTTGTTTCAGAATATACACTCCCCAGTAGAGTTGACAGTACCAGATTGTATACCCCCAGCGGAGTTGACAGTGCCAGACTGTATCTTCCCAGCAGAAGTGGCTGCTCCTTAGAGTTCGAGGCCAGATCGATAATCCCAATGCCAGATCCATGGTTTCTTTCCTTGAAGCAGAACCTCGGTACCGTATCGGTGTTTGCTTCCCTTGCTGAGTCATCTCTCGCAAATCGTGGTTGCCAGAACCACTATCGCTTTCCCCAACAGCAGGTTTTCAGTGTCGTTCTCTCCCTAGTCAGAATCTCGGTATTTCGTCATTGCTAGAACACCGTGTGGCGGGTCATTTCCCCACAGAATTCTTTGCGTTGTGCATCTCCATCAGCCTTGCCAGGGTCCAGAAGATGGTGATCATTTCCCCAGCAGATCCCCTTGCCGCAGCTTGGCATTCTACCCAGCATTTCGCATCCCTGCATGTAGAATCATATTGCATTGCATCCTTCCAAATCGTGTAGCATTTCCATTTTCATGGAGCATTACGCCATTGAAAGATTCATACATACGCATGTAAGCATAAAACATTCTCGGTATCCCAAGTGATTAACCAGAAGTTGTTTCCAGTGCTCAGACTGAAGATTGTTCATGACTTACCTTTGTTATCCCCAGCAAGTGTCATCGGCCCATGCGTTGCCTTTATTATCATTCCCTATTTCTGCCAATGTTGACAGGCATGAAGTTTTCCGGTATCCAGATCGAAGTGGCGTTCAAGCCAATTTCCGATATTCAGATCGAAGTGGCGTTCAGGCCAATTTCCGATATTCAGATCGAAGTGGCGTTCAGGCCAATTTCCGATATTCAGATCGAAGTGGCGTTCAGGCCAGTTTCTGGTATTCAGACCGAAGTGGCGTTCAGGCCAGTTTTCCGATGTCCAGATCGAAGAAGTTTCCGACGTTCAGGTCGATGCAACTTGTGGCGTTCAGGTCAGTTTTCCCGATATTCAAATCGAAGTGGTATTCAGGCCAAGTCTTTCCGATGTTCAGATCGAAGAAGTTTCCGACGTTCAGGTCGATGCGACTTGTGGCATTCAGGCCAATTTTCCGATGTTCAGATCGAAGTCATTTCCAGTATTCAGACTGATGAGCGGCATTCAGGCCATGGTTATTTCTGTGTTACCATTTATTTTGGTATCCAAGTTAACATTCTTTTTCGGTATTCAGACTGACTCTCACCGTACCAGACGGATTCTTCTTTCAAGACCACCTCTTTGCCGATTCTGACAGACATTGTTACTTCACTTCACTTCAGTGCAAATTTTTGGGCTTTTATTGTATTCAATCCCTTGATACCTCGAAAGTACGAAAGCAGCTGCCATCTTCTTTCCGGGTCTCCAGTTGATTGAATAGGGGCAGCTGTAATACCCCAAAATTTACCCTTCATTTTTCCTGGAAGCATACACTTTACACCTCATGCATGCATTCATTTTTAGGTCATTTAACATTAGATACATTTCATTTCATCATGTCAATCAGAATTAGATCCAAAAAACTAAAAAAAAAAAAAAAACGAAAAAAAAGAAAAAAAAAAAAAGAAAAAAAAGTTAAAAATAAATAAATAAATAAAATTAATTAAATAAATAAATAAAATATAACAAATTTTTTTGGACTTGGGTCTCCCTCATTTGAGCCCACTACCCATGAAAATCAGTCTATAAATACTGAAGTTTCAGTAGAGGAAAACACACTTGGAGTTACACTGGGAGATTCACTGGAGAAAGATTTTGAGAGAAGGAAACCTAGGAACTACTCTGCAGCGACCTTCAGGCAGCCCTGAGAAGTTCACTCCGCCTCACACAAACCATAGTATTACTTTGCAGATCCGGCCGTACCATTCAATCTTAATCAATCTCTCCAATCAGGTTTGCCATATATCCATCATCTTTATGCCTTTAATTTGAATGCTCTAAATGTATGAGGTATTATGGGTGAATTTGATACCCTTTTGATGCATGTGTTTGACAAGAGGTTTAGGCCTCCTACCCATGATTGCTTTTTGTGAGCTTTTTGTGAATTTTGATGGAATTATTCATGTGGTTACATTTTGATTTAGGGGCAACTCTTGGTTACCCTATTTTGTTTCTCTAACCTGTCTTTGTGTTGCCATGACATTGTTTTCCATGGATTTCACCTTGTTTGTCTAACCTTTCTGTTGAGTTTTCGTGAGGGCTCACATACTCTTGCAGGGATACCATCCGGAGGTTTATCCTGATTAATCGTATTGACTGATTTTCTTTGATGGTCTAGCTGGAGAGATCTCAGGGTTGCTAATCCTTTAATTGCTGTAACTTCGGATCTTTATCCGTGTGGTAATTTTTTTCTTTTCTCGTACTTTATCGCTTTCTTAGCTGGAAGACCTCGATAGGAGGCAATGTTTGAGCCCCTTGGTGGCATTTTACTTTGAGATACATGTTTTGTGTTTTGTATTCATATCCCCACATGTAGCGCGGTTCTTTCGTCAAGGACTGCCTGTTTGCCCTCGAGCATCCCAAACCCTAAAACCCAAAGCAACACGTTTACTCCTTCTACTACAGGCGAGTAAGTCTCCAAAGGTCGAGCATCCGGTAGATTGCGTAGTGACGTCGTTCGTCCAAAACTCAATCCACAACCCCGTAGTTAGCCGAACTACGACTTGCTCTGATTCTCATTCCTGATGAGATACGTAGGCATAAGACGCGATGTCTTAGCGAGCACACATCCCCCTAACCCATAGGTCAGCCGAGCTATGAAGACTCTGATTCTCATATTCAGATGAGATACGTATGCAGTGGATGCGACATCCGCGCGAGTCATTTCTCTTAACCTTTTTAGTAAATAAACACATTAGGTAAACCCACACCCTTTAGACGAAAACCACAAAAGTGGATCCCGTAGAGTACTACGGATGCGTAGGGGTGCTAATACCTTCCCTTCGCATAACCGACTCCCGAACCCAAGATTTGGTTGCGAGACCCCGTCTTGTCCTTTCCTTTTTCAGGTTTACTTCGAGCGTTTCCTTTCCCTCCTTCGGGATGAATAACGCACGGTGGCGACTCTTCTGTCTTTTTCTTTCGCCGGTTGTTTTTTTCGCGCACTGTATTTTTCAGGTTGCGACACATACTCACCTCAACAAAATGGGGTGGCTGAAAGGAAGAATCAAACAGTCCTTGACATGGTTCGTTCAATGCTTAAAAGCAAGAACATGCCAAAGGAATTTTGGGCAGAAGCTGTACAATGTGCCATTTATGATCAGAATCGATGTCCACATTCGAAGTTAGAAGATCAAACACCACAAGAAGCGTGGAGCGAACAGAAGCCAACAGTTTCTCATCTCAAAGTATTTGGAAGTGTGGCTTATGCACACATACCAGATCAACGAAGAACGAAACTTGAAGACAAAAGTCAGAAATACATACTCATTGGGTATGATGAGAAAACAAAAGGGTACAAGCTATTTGATCCCATAAGAAATAAGGTGATAGTGAGTAGAGACGTTCGAATAAACAAAGCAAGTAAGTGGGACTGGAACAGTTCGACAGAAGCTATCGTCGAAGTTGAAGAATCATCTGTCGTTGTACCACCAAACATTTCAACAAAACTTGAAGATTCTAACAATGAAGATGAACCTCCACAACCCAGAATGCGAAGTTTGCAAGATCTGTATGATTCGACAAGTGAAGTGCACCTTATATGTCTCTTGGCAGATGCTGAAAACATCAGTTTTGAAGAAGCAGTACGAGACAAGAAGTGGAAAAGTGCCCTGGACGAAGAGATAAGGGCGATTAACCACAACAACACTTGGGAGCTAGTTGAATTGCCAAAAGGTAGTCAACCCATTGGTGTAAAGTGGGTATTCAAGAAAAAGATGAACGCTCAAGGAGAAATAGAACGATACAAAGCGAGACTTGTTGCGAAGGGATACAAACAGAAAGTAGGAGTTGATTATGACGAAGTATTTGCACCTGTTGCAAGAATGGAGACAATTCGATTACTCATATCTCAAGCTGCTCAATACAAATGGCCAATATTTCAAATGGATGTCAAAATAGCTTTTCTGAATGGTGTACTCGAAGAAGAAGTCTATGTTGAACAACCACTCGGGTACATGAAAGCTGGAGAAGAGAAGAAGGTACTGAAATTGAAGAAAGCGCTATATGGGCTGAAGCAAGCACCGCGGGCATGGAACACACGTATCGACACATATTTCAAGGAGAACGGGTTCGAGCAATGTCCGTACGAACATGCCCTCTATGTGAAGAAAAATGGAAGGAATGTATTACTTGTTGCTCTCTATGTCGATGATCTTATTTTTCTGGGCAGTAATGATCAGATGATAGAATAATTCAAAAGCACAATGACACGTGAATTCGAGATGACAGACTTAGGCCTGATGAGATTCTTTCTTGGTCTGGAGGTTCGACAAGAAGAAACATGAATCTTCATCTCACGAGAAAAATATGCAAAAGAAATCTTGAAAAAATATAAGATGGAAAGCTGTAATCTGGCTTCGACGCCAATGGAACCAGGAACAAAGTTGTCGAAATTTGATGGAGGAGAACGTGTCGAAGCCGGAAAATACCGAAGTTTGGTAGGAAGTCTTCGCTATCTCACATGTACAAGACCAGATATCTCATTAAGTGTAGGCATTGTAAGTCGATTCATGGAGGAGCCAGTTTACACACATTGGAAAGCATTGAAGCGAATTCCGAGGTACATCCAAGGAACAGTGTCACTTGGGATGTTCTACTCGAATTCAGACAAATACAAGTTGGTTGGTTACTCTGACAGTGATTGGTGCGGAGACATAGACGATCGAAAAAGCACTTCTGGATATGTGTTCTTCATGGGAAATACTGCATTCACTTGGCTTTCTAAAAAGCAACCAATAGTAACACTTTCGACATGTGAAGCAAAATATGTAGCAGCATCCTGGTGCATTTGTCATGCAATATGGCTCAGAAGATTGATGAGTAAAATGGAGCTAAAACAGAAAGGTGCAACAATAATACAAGTTGACAACAAGTCAACAATTGAGTTAGCAAAGAATCCAGTAAACCATGAAAGGAGCAAACACATTGACGTCCGCTTCCACTTCATTCGAGAACACGTGAAGGAAGGAAATGCCGAATTGAAACATGTAGCAAGTAAGGACCAAGCAACCGACATTTTCACAAAACCACTATCAAAATAAATCTTCGACAGAGGCAAGAAATTGATAGGCATGATGAATAGAAGAAACATTTAAGTTTACAGAGGAGTTTTGTTGAACAAACTTTAGTGTTATAGTTAATGGGTTTTATTAATAAGTTAATGGAGAGATTAAGAGTCAGTTGTAGTTGGAAGGTCAAGAGATAGTGGCCAAATTAATAGTATTTACTAATTATTATATTTCCTAGAATAGCTGAAGTTTCTGAGTCTGTATAAAGACCAAGAATGTACTCTAATGAAAAACAGAAGTTACAAAAGATTCACTTTCTTCTGTCAGTTACAGGGAAGAAGGAAACTTGAGGGAGGAGAAGAGGAATGAATTCTTTTTCTTGATCCTTTCATGCCTGCCATGTATCTGATTTATGAGTGGAAGTGAGGTTTTTTTTGAAAATCTCTCTTCTTCCTTATTTGCCTTGTTCGCTTTTTTTTCTTTCTCCTTTTTTTTTGCTTTTTTAAATTTTATTTTATTTTTCTTATTTTTATTTTTATTTAATATTATTATTATTAACATTATTATTATTATTATTATTATTATTATTATTATTTATCATCATAATAATAATAATTATTATTGGTTATTATTTACTATTATTACTATTATTGATTATTATATACTATTATTATTATTATTATTATGATTATCTACTATTATTATTGTTAATTATTACT
Source organism: Lathyrus oleraceus (assembly GCF_024323335.1). Taxonomy (NCBI): domain Eukaryota; kingdom Viridiplantae; phylum Streptophyta; class Magnoliopsida; order Fabales; family Fabaceae; genus Lathyrus; species Lathyrus oleraceus. Next base: position 482,065,508 of record NC_066582.1, on the reverse strand, counting down.
ATTAACATTATTATTATTATTACTAATATTATTGTTTATTATTATTATATTTAGTTATTATTAATTATTATTGATATTATTGTCATTATATATTATTATTATTAATATATATTTATTAACTAATATTATTGTTGTCATTATTGTTATTTTTTATGTGATTATTATTAATTAATTATTTTTATTATTGACACTAATTATTATTATTAATAATTTTTATTACAATTCTTATCATTATTTTTGCTTATTATTATTTTTATTCACTATTTATTTGATTAAATTGATTATATTTTTAATTGTTAAGAAGAAAATTCAATTTATTTGTCTCATCGATTTTTCACATATGCATTGCAATTTCGGAGTTAAAAATTTAATTTAACTTCAGAAACTGCTTGAACGCATATATTTTTGTTGATCGACCTCAGATAGTGTGATTTCTACATGAATCACTATATGATTGCTTAACATATCACTAAATTCTTTAGTTTAACTATCATTTGTTTTTATTTTAAAAAATGTCGTTTAAAACCTCGGTTTTTTTACAGATGCATTGCAATTTCGGAGTTAAAAATTCAATTTAACTTCAGAAACTACTTGAACGCATAAAGTTTTGTTGACTGACCTCAGATAGGATAATTCCTACATGAATCGATTTACGATTGCTTAATATAGCGCTAAGTTCTTTAGTTTAACTGTCGTTTGTTTTCATTTAAATGAATGTCGTTTAAAACATCCGTTTTAACATATGTGTTGCAATTTCAGAGTTATAAATTCAATTTAACTTCAGAAATTGCTTAAAGGCATATGATTTTATTGACCAGAGTCAGATTGGATGATTACTGCATGAATTTCTTTACAATTTCTTAACATGACACTAATTTCAGTAGTTCGAAACTCCGATTTTATTTTTGGTTCCTTGACTTTCTCTTGGGCCTTCTTACAATGAGATTTTTGTTATTTATAATTGTTTATTTAGTTTGTTTTGTTAATTGTTGTACTGTATACCCCATTTGACAAATTGTACCACCATTCCCGTAATGTGTAATTAGTTTATGATGTGTAGAATCCGCAAGTGCACGAAATAATCAATTATAATATAAAAAATGCCGAACACATAGAGACCAATGCCAACATGCTGTGATCTATTGTTGCTTTGTAAATCTAAGGCTAATCGGATTTTGATTTATTTGAGAACAGATGTAAATGATTGATTTTAGAATTTAATAAATGGAGACCGGAATGTAATTTCCGGTGTACCTTTAGAACTCATAAATTTCAACACTTTGTTTGGTTAAAATATTTTTCCGGAGGAAATACTAATTTAAAAACACTACTCACTTTCGCGCAACCCATGTTATGTTTCGAAATAGTAGTTGTCTGCTATCACTCCACAAGTTACAATTTCGAAACAATTTTTGAAAACCGATAAGTCCTAATCAATTAATAAAGTGTTGTCGCTGTTTTTAGAAATCAAAAATCTAAATTTTCTGAGTGGATACGGGTCTACACTATCGCGCTATTGACTGACATATGAGTGCTTTCTCCGTCGCAAAAAGCTTTTTAACTTTAAAAATAAAATTCAGAACCGAAAAAATAAATTAACATTAAAAATCAGTGTCAATATAATTTATCGAGTCCCATCGTAATGACGGTCCTCACATCCCGGACTCTAAGAGCTTAGCCAAACATATTTGAGGAAAACATATTGTTATTGATTAAATTGAACATGAAATAATAAAATAATTAGTTAGAATTAATATAAGATATATTATATATATATATATATATTATATAATATATATATATATATATATATATATATATATATATATATATATAATATATATATATAATATATATATATATATATATATAGATAGATAGATAGATAGATAGATAGATAGATAGACAGAGAGAGAGAGAGGTACCTACAAGTAGCTCATACACATACAAATAAAAATAGTACAAACAATAACATTTGGAATTGATGAGTGTTTTAAAACAGATAAATGTAGTGAATAATAAAACTAACAATATGAACTGAAACTAGAAATTATATGACAGCAAAAATAAGCAATAATTCAGAATCTAAATTAAGAACAAAAATAATAAATAATAAAACGGTAAATGCAGAAATAAATAGAGACTGAAATAAATAAAGCAGAAAATTAAAGCAATAAAAGTAAAACCTGCAAATTAAAAGCTGAATAAAAACTGATTATGAAATTAAATCTAAAAACGATTCCGACAAGGTTTTTGTAAATTATGATTCAAGTACAGAGAAAAATCCTAATTCTAAGTTGCATCAGTCCCTCAATGTGAGAAACTGCAGCTTTACAATAGTGAATTTTTTTGCCTAAAAAATAAGTGCTCTAAACTCTAATGATTTTGATAAAACTTCGATGATGAAAAACTTAAGATTTATGGCTATATATAGTGTTGGGAATCAGTTAAAACGTCTTAAAATTGTGTTGGAATCGAGAGAGAAAAATATGCAAATGGGGAGAAACTGAATCTTCATGCTGCTATTCTTCAGGCCCCAAAGTCCATGGTAAAGGCCATGGCCTCATGGAGAACACCATGAATGCAAAAAGGTGCAGAACGTGAGTTTAAGGTTCATGGAGAATGCCATGAGTTTAAATATGGAGAACATGGCCTTTTCAGGTCCATGGTGAACACCATGGCCTCATGGCGAATGCCATGAATGTAAAATGTAACACCCTAAAACCCGCATATAATTATCAAAGAATTTAATTAATAAAATACAATCACATATGACACCACTCACAACAATCATAGCCTACTTCGTAACACGGGTTACAACAAAATATTTTATTGCATGCATTTCCACTTAGGAAGTTTACACGACATCTAACTCATCTGAATATCTTTGCAGCGGAATCATAATAAAAAAATATACCGATTTAAAATCTCATAATAGTTTTCATAACAAAATTAAAAGTACCAACTCGTGAGTCTTCTCCAAGTGCTATCACAAAAAAAACATAAAGCAAATACGAGAGAATGCATTGTCTCTCAGAAAATTTCAACACAAAATAAATAATTTGCTCCCCAGTGTTACATATCAGAGCATAACCAAAGCTAACAGGAATAAACTAAAAGAAATAGCTCCAGGAGCTAACTTCCACTCACAACAGCGTCTCCACTCTTGAGTATCTACACAATTTTCATCTTCTCATGCCCCAAAAACATCCATGAAATTATTACCAAAAATATTTTATGGTTTTAAATTCAATCATAGATATACCTATATCAATCACTACTTATATTCATATAATCATGGATCTACATATTATATAAATCCCTAAAATCTTCAAACATCATCATTTGTGAACATACATTGATACTTTAAAACATAAATTTCATTCAACAAAATATCAACATTTATCATCAATCCAAAAAGAATTAAACATTCCTCTACCCTTCCATTCATATCCCTATTATTGAACCAAATTCCTACCCTTACCTTATAGTTCCAGAAAAATACAAGCTTTTGGCTATGACTTCTCTTCCCTAGAGCTCTCCTTAGGTTTTCCTTACTTTTCTCTTCTCTTGAATCTTTTTCTCAAATTCCAAAAGTTTCACCTCACTTCTCTCCTCATAAATCAAAAACCTAATTTCTATCTTTTTAATATTCCACTAAGACTCAACTTATTATTAACTTACATTATTTATTTTAATTCTCCATAATTCGCACTTTCTACCGCAAACTCATTATTTCCTTTTATTTTATTATTCCATTTAAATAATAACACAAAAACATTATTTAATCAATTAAATAATTCTAAATAAATCTACCAACCTCTAATTACTCGTCACACTCTCTACCTAAGGGTCACCCACCCTTGTTGCCTTAACACGTCTCAATTATCACACAAATAATAATTAGATACGCATATAAAATTATAATTACTTAATATAAATAGTTTTTAGAAAAATTGGGTGTTACATAAAATGCTGGCCTTTTGAGTTTCTTGACTTTTTGGTGTGCATGAAGCTGTAACGTCATGGCAAGCGCCATGGTGAACTCCATGAGTACAAAACTTGGTATTTTCTCCATTTTTTTTTACCGTTTTCGTCCTGATTTCTCGCACAGTTGCTCCTACCTGAAAAATACCTGAAACAAACACAATATACCAGCATAACACAATAAAAATGAGACAAAATAAGGTAAAATGTTACGTGAATCGAGTCGGAAATGCGATGTGTTTTGTGGTTATTAGTTTACCGTTTTCATTTATTTTTATTGTATTACTTGGCTAATAATTCAGAGATTAAAATCAACAACTTTTAGAAAGAAAAAAAAACGAACACTCGATCCGACGTCGAGTGTTTTTTCCCAAATCAAATCCAAATTGAATACAAAGTCCAACACCTTTCCCAATTAAATCAAACTCTTTTTATAATCAACTTACAACACTTGATCCAACATTCGTTGGTGCAAAACCTTTTTTAATAATAAAGTTGAAAGACAAAGGACCAAGGGATGCACATCTCTTCAGATCCCTTGATGGTCGAGCGTTCAGAGCACACCAGATTCAAAATTATTATTAGTCCTTCAAATCAAAAATATGTTAAACAAACTTGGAATAAGGGGACACTGTGAACTCATCCATGCAAAACCCTGAGTAAACGCGCATTTGGTGCACACCTCAGCTCAAATGTTTACTCACCTTCCGAAAAGATCAAATCTTTATGATAAAAGAAAATTAACCAATCAAACTTGTTTTCCGCTCTTGTGCGACCCCGAAAACATTTTTAGAAACGAGTATGCTTTATCCATATCCGACATGAAACAAACAAAGACTTCTTCCTCAAAGAGCGAGCAACAAGTAAAGGTTTAATCACTCGATATGTCTTAAGTATCACTCCTTAAAAGCAATCAACTCAGTAGTTCTTTCTAAGTAGAATTACGTAGCCTTGAGTTCTTCACAGCACATGAAGAAACGTAGGAGAAAAATTGAGAAATCTTGCCAGACACCCCTTTAATAAAAAATATTTTTTTTCTCACTCGATAAGTAGGAGATCGCAAACTAATATCACACTAACACTCTTGCATGAAACTAACTAAATGGGTTCCATTGAGTACAATGAATGTGAATGATACTAATATCTTCCCCTTACATAATCGATTCCCGAACCCGATTTGGTTGCGACGACCATTTATTTTTGTTTTTTCGTGGGTTTTATTGATATTTTCCCTTTTCCTATCTAGGAATAAATAAATTTTGGTGGTGACTCTGTTTTGTTTATATTCGAGCGTTCCTTATGCTCGGGTATTTTTTTGCACCGCAACAGTTGGCGACTCTACTTGGGATATATACCTGAGCGGGTCCACCCTAGTTTGGTTAACTTTTTGTTTGTGTGTTAGATTTGTTTGTTTCTTCTTCTTTGGATGTATTATTTCCTTCATCATTGCCTTATCACATTTCTATATTTGTGTATATATTTATGTCTGGGTATTGGAAATTAGTTACTTGAGTGAACCTTTTTCCTGAGATTTTGAAAAAAAAGAGAATAAGCATAAGTTAGGAGGTGATTGTGTAGTGTTAGTCCCCAAGGGGCACACCTTGTATGACTAACATGAATATCCCACTTGGAGTAGATCTTTTCTGTCGAGGTCGTCATAAAACAGTTCGCCCGTTGCTTGACAGAACATCGATTAAGATCGATGACTTTAAGGACATTTTAGAACCCCTTCCATCTATGGTGGTTGTGTGGTATTTATCCTCAAGGACAACACCTTATATGATCAATACAAAGACCCTGCCTATAGTAGATATTTTTCATAAGACGGTTCTCCTGTTGCGTGACAAAATTATGATTGAGGCATGTGACTCTAGGAACCCTTTTATCCAAACTCTTTGAGATATCCTGGTGAGTGGGTTTCATGGGTAAACAAAACTTAGAAATATCCCAATATAAGAGGCCCACCTAGTTAGGTTTGTTCTATTTGTTATCCGTACCATTACCTGTGCATAACATTTACATCATGTCATCATAAAAAAACATTTGTTTGACATACAAAGGGATTTTTGCTTTCAGGGAATCATATTCATTCGAGATTATTAACTTAGAATTAAAGAGTAAATATGAATCCAGAAAAGAGGAAGACCCCGCAGTTCAAAGTCATCACGCATGATGTAGAGAAATTAAAAGAACCTATGATGAAGTTACCAAGTTGCTTTAGAGTTACCTTTGAGGGCAAGTATGGAAATATATTGGACCCCCTATCTGTTAAAGCTTATCCCAAGGCTATCACTGCTCTCGCACAATTCTATGATCCAAATCTTCAATTCTTTTTATTCTGAGATTTTCAACTGACTCCAACTTTGGAGGAATTTGAGAAGTCCTTGGTGATTCCTTTGAAGAGGAGGATGCCGTACACCAGCCTGGGGCAGATGCCTACTATCAAAGAGCTTGCTTTGGCTCTACAAATTAAGGTCACAAACGTGAGATTTAATTGGAAGAAAAAAGATGATTATGGATGACTTCCCATATGTTCAAAGTAGGTGCCTATATTAAAGATATGAGTGGAGAAGAGTGGGCCCAAACTTTGGTTTCACATAATGGAAATTCAGTTACATGGTATTCAGAAAAGCTTAATGTTGAAGAAAGCATATTTAGCTGCCAAAGTTTCCCTAATGTGCCTTTGATTGGATCCAAAGGTTGCATAAGCTATAACCATACTTTAGCCTTGCAACAATTTGGATATCCCCTGCGTAACTAGCCAGAAGAAAAGGAGTTAGAAGAGATGATCTTACAAGGGTACGGAAACAGAGAATCCATCGTTGTTGCATAAAATCGTCAAAGCTTGGAATAAAGTCCATGTCAAAGGGGTTGAATTTAAAATGGGATAACACATCAAATGATTCTTTTTCTATTTGGATCCAAGAAAGGGTGAAAAAAGTTAAGCTTCCATTCATTATTAAAGCTCCTGCCCATCCTATCATACTTATACCCATTCCTATCTCCTTTGAAGAAGCTGATAAGATGAGGGCCTCAGTTCCAAGATTGACTAAAGAGACCGAGGGGTTGATATCAGAGCTTAACAAAGCAACAAGTAGGAAGATGGTGCTCAAAAGGAATAATAACCATAAAAAATGGTTGGATGAAAGTAGAGAGAGGACCCAAGCTGAGCAAGATCTTAAAGAGAGAGTTCAGGAGTGCCTGTTCGAAGCTGATAGTGGGTTGGGATCACTCCATTAGCAGTTAAGGAGAGCTAAGAAAGAAGGACAAGATTGGAAGCACGGGTGGAATCTTGCAACCAAACAGAAGAAGGAAGTGAGGGAGAGACTTAAAGCTCAAATCCAAAAACTCAGTATTTCCCTATAGAACTCAAAGGCGAGAGTGGAACAAGAACACCGTGAAAAGGAGATAGCTTTGGTTGCTTCTCAAATTACGCCTCAGATGTGGGGGAAAAAGTGCAAATGAAGTAGAAAATGCTCAAGATTTGGCACAATAACGGAAAGATAGGTTTGACTCTCTACAACATGAAAGCTTAGATTTCCTGAGTGCAAGGAAACAAGTGAACATGAGCTTGGAGGCATGCGAGGGAACTATCCTTTTTTGCATGCACAAAGGAACGAATATCATGACAAGTTCACAATTATGGTATAATTTTGTAATTGGATAACCAAAGACACTCCTTTAGTGCTAATATGTGCTATAGAAGACCTAGACGGCAACAACACCCCTCATTTAGTGATCAACTTTGTTTTGTTCTATGAAGACATGATGAAGAGGTTAAAGGGAGAATCAGAAGAGCTCAAAAGACAAAAGCTTGCCATTTGACCTTTGTGTTGTACTTTTATTATTTCTGAAAGAATTTTGCACTCAATCCTTGTACTCTACTTTGAAATGAATGAATCAAGATTTTGGCTCTTTTTGTACCAAAGTTTGGTCCCATTCTTTCTTTGTTCCATATGATCTCTTTGAACGCTTGCTAAATAATAACGAATCTAAACAGTTCCCTGAAAATGAAATTGAACATAAGCATAAAAAACATTTTCACATCCACACACATTAAAATATGCATCATGCATTTCATTGCTCAAAACAAAAACTCATTTCATTTCTCCTTATCTCCAGTAATTTAAGCTGATTCCTAAAAGTCGACACGCTACTCGCGCCAACACGAGAAGGGTGATGGATGAAATTCAACATGAGCAAGCTTCCATGAGAGAGGAAACAGTCTCTTTCAAAAGAAAGATTGATAAAATTCTCGAGACTCAGCTAGCTCTGTCCAGAAGAGAATATGAGATTCGTGTTTCTGCAGCTGTAAGGAATTACACTCTCGTTCAAAGGTCTGCTTCACCTTTGAGACCTACAAGTCCTATTCCCAATCCTGTGATTTACGGTCTTCCTCCAGGTTTCACTCCTCCAAATGAGGGAACTCATGTGCCTTATCCTGTACATACCTCTGGAGTCACTGACGGATTTGTTGCACAAGGGCCGCCCGTCATCAATCAAATCCTCATTCCTCGCAATGATGAGAAACTCCCAGACGAGTTTGAAATGAAAAATTATGATGGAGTTGTTCCAGTGGTCATTCCTATTGCTTCTCAGGATTCCGAGGCTATCCTGATGTGCATAACTTTAGTAGAGAAGTTAAGAATCCTGAAAGGACATAACTTAACCCATTTGAGTGCCAAACATGGTGATTCCTCCAAAGTTAAAGGCACCAGAATTTGAGAAGTACAAAGGCCTTACATGTCCTAATATACATATGAAAATGTAATGCATAAAAATGTTTGCTTATGCCAGAGATGACAAACTCATGATCCATTGTTTTCAGGACAGTCTAACCGAGGAATCTCTGGATTGATACATGTAATTATAATGCAGCAACATACACACTTGGGATGAGTTGGCTGAAGCATTTTCAAATCAATACAAATACAATACTGACATGGCTCAGAACCGTACTCAACTCCAGAGTATGGCTCAGAAGGACAGTGAATCTTTTAAAGAATATGCGCAACAATGGAGAGAATTGGCTGCAAGGGTGCATCCACTGTTAGTTGATAATGAATTAATTGACATCTTCATGGGAACATTGCAGGACCAATATTATGAAAGACTGATTAGTAGTGTGTCTACAGGATTCTCTGACATGGGGAGTTTAGATAGCCTGAGAAATATAAGTCCTTAAGGTGAAGTTATACTGAGCCTGGTTGATGAGACTATATGTCCCTTAGAAGAAGAGATGAACCTCTTGGGCAGGACTTATATCACGACCTCATACAATACTTAAGACTAATTCTCTTAGGTTTGACTTCAGCCGCACCTCTGGGGCAATATTTATATGTTTGGCCCACCCCGAGGAAACTCCAAGTCTCTTAGGTGGGGAATTTAGATAGCCTGAGAAATCTCAGTCCCACTTGAAAAGTTATGTTGAGCCTGGATGATAAGACGACAAACCCCTCAAGCAAAGTGTTAGACCTCTCAGGTGTGACTTCTATGAATCCCTCATACAAGAATTAAGACTAAGTCTCTTAGGCTAGACTTCATTCATGACTATAGGGTGAGATTTATATGTTTGGTCCTGCTCGAGGAAACTCCAAGTCTAGTCTCAAGTAGGGATTTTAGATAGCCTAGGAAATCTCAGTCCCTCAGGCAAAGTTATGCTAAGCCAGGCTGATGAGATTATAAGTCCCTCAAACAAAGTGTTGTACCTATTAGGAGCAACTTGTATCAAGCCCTCAGACAAGTTTTAAGACTAAATCTCTTAGGCTAGGCTTCAATCCCGCCTCTTGGGTGAGATTTATAAGTTTGGTCTCACCAGAGGAAACTCTAAGTCTCTCAGGCAGGGGGTTTAGATAGTTTATTCGTACTATCTTGAATAGCGGAAAAGATCTTCACCAGGAAGTATGATTTTTAATATATTGCCTTAAGAGGCAAAAAAGATATTTTCCATTAGGTCTAGCATTTAAGATATTGCCTTAAGAGGCAGAAAGGATTTTCTCCATGAAGTTTAACATTTAATATTCTGCCTTAAGAGGCGATACAAATCTTCTCCATGAACTTCATCGTTTATGATATTTCCTTAAGAGGCACTAAGGATATTCACCATAAAGTCTCGAGTTTAACATATTATCTTAAGAGGCGACAAAGATCTTCGCCATGAAGTCTAGTGTTTAACATATTGCCTTAAGAGGCGTCAAGGATCTTCGCCATGAAGTCCCGCGTACAAAATATAAGAAAAATGTTTATGCTGGTAATAAAAATTTAAGAAATTGTTCATAGGTATATTATTATGTCTCTTACAAAATTACAAGAATCTAATTGTAATAATACTTAAGATGGAGAGTGATCTATGTTCTTGGTAGGATTTGTCCGTCCAATTCCTATAATTTTTACACCGCGTGAGGGAGATTCTGGAATATGCGATATGGCCCCTCCCAGTTGTGTTATAGTTTTCCCTGCTATGCGGGAAAATCCACTTGCTTTAAAATCAAATCTCCTTCTCGCATCTCCTTTGGTTTGACTTTGGAGTTGTAACTTTTGGCGGCTTAATGCTTGGCAGTGAATTCTCAGATATGCGCAATTTCTATCAATTTGTCGATCAAGTATGTCGCATAATCCAATCATGCCTTATTTACTTCATGATTAAGTTGAGAGCGCAGAAATGATGGCTTGTAAATCTCTATAGGTGGCATGGCATCTACTCCATATACCATGATGAATAAATTTTACTTGATAGTAGAGTGAGGGATGGTGCGATATGACCATAATATTTCGTGGAGCAGTTTTTCCCATAAGCCATTGACATCGTCAAGCTTCTTCTCGAGTCCCTTAAAAATTAAATTGTTCACCTATTCAACTTTCCCATTAGCTTATGGTTGTACAACAAAGACGAACATTGTTTGTACTCTTAAATCTTGGAAAAAATTAAGTGACCATAATGCTTTTGAACTCGGTCCAGTTGTCGGAGACAATGGCTCAAAGAAGCCCAAACCTGCTTATAATTTTGTACCAATAGAAGTGACGAACTCTTTTTACTGTGGATTTGGCGACAACTTCCGCCTTTATCCACTATGTGAAGTAATCTACTTCTACTATCAATAATTTTAGTTGGCCTGACGCCATGGGGAACATACCTAAGATGTCCACCTCTACTGGTAGAAAGGCCATAAGTCATCATTGACCGAAGAAGCTCAGCTAGGGCATGAGGAAGGTCAACGTACCTCTGAAACTAGTTCCATTTCTTGATGAAGGCAATTCTACCCTTAATCATGGTAGGAAAATATCATCCCACCCTTAGTAACTTATGGGCGAGAGATTTTCCACCAATATGACTGTTGCAAGCTCCTTTGTGTACTTTAGCAAGTACCCGAGTGGTTTCATGCTTGCCTAGACACCACAAAAATGGAATCACTCTCCCTTTTTTATAAAGTTTTTTTGAGATAAGGGTGTACTTAGCAACTGCTTTAAGTCTCTCTTTACTCCCCCCTTGTCTAATGGGAGTTTGTCTCCCTGTAGGTAGTGCAATATAAGCGACATCTAGATAGACTCATAAAACTTCTAGGGAGTAAATCTCGCCCACCTCGATGCTAGGGGATGCGAGAGTCTCATAGATCACTGTTCTATTAAACCTTACTATTTTCGAGATGACAAGTTTGGATAGAAGATCTTCTCTGAAGTTTTGTTAACGAGAAACATGTTATATTTCAACATAAGTAAAGCGGGAGGATAAACTTCGTACCTTTTGCAAATATCTTATTAGCTGGTGTTCTTTTGTATGGTACTGTCCGAAGACTTGATTGGCGACTAATTAGGAGTCACTCATGGATTTCAACCGGGAGGCTCCTATTGCTAAGGTAAGAACCATGCTAGCAATGAGGGCATGATATTCTGCCTAATTATTGTTGGTATTGAATTCGAACTTCATGCTTACTCAATGAGTATATCTCCAGGTCCTTCTAAGACTATTACTGCGCCTCTCCCCTTCACGTTCACGACGCCATTAATTAACAACGCCCACTCTGGGGGCATTGGCTTGTCAAACAAGATAGTCGGTTTTAACAAATATTTTTTAACCCTAAAAGTAAGGTCTCAACTTCCTTGTCGCAATGATGACGAGTAAGACTAACTTTCAATCTTCAGATAACGCATTTCAACGCCTATGGACATCTTGATTACAAAATAGACGAACCTTTCCGCCTTATTTGCCTCTTGGACGAGTACTGAGCTTATCACCTAATCTATTGACCGAGAGGTAGAGGTGTAGTGGTGACTTCCCCCTCAGGCTAATGAGAACGGGAGGTGATGCGAGGAAAGCTTTTACCTTAGAGAAATAATTTTGTCATTTTACAGTCCATTTGAATCTCTCTTTCTTCTTGAGGGCGGCAAAAAAAGGAAAGTCTTGTCTTTCGCACATGAGGGAAAGAGATATAGGGCGGAGAAACGACCTGTAAGTTGCTGCAACTCCTTGACGTTTGTGGGGCTTCTCATAGAAATGAAAAAATGACATTTATCCAGATTGGCTTCAATGCATCCTTTCGTCAACATTGAACCCTATGAGCTTTCTGGCCTGAACTCCACTGGAACACTTGGCGGCATATCGCAGTTCCTGACTAAGTGCAAAACACCCTCTAAGTCTCCAGCATGGTTGCAGCCTTTGATAGTTTTGCTATCATGTCATCATCATAGACCTCTAGGTTCTTCCCTATCTGATGGGAGAACAAGGCGTCTGTAACAACCCATTTTTTTTAGTATTGAATTATTATACTATTATTATTATAATTTTAATTTAATTATGTGGAGTGTTAATTAATTAATTGGTGTATTAATTCATTATCTAGTGGATATGAGAAATAATTAAATAATTGAATTAATTAATTAGCTTGGTTGCATAGTGAGTGGTTAATTATTTAAATTTAAATAGAGGTATTTAAATATTAGGTATTATTGGGCCAATGATTAAATTATATGATTTAAGCCCAACTAGAATACTATTATAAATAGTAAGAGGTGAAGGGAGTGAGAATTAGAATTCATTTGAGCACTGAAGGCAATAGAGAAAGAGGAGAGGAAAAGTAAAGAGGAGTCAGGGTTTCCATCAAATTGACAAGGTAAGAGGGGAATCCTTATTATTATGGGTTAGTATGATTGGGTCAATGGGTAGGAACATGATTTTAGGTTGAAATCCTTAATTGGCATGGTTTTAGAATTATTAGGTATTGATAAATACTCTTGAATTGTGATGATTAAATTATGCTGAAACTGTGAATGAATATATAATTGGATGAGTCATAATTTTCTGAACGTGTAGCTTTTTACGGAATCGAAATCGGAGGTCCGAAAGTCCTCCAACGATGAAAAATGCGAGGAAATCTGCATTCTGTTTCGTTCTTAGCGCAGGAACAACTTTCTGTTTTGCGTTAACCGGTTAACCCAGGGTGTTAACCGGTTAACACTGTTACGATTTATGAAAAATTGCATTCTGTCTTGCGTTAACCGGTTAACCCAGGGCGTTAACCGGTTAACACTGTTATAAATTGCCAAGGAGCGCATTCTATTTTGCGTTAACCGGTTAACCCAGGGCGTTAACCGGTTAACACTGTTATAATATTGAAAAATTGATATTTAATTGTTGTGTGCGTTTTGGAATGAAATCTATGTGTACCTATTTGATGGTTGGCCTATATTGGTGAATAAAATATTATATGAATGTGTATGTATACCATTATTGGATTGTGAATGATTTCTGGTTATGGATGTGTATATGTAATCATAGATGATGTGTGGTGATGAATGTGTATACGTACCAATTGTGAGTTATGGTGGTATGTGGTATGTTAAGATGATATAGATCTTAATTGCATATGTGTTGGTATGTGTGCATTCATTCATAGCATGGTTGACTTCATTGTGGAAGTGGTGAAACTGTGGGTTCACATGAGCAGACGTTAATTCTTAATTTGAATCAGGCGTAGTATTAAGCGGTGATCCTTCATTGGAAACAGACGTAGCAGACGTTAATCCTTAATTGGGATTAGGCGTAGTATTAAGCGGTGATCCTTCATTGGAAACAGACGTGGGGCTTTGGTCTTGTCCGGATCGGAAGCGTGGCTTGGATTCTAGATATTGAATCGGAAAGCGGTGAAACTTTGAGTTCACATTGAGGTACCACATGCATGGAGTCACATTGTCTTGCATAGAGTCGTCTATAGTTATGTGGTCATTGAATGCATGTATTGATGTGGATGTGATGTACGTTTGAAATATGTGAGATGATTGTTGGTTAATATTATTGACGTGATTATACAAAGTGTGATGAATTCTTAAATTGTGTTTTAATTCATTGTGCCTTATTATGCTATTTCATAATGATTTGAATTCTCACCCTTTCTGTTTGAATGTTACCTTTACATGGGTATCGTGCAGATACTACAGAGTAGTATTGTTGGAGTAGGTGGACGGTAGCTCGCTCAAGAATAGCTGGAGAGTTTCCGTACTTAGTTTGAAATTAGGTAATGAGTCAATGCTCTGGTCATGTAACACTGGGTAGATTAGTGGTATTGAACTCATATCTTATTTTGATATGCTTTATGTCATTAATTGTTTTATTTTATTTGAAGTGATTATTAAGAGATGATCATGGTATGGGACATGGATCATATTATGAAATACATGAGTATTCTTTATTTTCCGCTGCGAATGCATATTGCCTGAATATTCATGTTGAGTGAAATGTGTTTGAATGACCAGGTGTATTGTTGGTTTTTGAAAGTTTTAAGTTTCGAAAACGTCGATGTGACGCCCTTTTCTTTATATGCGTGCTTATTTACTCTGATTATATGCTAAATAATTTGGGGTAGAAAAAGGGGTGTTACAATAGTGGTATCAGAGCATGGTCGACCAGTTGTTCAATAGTAGTAGGTTTTCCGTGGTATTTGATTTGTGTACCTGACACGATCGATACTGTTTGTTTGATGTTTCGGGTTGTTCAGGACAACGGTTGCAGGCAGGAATGATGATGCCATTGCTGAGGCGCTGAGGATGCTGGCTGAATCCATGGGTCAGATCCATCAAGCGAATGCCCATCAAGCGAATGCGAATGCCGGTCACCAAAAGGGAGATGATGATGAGTTCCGTGCTTTGGGGAGATTCCAGCGGAACAATCCTCCTATCTTTGAGGGTGAGCATGCACCTGAGAAAGCTCAAGCTTGGCTGAAAGCAATTGAGAAGATCTTCAGAGTCATGAACTGTACTGATGCGCAGAAAGTGCAGTTTGGTACCCATATGCTTGAGAAGGAAGCTGAAGATTGGTGGAATAACACTCTTCAGAGGTTCGAAGAAGACAACATTGAAGTTACTTGGACTCTTTTCCGTGATACCTTCTTGGAGAACTATTTCCCAGAAGATTTTCGTGGGAAGAAAGAGGTGGAGTTCCTTGAATTGAAGCAAGGAAATGGTACCGTTGCTGATTATGCTGCTAGATTTCAGGAGCTTATCAAGTATTGTCCTCATTACAATACTGCTAATGCTGAGAGATCTAAATGTTTGAAGTTTGCGAATGGCTTGAGACATGATATCAAGAAGGCCATTGGTTACCAACAGATTACTCGTTTTACAGAATTGGTTAACAAGAGCCGGATTTATGACGAGGATAGTAGGGAAAGTGCTTATGTCTACAAGAGTCTGAAGGGGAAAAACCAAGATCGGGGGAAACCATATGATGACAAGAGGAGACAATCTAGTGTTAGCAAGAAGCCAAGTGAGGGAGTATCTTCTATTCCACTTAAGTGCTTCAAATGTGGTGTGGAAGGCCATCGTGCTACAGAATGTAGTAGAGATTCTGGGAAGTGTTTCAATTGTGGCAGGATTGGTCACAGAGCAAACCAATGTAGAGTTGGTTCGAACGTAACTTGTTTCAACTGTGGTGAGAAAGGTCACATTAGTTTGCAATGTGATAAGCCGAAGAAGGAGCAAGTGAAGGGAAAGGTGTTTGCATTGTCTGGTGCGGAGACCACTACCGATGATAGACTAATCCAAGGTACGTGCTTTATTAATGGTACACCTTTGATTGCCATTATTGATACCGGTGCAACACATTCTTTCATTTCTTTGGATTGTGCTAAGAGGCTGAATCTCATATTATCTGATATGCGTAGAAGTATGATTATTGATACACCTGTTATGGGTTTTGTTTCTACTTCCTATGTGTGTTTGAATTGTCCGTTGAGTATATTTGGTAGGGATTTTGGAATTGATTTAGTTTGTCTTCCGTTAGAGCAAATCGACGTGATTTTGGGTATGAATTGGTTAGAAGTTAATCGGGTGTATATCAACTGTTTCGAGAAGACGGTTATTTTTCATGAGGTTGGTGCTAAGGAAGATTGGTGTGTGTCTGCTAAGCAAGTTGATGAATCGGTGCAAGATGGTGCCGAGTTATTTATGTTGTTGGCAACTTTGGATATTCGGGAGAAGAGGACGATCGAAGAACTGCCAATAGTTTGTGAATTTGCGGAGGTATTTCCGGAAGATATAAGTGATTTACCGCCGGAACGTGAGGTTGAGTTTTCGATTGATTTAGTTCCTGGAACTAGTCCTGTATCGATGACTCCCTATCGAATGTCCGCTTCTGAGTTGAAAGAGTTGAAGAGTCAACTTGAAGACTTACTCGAGAAGAAGTTTATTCGTCCTAGTGTGTCGCCGTGGGGTGCACCTGTGCTATTGGTCGAGAAGAAAGAAGGTTCTATGAGATTATGTGTTGATTATAGACAACTGAATAAAGTGACGATTAAGAACAAGTATCCACTTCCGAGGATTGACGATCTGATGGATCAGCTGGTTGGAGCTTGTGTATTTAGCAAAATTGATTTGAGGTCTGGGTATCATCAGATTCGTGTAAAGGCTGAGGATATTCAGAAGACTGCTTTTAGGACAAGGTACGGTCACTACGAGTACTCCGTGATGCCTTTGGGGTGACGAATGCACCTGGTGTATTTATGGAGTATATGAATAGAATCTTTCATGATTATCTGGATAAGTTTGTAGTTGTGTTCATCGATGACATATTGATTTATTCCAAGGGCGAAGAGGATCATGCAGAGCATTTGAAGGTTGTGTTATCGGTGTTGAAAGAGAGGAAGTTGTTTGTTAAACTCTCTAAATGTGAATTTTGGTTGAGTGAAGTAAGTTTTCTTGGACATGTGATTTTGAGCGGTGGGATTTCTGTGGATCCTACGAAGATCGAAGCTGTATCTCAGTGGGAAGCTCCTAAGTCTGTTGCTGAGATTCGAAGTTTCCTTGGTTTGGCTGGTTATTATAGGAAGTTCATTAAGGGATTTTCTAAGTTGTCGTTACCGTTGACGCAGTTGACTAGGAAGGGTCAAGCTTTCATTTGGACTTCGCAGTGTGAAGCGAATTTTCAAGAGCTTAATAGAAGATTAACTACGGCTCCTATTTTGATTTTACCGGATCCGTTAGAAACCTTCGTTGTGTATTGTGATGCTTCTTTGTTGGGTTTGGGAGGTGTTCTGATGCAAAAAGGGCAAGTGGTAGCTTATGCTTCAAGGCAACTCAAAGTTCATGAGAAGAATTATCCGACGCATGATTTAGAGTTGGCCGTTGTTGTGTTTGTGTTGAAGCTTTGGAGACATTACTTGTTTGGATCGAGGTTTGATGTGTTTAGTGATCACAAGAGTTTGAAGTACTTGTTCGATCAGAAAGAATTGAATATGAGGCAAAGGAGATGGTTGGAATTCTTGAAGGATTATGATTTTGGTTTGAATTATCATCCTGGGAAGGCGAATGTTGTAGCCGATGCATTGAGTAGGAAGTCATTGCATATGTCTATGTTGATGATGCGAGAGTTTGAATTGTTGGAGCAACTTAGGGATTTGAGTTTGGTTTGTGAAGCGACGTCTTCGTGTGTTAAGCTTGGAATGTTGAAGCTTACGTGTGTCATTCTTGACGAGATTAGAGAAGGTCAGAAGTCAGATTTGAAGTTAGTCGAGGTTATAACATTGATTAACCAAGGCAAAGGTGGTGACTTTCGGATTGATGAGAATGGTATCATGAGGTGTCGTGATCGAGTGTGTGTTCCGAATGTTATGGATTTGAGAAAGAGGATTCTTGAGGAAGGGCATAGAAGTGGCCTGAGTATTCATCCTGGTGCTACTAAGATGTATCAAGACTTGAGGAAGATGTTTTGGTGGCAAGGTATGAAGAAGGATGTAGCGGAATTTGTGTATTCATGTTTGACTTGTCAAAAGTCAAAGATTGAACATCAAAAGCCGTCTGGTTTGATGCAATCGTTATCTATTCCCGAGTGGAAGTGGGATAGTATCTCTATGGATTTTGTTTCGGGCTTACCAAGAACATCGAGTAATTGTGAGGCGATTTGGGTCGTTGTGGACAGGCTGACGAAGTGTGCTCATTTTATTCCGATGAGGATGGATTATTCGATGGAGAGACTTGCTAAGTTGTACATCGAGAGGATTGTGTGTTTGCATGGTATACCGTCGAGTATTGTTTCGGATAGAGATCCGAGGTTCACTTCGAGATTTTGGGAAGGTTTGCAAAGTGCTTTGGGTACGAAGTTGCGTTTGAGTTCAGCATATCATCCGCAAACTGATGGTCAAACGGAGAGGACTATTCAATCACTTGAAGATCTTTTGAGGTCTTGTGTTTTGGAACAAGGAGGAAATTGGGATAGTTTCTTGCCTTTAATCGAGTTTACACATAATAATAGTTTCCATTCGAGTATTGGAATGGCACCGTTTGAGGCTCTTTATGGCAGAAGGTGTAGAACTCCTTTATGTTGGTACGAATCGGGAGAAAGTGTTGTGGTTGGACCCGAGTTGATTCAAGAGACTACAGATAAGATTAAGATGATTCAAGGGAAGATGAAGGCTTCTCAGAGTCGTCAAAAGAGTTATCATGATAAGAGGAGGAAAGCTCTTGAGTTTGAGAAAGACGAGCATGTGTTTCTTCGAGTTACGCCAATAACGGGGGTTGGTAGAGCTTTGAAGTCGCGTAAGTTGACGCCGCGTTTCATTGGTCCTTATCAGATTTCCGAGAGGATAGGTGAAGTGGCATATCGGATTGCATTACCACCATCACTTTCTAATCTTCATGATGTATTCCATGTGTCTCAACTGAGGAAGTACATTGCAGATCCATCGCATGTTGTTCAATTAGATGATGTGCAAGTACGGGATAATTTGACGGTTGATACATCACCTGTGCGGATTGAAGATCGAGGAGTGAAGAAGCTTCGTGGTAAGGAGATTGCTTTGGTAAAAGTGATATGGGGCGGAGTCGCCAATGGAAATATTACGTGGGAACTCGAGGATAAGATGAGGGAATCATATCCGGAGTTGTTCGTTTGAGGTAAATTTTCGAGGACGAAAATCTTTTAAGTGGGGGAGAGTTGTAACAACCCATTTTTTTTAGTATTGAATTATTATACTATTATTATTATAATTTTAATTTAATTATGTGGAGTGTTAATTAATTAATTGGTGTATTAATTCATTATCTAGTGGATATGAGAAATAATTAAATAATTGAATTAATTAATTAGCTTGGTTGCATAGTGAGTGGTTAATTATTTAAATTTAAATAGAGGTATTTAAATATTAGGTATTATTGGGCCAGTGATTAAATTATATGATTTAAGCCCAACTAGAATACTATTATAAATAGTAAGAGGTGAAGGGAGTGAGAATTAGAATTCACTTGAGCACTGAAGGCAATAGAGAAAGAGGAGAGGAAAAGTAAAGAGGAGTCAGGGTTTCCATCAAATTGACAAGGTAAGGGGGGAATCCTTATTATTATGGGTTAGTATGATTGGGTCAATGGGTAGGAACATGATTTTAGGTTGAAATCCTTAATTGGCATGGTTTTGGAATTATTAGGTATTGATAAATACTCTTGAATTGTGATGGTTAAATTATGCTGAAACTGTGAATGAATATATAATTGGATGAGTCATAATTTTCTGAACGTGTAGCTTTTTACGGAATCGAAATCGGAGGTCCGGAAGTCCTCCAACGATGAAAAATGCTGGGAAATCTGCATTCTGTTTCGTTCTTAGCGCAGGAACAACTTTCTGTTTTGCGTTAACCGGTTAACCCAGGGTGTTAACCGGTTAACACTGTTACGATTTATGAAAAATTGCATTCTGTCTTGCGTTAACCGGTTAACCCAGGGCGTTAACCGGTTAACACTGTTATAAATTGCCAAGGAGCGCATTCTGTTTTGCGTTAACCGGTTAACCCAGGGCGTTAACCGGTTAACACTGTTATAATATTGAAAAATTGATATTTAATTGTTGTGTGCGTTTTGGAATGAAATCTATGTGTACCTATTTGATGGTTGGCCTATATTGGTAAATAAAATATTGTATGAATGTGTATGTATACCATTATTGGATTGTGAATGATTTCTGGTTATGGATGTGTATATGTAATCATAGATGATGTGTGGTGATGAATGTGTATACGTACCAATTGTGAGTTATGGTGGTATGTGGTATGTTAAGATGATATAGATATTAATTGCATATGTGTTGGTATGTGTGCATTCATTCATAGCATGGTTGACTTCATTGTGGAAGTGGTGAAACTGTGGGTTCACATGAGCAGACGTTGATTCTTAATTAGAATCAGGCGTAGTATTAAGCGGTGATCCTTCATTGGAAACAGACGTAGCAGACGTTAATCCTTAATTGGGATTAGGCGTAGTATTAAGCGGTGATCCTTCATTGGAAACAGACGTGGGGCTTTGGTCTTGTCCGGATCAGAAGCGTGGCTTGGATTCTAGATATTGAATCGGAAAGCGGTGAAACTTTGAGTTCACATTGAGGTACCACATGCATGGAGTCACATTGTCTTGCATAGAGTCGTCTATAGTTATGTGGTCATTGAATGCATGTATTTATGTGGATGCGATGTACGTTTGAAATATGTGAGATGATTGTTGGTTAATATTATTGACGTGATTATACAAAGTGTGAGGAATTCTTAAATTGTGTTTTAATTCATTGTGCCTTATTATGCTATTTCATAATGATTTGAATTCTCACCCTTTCTGTTTGAATGTTACCTTTACATGGGTATCGTACAGATACTACAGAGTAGTATTGTTGGAGTAGGTGGACGGTAGCTCGCTCAAGAATAGCTGGAGAGTTTTCGTACTTAGTTTGAAATTAGGTAATGAGTCAATGCTCTGGTCATGTAACACTGGGTAGATTAGTGGTATTGAACTCATATCTTATTTTGATATGCTTTATGTCATTAATTGTTTTATTTTATTTGAAGTGATTATTGAGAGATGATCATGGTATGGGATATGGATCATATTATGAAATACATGAGTATTCTTTATTTTCCGCTGCGAACACATATTGCCTGAATATTCATGTTGAGTGAAATGTGTTTGAATGACCAGGTGTATTGTTGGTTTTTGAAAGTTTTAAGTTTCGAAAACGTCGATGTGACGCCCTTTTCTTTATATGCGTGCTTATTTACTCTGATTATATGCTAAATAATTTGGGGTAGAAAAATGGGTGTTACAACGTCCATGAGTCACTGGTAGGTGGCCCTAACATTCCTGAGACTGAAGGGCATGAAATTCTAGTAGTAGTTGTCATGCTTTGATATGAAAGTCATCATGAGGGCATCTAGCGGATCCATTTGGATATGGTTATAACATGAGTAGGCTTCCTTGAAACTCAATATGCGATAAACTAAGGACCCATCAATCAGGAGATCAATGTCTGATAGAGGATATGAATCCTTAGGCTGGACGATATTTAGGTCGGTGAAATCCACACACATGCGCCATTTATTTTCTGCTTTCCTGACCAATACCATGTTGGCCATCCATGTAGGGTATTTCGTGTCTGTGATGAAATCGATGCCGAATAGCTTGCCTACTTCCTCGTCAATGGTGACCCTCTTCTCCTCGCCAACATTACGCTTCCTTTGTGCCACTGGCTTGGCAAAAGGGTTGATGAAGATGCATTGGCTCACCAAATTAGTATCTATCCTAAGCATATCAGAGGGAGCCCATGTGAACAAGTTGACGTTTCTAATGAGTTAATTGACTAACTTGTGTTCTTCTTCTTCGGTAAGAGGAGTGCCTATCTTTATCACCTTATGGGTGGAAGATTCTATTCTGACTTTCTTTAGACCCTCTATGGATGTGAGTCTCTCATTATCTATGCCCAACCTAGGGTACCAATGATTGATGTCTGCATCTGGGGTTGTATGGAGGGGATACCCGTAAGGCCGAGCTCTTCCCTCCATGTTGCTCGGCTAATCTGATAACATTATTGAGCGATATGCTAGTCTCCTCGACTCGTACCAACTTGCCCACCAGGAAATAAGTACTTTAGGACCAGGTATCAGATGGTAATAACCGCCACTAGCGCATTAATGGTGGGTCGGCCCAGGATGATGCTGTAGGGAGACAGGGTGTCCATGATAAGGTAGCTGACTTAAATTTCCTTGGTGTTTTATCCTTCATGACGTATTGTCTCTAGGGTCATATGACCCCTTACTTGTACTTGTTTTCCCAACAGTCTTATTAACGAACCCCTAAACACTTTGACATCGTTACGATTGAGCTAAAGCTTCTAAAAAGCATCCAAAAACAAGACATCAATAGAACTTAGATGATCTATCAAGACTCTCTTGATATACCAGTTACCATGTTGCATAGTGATAATCATAGGGTCATTGTCATTAGGGTTGACTCCGATGGAATCTCTGTTGGAAAATGTGATCTTAATCCCTGTTTCCCCTTGTTCACCCATTGGGAAACCTTGAGATATCAAATTTGAATCAAAATGATATTTGTATTAGAGCATAGAGTTTTATAGGCCATATTTGGAAGGAATACGGAAGGATTGAGAATGAAAGAGGTGTGACCCAAGTTAGTTTTACAAGGGCCCCACGGTGGGTGCCAATGTACTGGTCAAAAAGTACAGGTGCACATGGTATCCTTGCAAGGTAGTGCATAATTAGAGGCCTTAATAGATTCATAACAATTTATGGTGGTTATGCCTTGCCCATGGTGGCGAGAGGCATTATATGGCAGTGTTACAATGTTTGTAGTGGTTTAGAGGGCCAACTCATTTGTGGTGATATGCTCTGTATCTAAGTGTATTGCTTGAGGTATGAATGATTTGTGTAAGTTATGATCTCATTTATCCCGTGAGGATATATATATATATATATATATAATATATATATATATATATATATATATATATATATATATATATATATATATATATAAGGGACTTGGGCCTAGGGTTTTCTTGGGAAGGATCACCTCCTACCCAGTCTATGGTGGACCGTTGAACTCCTATTTCCTAGGGAAACTTGAGTCAACTACTGACCCTAACTTCTCTCTAACCAAGAAGCGTCTTTTGTCAAATTTCCTTTTAATGGGAGAGTAGAAGGTCCTTGGGGTGAGGTGATACTTCTTAGAGGGAGACATATGGTTGTCGCCTCTCCTAGGGGTTGCAAAGCTCCCGCCCTTGTCAGTTCCTATAGAAATATAACAATACACACTTAGTTATAACTTTTTTTAACATCAAATACACATTCCTAAAAGTGAGTAATTTCTAAAAGTTACTCGTATACAAAAAGATGATCCTTTCGTGCACTCAAGTTATTCTCTTTGTTCATCTTTTCAAGAACCTACATTCAATTTTAAAATGTCTTGGTTGGCCACAATGGAAGTAACTTCATTTCTTTCTTTTCCTTTGTCCATTTCCATTGTTGTCATGAACCTCTTCATCATCCATTTTCATATTATTACTGGACTTGTTAGATTTTACATCTTCCACAACATGTATTTTCTCATGATTAAAATTGGTCTTTGGTATCTTCTTTTTTGGCGATACTCTTCTTCTAACCTAAGGTGATTATCCAATTTCTCAAGATATATATCCTCATTTTTATGTTTTAGGATCCTTTTTATATCCTTCTATGAAAGTGGTTTTTTGTCTACCATTTTATAATTATTGAAATGTGAAACAAGAAATTTCTTACTTTTACCATCTTCTTGCATGTATCTTGACTCTAGTTTATCCCATAGATCTTTTTGGGATTAACTACTTTGATATATATCAACAAGGAGTATGTCATAACGTTGAGAATATGAACCATATATTTACGTGATTGCTTGATGAAGTTTGTCAGTGAGTTGTTGGTTAATGAATTTATTTTCGTGTTGGTGATCGAGTTTATTCACCATTTTAAAAATACGAGTTTGGTGCTCGTCATTTGATGTTTCACACTTTTTTGCAATTTAGTTTCACGCTCCTGCATAAATTTGCTGGATTTTGCACGTGATCCATGAGTGTGTCCCTGAATTAAAATTTTCTTCATTATTTTGTTTGTTTTTTGTTTTTACTGGGTTAAGCTCTATGTCTCTCTATATTGTTTGGATTGTTTATTTTTTTTAATTTACTTATGGTGATGCATATTCTTGTGCAACTATTTTTTTAATAATAATCAAGCCTTATCCCCCTAAGTGGGGTCGACTACAAGGATAAAAAATTCTCATAATGTTCTATTCAAGACCATGCTTCTATTCAAATCGTTAATCTTAGTATCTTTCTTAATAACTTCTGTTATAGCTATTATAGGTCTTCCTCTTGTTTGACTTCTCTTTGTTTGAGATACTTTTCTTACCAAATGATCTATAGGTCTTCTCTTTACATGACCAAACCACCCATGTCTATTTTCTATCATTTTTATACTATAGGTGCTATCCCAAAACTCTCTTTAATATTATAATTTCTAATCTTATCATGTCCAATCTTATCATACATCCAACACAACATCTTCATCTCATCTATACTTCTTTTATTCTCGTGTTGATTCTTAACCTCCATACATTTTCCCATACAATATCGTAAGTCTTACTGCAGTTTGATAAAAAATTTCCTTCATCTTAAGCAGTACCTTTGTGTCACATAAAATCCCTAAAGCTCTCCTCCATTTCATCCACCCAGTTTGATTTTGATGGTTTTCATCCCTTTCTATTTCTCCATCGTTTTGTATTAAAGACTCAATATATTTAAACCGCGTGACTTGTGGGATAATATGGTCTCCAACTATATGTTGAGTAGTCAAGCTCTATCTCAGAATAACTTAACAGCCCAAGAAAATCTTTCCGTCTGACTTTCTAATAAGAAAGGAATCCAACTAAGAACATGTCACCTCATTCTTATATGTGATAGGAGGTTCATCTCTTTTTCTAAACGACATACTAACTATAGTAAGATCAAAAGTCGACGAAAACTCCAAGATAGATTTATCCTCAACATTTAACTCCCCAAGACCATATTCATGCACGCTCTCAAGTTCTCTTGCGCTCCCTACATGTCCATTTAAATATCCCCTCCTAGAAAAAAACATATCGCCTTGTGTATATTCTTAATTAAGCTTTTTAAGATGTTCTGCTAACCAACATAAGATGCGTAAACATCTATAACATTAAGTGTATCTTGTTTCACTCTAAATTTCTCCAATCATTTTATTTAAAAAATAATTAAAAATCTAGATATATCAACCACACATAAATTTAATTTGTATAAATAATGATAGTAATAGATTAATTAGTTAGGGCCTTTCCCAAAAGTATAGATTATTAGAAGTAATTCATATTTATTAGTTTTACTATTTTCTTAGCCCCTAAGTTTGTTAGAGGGTATTTTAGTATTTTATTATATTCTAGTAACCCTAGTTTTAGCTTATAAATAGGGTGACAATCATTGTAACTTTATCATGTTTGTAGCCGTCATTCTCTTAATAGAATATTCATCTTTCATTCTACCTTTGCACCAACAATTGGTATCTAGAGCTCCGGTTCGGATTCATAGGGAAACACGGGAAACACGAGTGAACGTGAGGTCTTGTGTGTTTGATTTTGATTCTTAGATTCGTGTTGAATCTTGAACAAAATCTGATCAGAATTTTAATTCTGTGGGTTGGGAAACACTGTGTGAGAAATCTGAGTGTACTGTGCAAGGTAGAAAGATGAACGGAAACGGCAACATGAACACCAAACTTCCAGTATTTGACGGTAAAAACTGGAATCGTTGGATGATCCAAATGCGTGTACTGTTCGGTGCTCAAGATGTTCTAGATCTTGTCACTGATGGTTATGTTCTGGTAGCAGTAGATGCGACGGATGAACAGAAAAACGCGCAGAAGGAAGTAAGGAAGAAGGATCAGAAAGCATTGTTCTTCATTCATCAATGTGTTGATGTAAATGTGTTTGAGAAGATTGCAGATTCAACGACAGCAAAGGCTGCGTGGGACACACTGGTTAGATGTTATGGTGGTGACGCATCAGTGAAGAAGGTGAAACTTCAGTCCTTGAGAAAGCAATATGAGAATCTCAACATGAAGAATAATGAGAAAGTTTCTGAATACATCTCTAGAGTGATTCTGATCACTAATGAGATGAAAGCGTGTGGAGAAACTCTTTCTGAAGAAACAATCATGGAGAAGGTATTGAGATCCCTTACCTGTCAATTTGATTACATTGTGGTAGCAATAGAACATTCCAAAGATCTGAGCACCATGAGAATTGAAGAGCTGCAGAGCAGTCTAGAAGCGCAAGAGTTGCGTCTAACTGAGAGAACTTCTGAAAGGGAAGTAGAGCAGCAGGCTCTGAAAGCAACTTCTGATAGGAGGTATCAGAAGCAGTCAGAAGCCAGGAGAAGATCTGATTGTGGTCAGAAGTCAGAAAGCTCAACCTCTGATAGACAAAAGAATGCTCAGAAGGGAAAAGAGAAGTATGACAAGAAGAAAATCCAATGTTATTGCTGTAAGAAGTCTGGTCATTTTGCTAGAGACTGTTGGTCAAACAAGGAGAGAAAATCAGAAGAAGCAAATATAGCCAGAAGTTCTGATGACGAATCTGTGCTATTGATGGCCTCTGAATCTGATGATATGGATCTGATAGACTGGTGGTATATGGACACTGGCTGTTCAAATCATCTTACTGGAAACAACAAATGGCTGGTTGACTTTGACTCTGAAAAGAGGACAAAGATCAGATGTGCTGATGACAAATATCTTAATGCAGAAGGTATGGGAAATGTCAGAGTGATTCTGAACAATGGGAAAACAGCATTGATTCAGAACGTGTGGTATGTACCTGGCATCAGAAGCAATCTGATGAGTGTGGGACAATTAATTGAGAAAGGTTTTTCAGTTACCATGAAGGACAATCTTCTGAAGCTGTATGACTGCAATCAGAAGTTGATTATGGAGTCAGAACAGGGAAGGAATAGAACATTCAAGGTGAATGTCAGAACTGCAGACTCAGAATGTCTTAGTGCAACAAGTGCTGAGAAGGAGAGTGAGCTGTGGCACAGAAGATTTGGTCACTTGAATTTCAGAAGCTTAAAACATCTGAATTCAAAGAAGTTGGTACATGGAATTCCTGCAATTAAGAAGCCTGAAAAGTCATGCAAAGTTTGCATGGAAGGAAAACAACCACGATTGCCATTTGCGTCAGAAACTGCTCCAAGAGCAAAACATGCCTTGGGAGTTGTACATTCTGATGTGTGTGGTCCATTTCCAGTAGCATCGATTGGAGGGAATAAATACTTTGTGTTATTTGTTGATGAGTTCACAAGAATGACATGGGTATCCCTTATTAAGTTTAAACACGAGGTGTTTGATGAATTCAAGAAGTTCAGAATGAAGGCTGAGAATCAGAGTGGTCAGAAGTTGAAGATTTTTAGAACTGACGGTGGAGGTGAGTATAACTCCAGAGAGTTCCAGAAGTTCTGTGAGGAGAATGGAATTGAGCATGAGGTTACTGCTCCTTATACCCCTCAACACAATGGTCTTGCTGAAAGAAGAAACCGCACTTTGCTTGATATGGTGAGAAGCATGCTAAAGGAGAAGAAGCTTCCTCAGAAGCTCTGGGGAGAAGCTGTTGCCACTGCAACGTATATACTCAACCGATGTCCTACGAAGAAGTTGAAGGAAATAGTTCCAATACAGAAGTGAACTGGAGATAAGCAAAGTGTTAGTCATCTGAAGGTGTTTGGTTCTGTTTGCTATAAACATGTTCCAGAAGCCAGAAGACAGAAGCTGGATGATAGAAGCAAAGTGATGATTCTGATAGGGTACCACAGTACAGGTGCATACAAGCTCTATTGTCCAGAAACCAATAAAATTGAATTCAGCAGAGATATGATTGTGAAGGAATCAGAAGTTTGGAATTGGGATAAGTCTCAATCTGATTCTGATGTTAGAACTTCTGAAGAAAGGTCAGAGTTAAGAATTTCTGAAGTTGGAGTAAACTCTGACATTGATTCTGATTCTGATAGTGATTCTGACTCTGGAGAAGACTCAGAAGATGAAGGTGACTCTGATGATCCAGACTCTGATGACCTAGACTCTGATGGTAATCCAGATTCTGGTGGCAATTCAGACTCTGGAAATATGCCAGCCCCTGAAGATGGTCAAAGCTCTGGAGGAAGTCAACCATCTGAAGCTAGAAACTCTGAAGCTCAAGACTCTGAACAAGTTCAGAGACCACAAAGAATCAGAAACATCCCCAGAAGATATGCAGAATTTGACATGCTGCAAGACACTGAAGTAGACTCTGAAGGAGAAGTTATTCAGTGTGCCATGTTAGTAGACTCTGAACCCATAAGTACAGAAGAGGCTCTTAAGCAGAAGCTCTGGCTAAAGGCCATGAAAGAAGAACTTGATGCTATAGAGAGAAACAAGACTTGGAAGCTGACAGAACTTCCAAAAGACAAGAAAGCCATCAGCGTCAGATGGGTTTTCAAGCAGAAGTTAAAGCCAGATGGTTCAATTGGCAAACATAAAGCAAGGTTGGTAGCCAGAGGATTTCTACAGAAACCTGGGCTGGATTACTCTGAAGTGTTTGCACCTGTAGCAAGACATGAAACAATCAGAATGGTGATTGCAATAGCTGCTAACAGGAATTGGCCTCTGATGCATTTAGATGTAAAATCTGCATTTCTGAACGGTCCATTAGAAGAAGAAGTTTACGTGTCACAACCTCCTAGATTTGTGAAAAAGAATCAGGAAGGGATGGTGTACAGATTATACAAAGCTCTATATGGATTGAAACAAGCGCCCAGAGCTTGGAATCAGAAGATTGATTCATTTTTCAAGAAGCAAACCTTTCAGAAATGTGAGATGGAGTACGGTGTCTATGTTCAGCATACTTCTGAAGGAAATATGACTCTGGTATGTTTATATGTTGATGATATACTGCTGACTGGAAGTTCTGAACAGGAGATAGTCAAGTTCAAGAAAGTTCTGATGAATGAATTCGAAATGACTGATCTAGGCAAAATGACATACTTTCTAGGGATGGAATTCAGATACTCTGAGAAAGGTATTATTTTGCATCAGCTCAAGTATGAATTAGAACTTCTGAAGAGATTTGAACTGAAGAATTGTAAGATTGCTGTCACACCTTCTGATACAAATCAGAAACTGGATTCTGACTCTGATGGAAAGGATGTGGATGCTACAACCTTCAAACAGTTGGTTGGTTCTCTGAGGTATTTGTGCAATACCAGACCTGATATTTGCTATTCAGTTGGGATGGTTAGTAGGTTCATGAGTAAACCTAAGTGGTCCCATTACCAAGCTGCTGTCAGGATTCTGAGGTATATCAAGGGAACTCTGAAGTATGGAGTATTATTTCCTTCTGGAAGAAAGGATGAGTCAGAACTTCTGAGTTATTCAGATTCTGATTGGTGTGGAGACAGAGTTGACAGAAGAAGTACGTCTGGGTACTTATTCAAATTTCTGGGAGGTCCCATTTCTTGGTGTTCCAAGAAGCAACCTGTTGTGGCATTGTCAACTTGTGAAGCTGAATACATTGCAGGTGCTGTTACTGCATGCCAAGCTGTGTGGATTCTGAATATATTGCAGGATCTGAAGATTAAAGTAAACAAACCTCTGAAGCTGATGATTGACAACAAGTCTGCAATCAATCTTGCCAGAAACCCAGTGTTGCATGGGAGAAGCAAGCACATTGAGACCAAGTATCATTTTCTGAGACATCAAGTTCAGAGGGGAGTGTTAGAAGTTGTACACTGCAGCACTCAGAAACAGTTGGCAGATGTTCTGACGAAAGCTATCAAGACTGATCAATTCCTCAGATTAAGGGATGGAATTGGTGTTACAAGTTTTGATGGAATATGAATTAAGGGATGGTATTAGAAGTAATTCATATTTATTAGTTTTACTATTTTCTTAGCCCCTAAGTTTGTTAGAGGGTATTTTAGTATTTTATTATATTCTAGTAACCCTAGTTTTAGCTTATAAATAGGGTGACAATCATTGTAACTTTATCATGTTTGTAGCCGTCATTCTCTTAATAGAATATTCATCTTTCATTCTACCTTTGCACCAACATAGATAAATTAGATAAACATAATTATGATAGCATTTCATTTTTGCTATATATTTGCTTTTTTTTAAAAGGTTAATCTCTTTATTAAAAAAAAAGATTGATTAGTTCTTCTTTGAAGAATTTAATAATATTTTTTAAAATTTACTGCAAATAGATAAGGAGATAGACATGGCATAACTAAAGAAGAAAAAGTTATAAATGTTTTTGTTTAAGAAGAGATTTATTGATTGATTAACTTTGAAAATAGGTTCTTGCAAAAAGAAATAAACACGTTAGCAATTTTTTTTAAAGTCAGATTGTTTTAAATTATTCGTTTTATAAATTTCCGAAAGATAAATAAAATTTCTAAAGTAAAACTATTTTCAAATAGTTTTACAATTCAAGTCACACATGTGGTTAGCTTCTAGGTTAATTATTCTCCTACATATTATAACTGTAAATTCTGAAAATAAAGGTAAAATTATTCAACTTTTACCTTTATACAGAAACTACAAAACCTGACGAAAGTTAGAAGGTTAAACCAAAACATCTCTATGTGCATTTTGTGCCTGCTGGCACTGAGTATGATATTACTGAACAGACACAGAAGCATAATAAGGATAAGAACTCTGTTCTGAAACCTAAGTATCATGCATAAACCTCTCATGATTATCCTTCTGTTAAAAGACCCAAAGTTGTAAGAAACTCTGGGAAAACTAACAAAAGAGGACCCAGAAAGTGGGTACCTAAGGATAAAATCATTTATGTTGCATACATCCTTAACAACTTAGTTGAAACACCAATCATGGTACCTGGATAGTGGATGCTCACGACCCATGATATGCAGAAGGTCTATGTTCCAAGATTTGGAACTTAAGCCTAGAGGCTTTGTTGGTTTCAGAGGAAACTAGAAAGGAAAGATCATTGGCTCTAGAACCATTGTTAATGGTAAACTTCCTTCTATTACTAATGTTCTTTTAGTTGATGGTCTAATGCATAATCTATTTTCCATTAGCCAACTTAGTGACAATGGTTATGATATTATCTTCAATCAAAAGTCTTATAAGGCTGTTATTCAGAAAGATGGCACAATCTTTTTTAATGGAAAGAGGAAAAACAACATTTACAAAATTAGACTTTCTGATCTTGAAGATCAAAATGTAAAATTTCTAATGTCTGTTAACGAAGAGAAATGGGTCTGGCATAGACATTTGGGTCATGTTAGCATGAGAAGGATTTCTCAGCTAAATAAGCTTGAATTAGTCAGAGGTCTACCCAAACTGAAGTTCGCTTCAGATGCTCTTTGTGAAGAATGTCAGAAAGGTAAGTTTTCTAAAATATCTTTCAAAGCTAAAACTGTTGTTTCTACCTCTAGACCATTATAACTTTTGCACTATGATTTGTTTGGACCAGTGAAAACTGATTTTATCAATGGAAAGAAGTATGGATTAGTCATTGTTGAGGACTACAATCGTTGGACATGGGTAAAGTTCTTGACACACAAGGATGAGTCTCACTCTGTGTTCGCAACCTTCTGCTCACTAGTGCAAACATAAATGAATTTTAAAATAGTCAAAGTCAGAAGTGATCATGGTGGCGAATTCGAAAATAAACACTTTGAAAATCTTTTTGATATAAATGGTATTTCCCATGATTTCAACTGTCCTAGAACTCCACAGCAAAATGAAGTTGTAGAAAGGAAGAATAGGACTTTATAAGAAATGGCCTGCACCATGATCCAAGAAACTAATATGGCTAAGCATTTCGGGACAGAAGTAGTCAACACAACATGTTATATTCAGAATATGATTTCTATCTGACCTATTATGGGTAAGACTCCTTATGAATTGTGGAAGAAAAGAAATCCCAACATTTCTTAGTTTTATCATTTTGGATGTGAATGCTTTATGTTAAACACTAAAGAGAATCTTGGCAAGTTTGACTCTAAGTCACATAAGTGTTTACTGTTAGGATATTCTAAATGCTCTAAAGGCTACAAAATCTTTAATACAGAAACACGAATTGTTGCAGATCTAAAGATTAATCTTTCAGAATCTAAAGAAATTGTGTCTGAAGAAAAATGCTTAGAAGGCAAGGCTAAAGAATATAAAGAAACGACTCAACCAGAAGAAACTATTGATTCAACTCATCAGAAGAAGAGTAGATCAAGAACTTCTCATTCAGAAGAACTGATTATGGGAGAAAAGAATACTCCAGTCAGAAATAGATCTTGATTCAGACCCTCTGAAGAAACTCTTCTAGGTTTGGTGTCTCTGATAAAATCCACCTACATTTATGAAGCTCTTCTGGATAATGAATGGATTCTGGCCATGCAAGACGAACTGAATCAATTCACCAGAAATGATGTTTGAGATCTTGCTCAGAAACCAAAAGGCTTCCATGTCATTGGAACTAGATGAGTTTTCAGAAACAAGCTGAATGAAAAAGGCGAAGTTGTTAGAAATAAAACTCGACTAGTAACTCAAGGTTATAGTCAGCAAAAAAATATAGATTATACATAAACCTTTGCTCCAGTTGCCAGGTTAGAGTCTATTTGTCTTCTGATTTCTTTTGCAGTCAATCATAATAACATACTCTATCAGATGGATGTTAAGAGTGCATTCTTGAATGGTTATATTTCTGAATAAGTTTATGTGCATCAACCTCCTCGTTTTGAAAGTTCTCAAAATCCTGATTTTGTTTTTTTACTTAAAAACTCATTGTATGGTCTGAAGCAAGCTCCAAGAGCTTGGTATGATAGACTAAACAACTTCATTTTTGTTATATATTTCATTTTTTTAAAGGTTAGTCTCTTTATTAAAAAAAAAGATATTTTAGTTCTTCTCTGAAGAATTTAATAATATTTTTTAAAATTTACTGCAAATAGATAAGGAGATACACATGACATAACTAAATAAGAAAAAGTAATAAATGTTTTTGTTTATGAAGAGATTTATTGATTGATTAAATTTGAAAATAGGTTCTTGCAAAAAGAAAGAAACACATTAGCATTTTTTTTAAAGTCAGATTATTTTTAATTATTAGTTTTATAAATTTACGAAAGATAAATAAATTTTTTAAAGTAAAACTATTTTCAAATATATTTAAATCGCGTGACTTGTGGGATAATCCGGTCTCTAACTTTCACCACTAGGTTAGAAATGCTTCTTCTTTTTCTAAACTTACATTTCATATATTGTAAGGGGGAAATCGTTTGTTTTTCCACCCTCTGGCCGCACACTAGTTGGTACCACTTTATACATATCTTGGATAACTCGAATATATACAATCTTAATCCCTTTTTTCTCTAGCGCCTTCCAAAAATCTCTTTAAGAGCTATATTAAACACCTTCTCCAAGCCAAAAAAATAGGTCCAAGTCTTGTTTATCTATCCGATATTGCTCCATCAAACATTATAGTAGATATATCGCTTCCATGATCGACCTATCAGGCATAAAATTAAATTGATCCTCAATGACTTGAGTCTCTATTCTTAGTCTCCATTAAATCACTCTTTCTCATAACTTCATGATATGATTCATAGGTTTAATCCCAATATAATTTGCACAAATTTTGTATATCCCTTTTATTATTCTTATAGATTGAAACTAAAGTACTTCTTCTCAAGTCATCCGAAAATTGTTTTGACCTCATAATTTCATTAAAGGGCTTGGTGAGTCACTCAATACCTCTATCTCCAACAATTTTATATACTTCAGTAGGTATTTTGTATGACCCAACCATCTTACTGTTAATCATCCTTTTCATTCCTACTTTTACCTTTTGTTGTTGAATCTAATAGTAGTAATTATAGTTTAGACCCTCTTCTTTAATGTTGAGCCTACTAGAATCCGGTGAGATAACATATCTTTCATTAAATAAATGGTAGAAATACATTTGTTACCCATCCTTCATATTTTTTCTTGAACCAAGACTTTTCCTTCTTCATCTTTAACACACTTCACTTGATCCAATTTTTTTTGTCTTTCTTTATCTTCCCTTAGAAAATCATATATATTATATATATATATATATATATATATATATATATATATATATATATATATATAGATATATATATATATATATATATATATATATATTATAAATATATATATATATATATATATAGATTTTTCTCCCTCCTTGGTTCTTAAAGATTGATATAATCAGTCAAAAGCTTGAGTTCTGCCTTCACTCACCACCTTCTTGGTCTCGTTCTTACCTTTGTTATACTTTTCTCAAGTTTCATCATTTTTGCAACAAGACCATTCTTTAAAATAATCCTTTTTTTGTTTAACTTTACTCTGAACACTTTTATTCAACCACCATGATTCTTTATCCATAGGTCCAAAACCTCTTGATTCTCACCACGTCTCTTCAGCTACTTTTCTAATCTCTTTGTCATCTTATTCCACATATCATGCACTTCTTTGTGGTTGTCCAAATCGTACCTCCAAGATCTTGTGTTAAAAACTTCTTTATTTATCACCCTTTAAATGTCACCACTTGATCTGTAGCGCTCTCATATGACTTATTATATTTGCTCTTCTTTAGATTGTTACATCCATAACCAATACTCTATACTGGGTAGTCAAACTCTCTCTCATAATAACTTTACAACCCAAGAAAATCTTTCTAAAACCACATACTAGTTATAGTTAGATCAACTAAGAACATGTCACCTCACTCTTCTATGTGATAAGAGGTTCATCTCTTTTCTAAAACCACATACTAGTTATAGTTAGATCAAAAGTCGACGAAAACTCTTAGATGGATTTACCCTCAACATTTAACTCCCCAAGACCATAGTCATGCACGCTCGGAAGTTCTCTTGCACTCCCTACATGTCCATTTAAATATCCCTTCTTAGAAAAAACATCTCTCCTTGAGTATATTCTTAAGTAAGCTTCTTAAGATGTTCTGCTAACCAACATAAGATGCGTACACATCTATAACATTAAGTGTATCTTGTCCCACTCTAAATTTATCCAATCATTTTATTTAAAAAATAATTGAAAATATAGATATATCAACCGAACATAAATTTAATTTTTATAAATAATGATAATAATAAATTAATTAGTTAGAGCCTTTTCCAAAAGTATAGATAAATTAGATAAACATAATTATGATAGCATTTCATTTTTGTTATATATTTCCTTTTTTTGAAAAGGCTAGTCTCTTTATCAAAAAAGGATTGATTAGTTCTTTCTCTAAAGAATTTAATAATATTTTTTAAAATTTACTGCAAATAGATAAGGAGATACACATGACATAACTAAATAAGAAAAAGTAATAAATGTTTTTGTTTATGAAGAGATTTATTGATTGATTAAATTTGAAAATAGGTTCTTGCAAAAAGAAAGAAACACATTAGCATTTTTTTTAAAGTCAGATTATTTTTAATTATTAGTTTTATAAATTTACGAAAGATAAATATTTTTTTTAAAGTAAAACTATTCTCAAATATATTTAAATCGCGTGACTTGTGGGATAATATGGTCTCTAACTTTCACCACTAGGTTAGAAATGCTTCTTCTTTTTCTGAACTTACATTTCATATATTGTAAGGGGAAATTGTTTGTTTTTCCACCCTCTGGCCGCACACTAGTTGGTACCACTTTATACATATCTTGGATAACTCGAATATATACAATCTTAATCCCTTTTTTTCTCTAGCGCCTTCCAAAAATCTCTTTAAGAGCTATATCAAACACCTTCTCCAAGCCAAAAAATAGGTCCAAGTCTTGTTTATCTATCCGATATTGCTCCATCAAACATTATAGTAGATATATCGCTTCCATGATCGACCTATCAGGCATAAAATTAAATTGATCCTCAATGACTTGAGTCTCTATTCTTAGTCTCCATTAAATCACTCTTTCTCATAACTTCATGATATGATTCATAGGTTTAATCCCAATATAATTTGCACAAATTTTGTATATATATTTTATTCTTATAGATTGAAACGAAAGTACTTCTTCTCAAGTCATTCGAAAATTGTTTTGACCTCATAATTTCATTAAAGGGCTTGGTGAGTCACTCAATACCTCTATCTCCAACAATTTTATATACTTTAGTAGGTATTTTGTATGACCCAACCACCTTACTGTTAATCATCCTTTTCATTCCTACTTTTACCTTTTGTTGTTGAATCTAATAATACTAATTATAGTTTAGACCCTCTTCTTTAATGTTGAGCCTACTAGAATCCAGTGAGATAACATATCCTTCATTAAATAAATAGTAGAAATACATTTGTCACCTATCCTTCATATTTTTTCTTGAACCAAGACTTTGCCTTCTTCATCTTTAACACACTTCACTTGATCCAATTTATTTTGTCTTTCTTTATCTTCCCTTAAAAAATCATATATATATATATATATATATATATATATATATATATATATATATATATATATATATATATATAGATTTTTCTCCCTCCTTGGTTCTTAAAGATTGATATAATAAGTCAAAAGCTTGAGTTTTGCCTTCACTCACCACCTTCTTGGTCTCGTTCTTACCTTTGTTATACTTTTCTCAAGTTTCATCATTTTTGCAACAAGACCATTCTTTAAAATAATCCTTTTTTAGTTTAACTTTACTCTGAACACTTTTATTCCACCACCATGATTCTTTATCCATATGTCCAAAAAACCTCTTGATTCTCACCACGTCTCTTTAGCTACTTTTCTAATCTCTTTGTCATCTTATTCCACATATCATGCACTTCTTTGTGGTTGTCCAAATCGTACCTCCAAGATCTTGTGTTAAAAACTTCTTTATTTATCACTCTTTAAATGTCACCACTTGATCTGTAGCGCTCTCATATGACTTATTATATTTGCTCTTCTCTTGATTCTTACATCCATAACCAATACTCTATGCTGGGTAGTCAAACTCTCTCTCATAATAACTTTACAACCCAAGAAAATCTTTCTAAAACCACATACTAGTTATAGTTAGATCAACTAAGAACATGTCACCTCACTCTTCTATGTGAAAAGAGGTTCATTTCTTTTCTAAAACCACATACTAGTTATAGTTAGATCAAAAGTCAACGAAAACTCTTAGATGGATTTACCCTCAACATTTAACTCCCCAATACCATAGTCATGCACGCTCGGAAGTTCTCTTGTGCTCCCTACATGTCCATTTAAATATCCCCTCCTAGAAAAAACATCTCTCCTTGAGTATATTCTTAAGTAAGCTTCTTAAGATGTTCTGCTAACCAACATAAGATGCGTAAACATCTTTAACATTAAGTGTATCTTGTCCCACTCTAAATTTCTCCAATCATTTTATTTAAAAAATAATTGAAAATATAGATATATCAACCGAACATAAATTTAATTTTTATAAATAATGATAATAATAAATTAATTAGTTAGAGCCTTTTCCAAAAGTATAGATAAATTAGATAAACATAATTATGATAGCATTTCATTTTTGTTATATATTTCCTTTTTTTGAAAAGGCTAGTCTCTTTATAAAAAAAAGGATTGATTAGTTCTTTCTCTAAAGAATTTAATAATATTTTTTAAAATTTACTGCAAATAGATAAGGAGATACACATGACATAACTAAATAAGAAAAAGTAATAAATGTTTTTTTTATGAAGAGATTTATTGATTGATTAAATTTGAAAATAGGTTCTTGCAAAAAGAAAGAAACACATTAGCATTTTTTTTAAAGTCAGATTATTTTTAATTATTAGTTTTATAAATTTACGAAAGATAAATAATTTTTTTAAAGTAAAACTATTTTCAAATATATTTAAATCGCGTGACTTGTGGGATAATATGGTCTCTAACTTTCACCACTAGGTTAGAAATGCTTCTTCTTTTTCTGAACTTACATTTCATATATTGTAAGGGGAAATCGTTTGTTTTTCCACCCTCTGGCCGCACACTAGTTGGTACCACTTTATACATATCTTGGATAACTCGAATATATACAATCTTAATCCCTTTTTTTCTCTAGCGCCTTCCAAAAATCTCTTTAAGAGCTATATCAAACACCTTCTCCAAGCCAAAAAATAGGTCCAAGTCTGGTTTATCTATCCGATATTGCTCCATCAAACATTATAGTAGATATATCGCTTCCATGATCGACCTATCAGACATAAAATTAAATTGATCCTCAATGACTTGAGTCTCTATTCTTAGTCTCCATTAAATCACTCTTTCTCATAACTTCATGATATGATTCATAGGTTTAATCCCAATATAATTTGCACAAATTTTGTATATCCCATTTATTCTTATAGATTGAAACTAAAGTACTTCTTCTCAAGTCATTCGAAAATTGTTTTGACCTCATAATTTCATTAAAGGGCTTGGTGAGTCACTCAATACCTCTATCTCCAAGAATTTTATATACTTCAGTAGGTATTTTGCATGACCCAACCACCTTACTGTTAATCATCCTTTTCATTCCTACTTTTACCTTTTGTTGTTGAATCTAATAGTAGTAATTATAGTTTAGACCCTCTTCTTTAATGTTGAGCCTACTAGAATCCGGTGAGATAACATATCCTTCATTAAATAAATAGTAGAAATACATTTGTCACACATCCTTCATATTTTTTCTTGAACCAAGACTTTGCCTTCTTCATCTTTAACACACTTCACTTGATCCAATTTTTTTGTCTTTCTTTATCTTCCCTTAGCAAATCATATATATATATATATATATATATATATATATATATATATATAATATATATATATATATATATATATATATAGATTTTTCTCCCTCCTTGGTTCTTAAAGATTGATATAATCAGTCAGAAGCTTGAGTTCTGCCTTCACTCACCGCCTTCTTGGTCTCGTTCTTAGCTTTGTTATACTTTTCTCAAGTTTCATCATTTTTGCAACAAGACCATTCTTTAAAATAATCCTTTTTTAGTTTAACTTTACTCTAAACACTCCACCACCATGATTCTTTATCCATATGTCCAAAACCTCTTGATTCTCACCACGTCTCTTTAGCTACTTTTGTAATCTTTTGGTCATCTTATTCCACATATCATGCACTTCTTTGTGGTTGTCCAAATCGCCCCTCCAAGATCTTATGTTAAACCCAAGAAATTCTTTATGCCTGACTTCCTAATAAAAAAGAAATTTGACTAAGAACATGTCACCTCACTCTTCTATGTGATAAGAGGTTCATCTCTTTTCTAAAACCACATACTAGTTATAGTTAGATCAAAAGTCGACGAAAACTCTTAGATGGATTTACCCTCAACATTTAACTCCCCAAGACCATGTTCATGCACGCTCTGAAGTTCTCTTGCGCTCCCTACATGTCCATTTAAATATCCCCTCCTAGAAAAAAACATCTCGCCTTGTGTATATTCTTAAGTAAGCTTTTTAAGATGTTCTGCTAACCAACATAAGATGCATAAACATCTATAACATTAAGTGTATCTTGTTTCACTCTAAATTTCTCCAATCATTTTATTTAAAAAATAATTGAAATATATATATGAACCAGACATAAATTTAATTTTTATAAATAATAATAGTAATAGATTAATTAGTTAGAGCCAAAGTATAGATAAATTAGATAAACATAATTATGATAGCATTTCATTTTTGCTAAATATTTCCTTTTTTTTTTAAAAGGTTAGTCTCTTTATTGAAAAAAATTATTGATTAGTTCTTCTCTGAA
The DNA here is from genome assembly GCF_024323335.1 of Lathyrus oleraceus. Lineage (NCBI taxonomy): Eukaryota > Viridiplantae > Streptophyta > Magnoliopsida > Fabales > Fabaceae > Lathyrus > Lathyrus oleraceus. Next base: position 482,025,413 of record NC_066582.1, on the reverse strand, counting down.
GAATTTAATAATATTTTTTAAAATTGACTGCAAATAGATAAGGAGATACACATGGCATAATTAAAGAAGAAAAAGTTATAAATGTTTTTGTTTAAGAGGAGACTTATTAATTGATGAACTTTGAAAATAGGTTCTTGCAAAAAGAAAGAAACACGCTTGCAATTTTTTTTAAAGTCAGATTGTTTTAAATTATTCGTTTTATAAATTTCCGAAAGATAAATAAAATTTCTAAAGTAAAACTATTTTCAAATAGTTTTACAATTCAAGTCACACATGTGGTTAGCTTCTAGGTTAATTATTCTCCTACACATTGTAATGTAAATTCCGAAAATAAAGGTAAAATTATTCAACTTTTAAATAGCAAAAGATATAGTAGTTTGAAACTCATGTAAAAAGATCTAATCACAACTGAAAAATGAGACCTATAAATACAACAACCTACCGATGATTATTTTATTCATTCATTATTTTCATCTATCTTCTTTTGTGCTAGCAACATGCAGTCTCAACTTTCTAATGATGTTACGACAAATAATGAGATTGAAGACATAAATCTCATTACATTACCACCAGGTTACAGATTCAACCCTAGTGATATTGAGTTGATTGAGTATTATTTGAAACAAAAATTTTCATTGATAATCACCCTTCCTAGTTCAAGAGACCTATTTTTCATTTTTACTATTCAATTTTTTGTGTGAAGTTTGTAGAACAGAAGAAGTATGCAAAATACCATTATTATTATTATTATTATTATTATTATTATTTTCAAATTCTTATTTTCAAATTCACCTCCATGATTGTTTCACATAAATGAAATGTTAATACCTTTTTTCATTTTGGGTAATTTTAGCTAATTTTGAAAGGTAACAAACACACATTTTTTTTGTGAGAAATAAAAAATATCTACGTATATGAGAAAAATCATCGACAATTATAAGTGCATAATAACTTCCACAAAAACTCATTATTCTGAATGAGCCTAAAAGGTTCATTTGTAAAAATTATAAAGACTTATTTATAGAGATTATATTTTTGGATTTAAAAGTGGTATTTACTTGTTTACCCTTTTAACATGCATCACATAATCGATTCTTTTAAAATGAAAATTTGGTAAACCAATTATTAGTTGTTGTGGACCAATTTATTTAAGCGATACATGTAGATATAAGCTATTCTCTTATGTCATGGCCAAGATTCATCCTTTTTACTAGGAAGACAACATACACAATTTAAAGGTAGTTTATTTAAATTGACAATATGAATGAGGATCAACTTAATCTAATCTCATGGTTAAATTAGATTTTGTATTTAATTAACCATTCAATTAGATTCAATTCAAATGGTATGATTTGGAGTAAGATAAAAAAACATGCTCTCAAAGTAAGTTAAATCATCCTATTGACGATTGTTTTGGAGTCCTTTGAGACCGCCTTGCAGCAAGTAGAACAGTCTCACCATCCTTTGCGTATTTCGAGGGAGCAAGTTCACCTGGAGCATATGCTCAAAGATGACAAGATTGTATCTATTTATTGTTAGAACAAGATTTGGTTCTGCATCTATACCTTGAGTTTTGATGATAACAATGTTGTATTTGTGTGAGAACAATTTTGGAACCCTAATGGTTTATTATTGTGTAGTTTTAATAAACAGTTATGATTATGATCATATGATGTGTAACATCATCAATTTTTGGACTTTGCGTTCCAAATTCCCTTCTACGTTGCAATTAGAAGTCGGAATTACGTCAATATTGTTGCTGCAATGTTCTTTCTACTTCTGCATTATCTCATCCACCAGAAGCTTCTGAGGAGACACTATGTTATTGTTGCAATGATCTCTCAGTTATTTTACTTTTGGACGTGACTCTGATCAACAAGATTCTGAAGAATGGCAAGCTTCTGAAGTTGTGTTATGTAGCTGAAGATTCAAAAGATCTCAAGACATACATTGATGTTATCAAGGTTCTGACTGAGGTTTCTAAAGACTCTGAAGATTCTGAAGAACTCAAGCCAGACTACTGACGATGTCAAGGTTCTAAGGTTCATAAGTTTCTGAATCCAGCTCTCTATTTCTTCACTTCATGCTTCAATCATCTTTTATCAGAAGCCAACGAATATGAAGATAAGATCAAATGGGAACGTGATCAAATAGTACATAGTACAAATCAAACAACTTTTCCACTACCAGATTTCATGGGTAAGGACTGTACTATTCATCACACCTATCACTGAATATGTGGGCGAAAGGACGTATGTGGTATCATTCCTTTCTCATCCAATAGTGGACACCCGCTCAAGGAGTTTTCCCCATTTTGCCCTCCAACGGTCACATGTTTACACTATATAAGCATGCATTGGAGACTTGAAGAACTCTCACTTGCTCTCTTGCTGCTGAACTACACAAGCTAATTTTCTTTATGAAAAGCTATCATCTTTTGTATTAAGTGTTCTATAAGTTTTTATTAATCATTTGTGTAAAATCAACTTTTGACTAAGCATCTTGTAACACATAAACTTGTATTCAAACTATTTGTTTGATTCTTTAAGAAGGTTATCCTTGAGAAGACAAAGAAAGCTTTTCTTTATGAATTCTTGAGGAGACTAAGGTTTAGTGGGATCCTTGAGAAGAGAAAGAAGGATATTCTGTGTGTTTATTGTAATCTACTGATTATAATGGATTAAGTCCTTGTGTATAAGGCAAATCATCCTGACGGATTGACTGGATTAGCTTTGAGTTTCAAGCGAACCAAGATAAAGAGAATCGCGTTTTATCTCTTCATTATTTAACTTGTTAGTAGAGTTTTTGTTTTGGAAAAGTTTTTGTTTTGGAAAAGCTTTTGCTTTTTAAACCCAATTCACCCCCCTCATTTCATGTGTTTTTCACACCTTAAATTGGCATCAGAGCTCCGATTCTGATTGTGATAAAAAGTTTTTATCAACACCTCATAGTGTTCAGTACCAATCCAGTTGTGTGAGAAATAATGGATATTACTAACGCTGCTAACGTTGTTAACAATAATGATATAGATCATTCCAGTGCTAAACCACCTATTTTTTATGGTGAAAATTTTGAATACTAGAAAGACAGAATTGAAAGTTTCTTTCTTGGTTACGATGTTTATCTTTGGGATCTCGTAGTTGATGGCTATGTTCATCCAGTAAATGGTGAACGAAATATTTTAGCAAGAAGTGCTATGTCTCATCAACAAAAGAAAGACTTCAAAAATCATCATAAGGCCATAACCATTTTTCTTAATGTTATCTCTTATACGGAGTATGAGAAGATAACAAACAGAGATTTTGCCAAATCCATTTTTGACTCTCTGAGAATGACTCATGAGGGAAACACTCAAGTAAAGGAAACAAAGGCCTTGGCCTTAATCCATAAATACGAGGCTTTCAAAATGGAAGATGATGAAAATGTTGAAAGCATGTTCTCAAGGTTTCAGATGCTTGTTACAGGACTTAAGATTCTGGACAAAGGGTATTCTACCGTTGATCATGTCAAGAAAATTATCATAAGTCTTCCCAAAAAATGGAGACCTATGATAACTGCTCTAAAGATGGCTAAGGATCTTAATAGTATCAGTCTTGAAGAACTTATTAGTTCTTTAAGAAGTCATGAGATTAAATTAGAAGAAGATGAACCTCACAGGAGATGTAAATCTGTAGCTCTAAAATCTAAGCATGAGAAGACTAGAGCATATCAAGCAGAGGAAGAATCAAAAGGATCTGATGAAGACTCAGAAGATGATGATGAACTATCTCCAATCTCAAGAAGAGTCAATAGACTCTGGAAACACATGCATAGTGGTCCAGAGAAATTCAAAGAAGTCAGAAGGACTGCAGGTCACTTCGAATCCTCTTTTGGTCAAAAGAAGCAAACTTTTGGAAAAGAAGTTATTTGTTTTGAGTGCAAGGAGTCAGGCTATTACAAGAACGATTGTCCTAAGCTGAAGAAGGATAGAAGGCCCAAGAAGAACTTCTCCAAAGTCAAGAAGGGGTTGATGGATACATGGGATGACTCAGAATCTGAAGAAGAAGATTCTGACGAAGAAAAAGCTAATGTTGCACTTATGACAACTACTGAGGATCCCATAAGCTCTGAGGAACTAGAAGAGAAGATTTTTCAGAACCAGAATCAGACTCTGATTCTGAAGAGGTATTTTCTAATCTATATCTTTCTGATATTGAAAGTTGTCTTTCTGAAATGCTGGAAAAGTACCAGAGTCTTCAAAGCAAATACGAGGACCTTAAACAAGCCCAAGTAACTGCTTCTAAAACTCAGAAAGATCTTGAGAATGATATTTCCTCTCTAAACGAAAAAGTATTTTATTTAGAAAGTAATAACTCTGCTTTAAAAAGAAAAAATTCAAAACTAGAGGAAGAAAAAACTTCAGAAGCTTCTGGTACTGATTGCGTCATCAAATATGACAGAGCATTCCAGTACTTTCTGGATAAAAGCATACATAGAAGCAAAATGGCTTCCTTGATCTATAGAGTTAGCAAAAATGGCAGAAAAGGTTTGGGTTATTGTAGCGGGGTATTCGTTACCATTGGAGATATTGACTAAATCCAAGGTAAATCATACAAAGTCGAGCCGCCACCGCACTTCTATTTATCCAAAGGAATGGTTAGAAAGCGAACAAAACCTAAAAGTTTTAACAAAAACTAGTAAAAGAAACAGAGATCTGGGTAAGGGGGTTGGTTATGCAATGGGAAGGTGTTAGGCACCCAAAACATCCTAGGTACTCCTAGGGAGCCCTTTTCACACTTGTTGCAAAGGTTATTGTTTTGTGAAAGTTTATTTATGCAAACATGATTGAAGAGATGAGAAGAGAATGTACAAGTTATTTACATTTTGTGTTTGGATGGATAAACCCATTGCCTACGTACCCTCTTATAAAAAGATTAGGATCAAAACCTCGTAGTTCGGGGTAAAAATCTCAAAACAAATTGGTGAATTGATTGGTCCAAAAGCCTTAAGGTCTTTTGTTATCAAAGGGAGAAAACTCAACCTAAAACCACAAATCCACCAAGTGAGGATAACTTCAACATGCTAGTGAGGGGTTAACCCTATAATAAGCATGGAAGGCTCATTGTCCATCACTAAGTACAAATGTGAGTATTACATCTACCACAAAGATAACTCAAACCTAATAGCTAAAGGTTATGGAAAATTTGATTAAGAAAGTGGATATTGGAACCACAAAAGAAATTTTAATGGGTTATATTTACCAATTAGAAGTATATACAAAAGATGGTCAAAGTTGACTTAAAGATTCAATTCAAAATGAGTGTTATGAAAAGAAAGTTTGAAAATCAAAAGCATAAGGCTTAGGTTTCTAATGTTGAAAACAAATGTTAAATGTTTGCACAAAAAGGGTTTTGGCTTGGGTTAGGATAGGGAGATGAAGAAAAAAAAAGGCTAAGTCCTAAAGAGAACAAAAAGGTGAGGGATAAGAAATGAAACCACACTAGGAGTTCCTTTCTTGAGATCATATTGATGATCCAAGTAGATCCCATCCTTTGGAATAAGCAAGCACAAAGCATAAGCAATCAAACAAGTCTCATAAGAGATCCTCAATGTATCTTGTATCTTCCACTTAGATGAACATGGTAATGATCCTTCAATTAAGCTCAAATGGAAACTCTTAGTTCAAGAGCACACACATCAAAAGTTCATAAGTAAGCAAACATCACACATTATATGCATACAAGAGGCTCAAACAATGGGTGGGCTTTAGTCAAGAGGGGTCATGTCAACCTCGACAAACAAGCCAAACTGCAATGGGTAATCTGTAGCTCTTAACCACTAACATTGAACGTTAGGGTGAAGCTAATCAAAATGGTAATGAGGATGAGACCTCATGCTCTTAACCCTGGCCAGGGTGAGCTCATGAAAAAGAAAGCGTGGGGATCCAGAAAGTGGGACCCTTTTCCACTTGACAGACTCTGGACAAAGATCTGGGGGCACATGTTCAGAAGCATCAGCACGTAGTACGAGCGTAAAGAACGACACACTGAATAACGGGGGATTGACTACTAATCCCTTTTATCTGTCAATTGCCTCAACTCTTGGAGGTCTTATCAAATATCACATGCCTCTCTTGGAGGTCTTTGAGCACAATTTTAAACAAACACAAACAGAGCCTCTGAAGGAGGACTTGCCAGCAAAATGCCTGCCAAAAAGGTTACAGGACTTCAGACTACATGCAGTAAGAAGCTAACTACCCGAGTGGTGTATCAACCACAATCTAATGCTCCAGCAAGAGCTAAAGCAAGCAAGCAACTAAGGTAGCTGTACAAAGAGTAAACAGTCAGTGCTTCAGTCATTAAACCAACAGACATCCATACAAAACCATGAAAAAAAATTGGGACTCATTTGGATCATTTTTGCATTTTTTATGATTTTTCTAAAGTGACTAAAATAAATGAAATAACATGGAAAATTGGAGGGAAATGAATTAATTTGAATAAAACTCAGAAAAATCCACAGCCACAGATCTTGGCGCGCAGTGGAGATCAACGCTCCACATTTGAATGAGCAAAACGCACCGTTTCATTAAACGATGTCAACACACACATCAACATTCCAATACACGCGTGGCTTGGTCAAACAATTCGTAACCAATCACTCGTACACGCAACATCACACATGGAAGACACAGTCAACTAAACCCTAAACACGCAGACGCCGGAGCTACAGCTCCGGTCGTCTTCTCCGGCACACTCCGGCGACTTCAACATAATTTTTTTTTCCAGAATTACACAAAGCCTATATCATTCGAACTGCCTTTCAACGAGGATTCCAAATATCAATTCAATTCCTTCTAATTCTACCTAGGTTTTTCAGATCGAAGAGAATAAGATTTGAGATCCAAACTTTCAGTTCACATAACAACTTCAATTCTTAACCATTTTCAATTCTAAACACATGTACATGCTCTACTCATCAGGATCTACACATCTATTATCAAAAACAGCAAAAGGAGAGGATGAAATTTGCATCACCTGGAATTGAAGCTTCTTGAATTCACGATCTCACAAGCTATGAAGCTCCAGATCCACTCCTACGAACTTCTGTTGAAGCTTTGTGCAAAAAGAATTAGTTGAAACCACTTGAATCCACCTCAATTTCCAACTTCCATCGCCATGTTCATGCTCTTGCATTGCTTGATTCCTTGATGAATTGCTCCAAACAGTGGATGAATCTTGCTCAGTGAAGCACCAGGAACAAGAATATGCAAAGATCTTGGAGAATTGTGTGAAGAAAATGAAAATTCGAAGTGAGAGAAAATTTGAGAGAGTTCTTGAATTTGATCTGAAATGGTTCTGTTATTCAGTTATGATTAGGGTTTGGCCTTTTATACTTCATGCTAATCACAATGTTAATCATCTTTTCTCTGTATTAATCATGATTAGTGAGTATTGAAGCAAATTGCAAAAATGCAAATTAAGCTCTCCTTGCCATAATACACGTGCACATCCTCATGTTAAGCTTCCAATTCACTCAAAATTATCCAATGGTCATGCTTTGAAGATCAATTTGCTTGCACCTTAAGCCAAAAATGAATGTTGAATATTTTCCTCAATTTGCACATGTGTGAAATAATGAATTCATGGTCATGATTCCTTTTCATAATTGAGCCAAATGATGTCAATTTGAGATGCCTTGAACATGAGAAGCATTTTGCAAAAAGAATGAACCAAATTGGAGCATTGTATCAAAAGTTATACCATTTTGAATTTCCATGCACACCTTGTGATCAAATGACCATAACTTCTCAACCATTCATCATATGGACATGAATTAGGACTTTTTGGAAAGGGGAGACAAAAATATACAAATTTCATGTTCACAAAAAATCCATTTGAATTTTCTTTGATGTTGAAAAGTCAAATTGAATGTGGACCAAAAACTTGCCAAATTTGGAAACTTTGAATTACAGGTCATTTTCCATTTTTAGTAACTTTTGCCATGACCTTTGAATCTTCAAGATGGATGTTTAGAATGATGAATAGACCCTATTTGAACATGATTGAGGTGTCTCAACTCATTTCCCCACCTCATAGCCCTCAGTTGACTGCACAGTTGACTTTTGGTCCTTAGATGACCTTTGATTAACTTGAGCCTCCACCACTTGGTGAAATTGCTCAAAATGAAACCCTAGCTCATGTAAGCTCCTTATAATAATCATGTGGTCCTCATCCCAAGAAAATACCTCATCTCTTGCACAAAGGATCTTCTTGAAGCTCTTGACCTGGTGATTGCTTAAGCTACAAACAAAAGATGTAAATGACATATTTTTGTGCTTTTGGTTAGTAAATAAAATGAGAAAAGCAATGATATACAATTCAAGCATGCTTGGTGATCTCAAACTACTCACAAGAGATCCCTACCCAAAGGGAAAGGGAGCCAAGATGCTCAATGATCCTTGAGGCTATGCAATGCAATGTTATGGTGCCATGAGGGATCTTAGGGACAAAATTGGGGACTTACAGATGCCCCTATTTAAGGTCATTCTAGCCGGAGAAGTGAAGGTTAAAATCTTCGTCTCGACGAGGTAGAATGGGCTTAAATAATAACAAAGAGACAAATTTTGGTCCCTAAGAGACCTCATAATGCAAATGTATGTATGCAAAACAAGCAAACTCTATGGGGATATGTGCCCACAAAGAAGAAAAGACATCCGGAGAAATCGACAATCCATAGGAGTAATACACTCACTAGGGAACAGAGACTCTACCGGGGGCTCTCATGGGGATGAGAAAGAAATGCATGAGCAGGTCACGACTTGAAGCTTGGGGAACAGAATTCCAAAGGGAGTAGATCCAATGGAAAGACTCGAGCTGACTCGAAGGTGCATGTGTTGGGGAATATGCCAACACAGCAAAAGGCGATCCACAATAGATACCTCGCTGGGATGTCTAAAAAGACTCTCCGGGGGAAGCAGCGGGATGAGGTGTTACCGGTTACTGGGTAACAAGCTCAATGAGACATGTGATCTGATCACCGGTATAAGGGTGAGACAACAAGAAGCTCGGGAAGAATGAATATCTAAGACCGGTATAAGGGTGAGAGATATCAATCAACCAAATCATCTGAGGAAGACCTTAAAAGGTATATTTCAACTCAGGAAAATCTGACTCCACAGGGGACCAAAGTCATAATAGGGAGCAGAAGGAAGGAACACCAGGGATACCGGTTACTGGGCATATAATAGGTGACCAACCAAAGCATGAATTGGGGAATATTCCCAAAACACTCATCATCCAAAAAGAGGGCAAAAAGCAAACTCTATTATGGGATGGACATTCGATTCCAAAACAGGGATACGAATCTTACTCGACTGGGGAAGAACAAAAGGCTTCTACCGAAGAGTGCATGAGATATACTATCTATTACCGTCGGAACGTAGATAATATACTCGCATGGAAGATTATCCACAACCGGTTACTGGGTTAATAAAGGATAAATCGACCGACAGAGAAAGGCATCGGGATACCAAAGCTAGGTATATAATGATGACCATTCAAGGGGAGCAACAAACATCACCGGCAAATGGTAAATGAAAGAGGGCCCGCTGGGGATAAAATTGCTTAATTAGAGCAATTATCCAAAAGAAGGAGGGAATATCAATACCGAATATTGGATAATGATAACCGTCAAAGAGGTGATTACACCTACCGGTAACTGGGTAGAAAACCACGGATGAGTAACCGTCATCAACTAGGATGAACAACAATGGCTAACTCTGCAAAGGGAAAAAAAGGGTTTACAACTACCGGTATAAGGGTAGAAAACCACAAACTCCACTGAGGATAAGGTGAATAATTACTGATTACTGAGCAATTATTCATTTACCACAGGGAAACACCAAAGACAGTCACAAAAGGCCAATTTAGGATCAATCCAAAAAGGGAAACTGAATCGAGACTCATCCTAATGAGGATATAACTCAATAGGGGAACCCATCCCAATATATGTGTTGGGAGGAAGCAGAAACAACTGTCGTCCACGAGGATATAACTCAGTGGGGAATATGGAAGGAAAGATAAACACTTTCTGCTTAAGGGGGTTGACTCTACATTGAGGGATCAGACACCGACATCTGCTTGGGAAATGTATTACCAACTAGCAGAGGATAACAAACAATAGATATATGGCAAAAAATGCAACATGAATATCTAAATGTTATGAAGGATATATGCACATATGCGTGATTTATGTATGATGAATGCTGACAAACAGACATTCTAACACAAATAGCTCCAAAAGAAAAGGCACACAGTCGTCCGGTACTACATCTCAAGGGAGGGAGCCCGAAATTCCAATGGAGAGTATCCAATCTGTCGGGGAATTAGAGATACCCGGAAATCACAAAATCTCTAGGGGATGAATCATCAGTCAATCCGGCTGGGGAAAAAAAGTTCATTGCACAGGCAGAAACTGCCACATAAGCAACTCTACTGGGGAATCCATCTGAGGGATAAAAGAGGAATCTGGTGATCCGACACCAAGTACCAAACTCACCAAGGAGATCACATCTGTTGAGGAGAAAAGATCGTTCTTCCGCTGAAAGGGAGAGTGGTGAACATCTCAATCAAGCATACCACTCGGGGATGAACCATAAAAGGGCCCCCGGAGGAAGAAGATACAGTCATGCCAGGGATATGAACAAATGTCTTACCCTGTTGGGGATCATACCACCCTTGGGAGAGCACTGAGGATCTCCTAAGTATCCTTTATCATTGTGGATGTCCACTTTGTTTAAAAACAAGTTATGAACGATTTGATCAAAACAATGATATTTCTTTTCAATTAAAACATGAAAAACATTTGTTGAAATAGAAACAAATAAGAGTGCAAATAATTGGATAAAGGCTCGAATTTATTTGATGGAATGGTAGCCTGCAAATGGCAAGACCCCATAGATTTTTTTACAAGTTTGAAATTGGTGATATATATTGGAAAAGGGCTACATTGAACATAATGACCATTTCTCCACCAATTCTGAATTCGATGTATTCGAAGCTTTGGTTGACGACGAATGAACAAGAATCTCTGACAGACGACAGTTGTAGAACACAGTCTTGTCAGGATGCAGTTACTTGCCAAATCCCTAATTTTTGCCTAGATTGCCCCAGGATGAGGTACTCAATCTAGCGGGATGCATATATTCATTTTTTACGTCTCTAACTTTTGCCTGGATCGCCCTTTCGGGTTTTCAATCCACTGAGACGCTCATTTTTGCCTAAGCTGCCCTTTCGGGTTTTCAACTTAGCGAGCCATTCTTTTTTTATTTTTAGGCGAAGTATTTCTTGACTGCATCTGAATTCACAGGACGAGTGAAATCCTCCCCATCCATAGTTGTAAGTATCAAAGCACCGCCTGAAAAGGCTCTCTTAACAACATATGGACCTTCATAGTTTGGAGTCCACTTGCCCCTGGAATCGGGTGCGAAAGACAAGACTTTCTTGAGTACAAGGTCACCTTCTCGGAACACACGAGGCTTGACCTTCTTATCAAAAGCCTTCTTCATTCTCTGTTGATACAACTGACCATGACACATGGCAGTCAATCTCTTCTCTTCAATCAAATTCAGCTGGTCATAACGACTTTGAACCCATTCAACATCAGTCAACTTGGCCTCCATCAAGACTCTCATTGATGGGATCTCCACCTCTACTGGGAGTACGGCCTTCATGCCATAAACAAGAGAGAAATGGGTTGCCCCTGTTGAAGTGCAGACAGATGTACGATATCCATGCAAAGCAAATGGCAGCATCTCATGCCAATCTTTGTACGTGAAAACCATCTTTTGGATAATCTTCTTGATATTCTTATTAGCAGCTTCAACAGCCCCATTCATCTTGGGTCTACAAGAAGAAGAATTATGGTGTGCAATCTTGAACTCACTACACAACTCTTTCATCATCTTGTTATTCAGGTTAGATCCATTATCAGTAATGATCTTATCTGGCACACCATAACGGCATATGAGTTGATTCTTGATAAATTTCACGACCACCAGCCTGGTCACATTTGCATATGACGCTGCTTCAACCCACTTGGTGAAGTAGTCAATTGCTACGAGAATAAACCTGTGTCCATTGGACGCTTTCGGCTCAATCATGCCAATCATGTCAATTCCCCATATAGAGAAAGGCCATGGTGATGAAATCACATTCAGAAGTGTCGGGGGAATATGAATCTTATCCGCATAAATCTGACACTTATGGCATTTCTTTACATACTTGCAGCAGTCAGACTCCATTGTCAGCCAATAGTAGCCTGCTCTCAACATCTTTCTAGCCATGGCATGTCCATTGGAATGGGTACCAAATGAACCTTCATGAACTTCAGTCATCAACAGGTCTGCTTCGTGTCTATCCACGCATCTGAGCAGAACCATGTCAAAATTTCTCTTATAAAGCACTTCGCCATTGAGGTAGAAACTGCCTGACAATCTCCTCAAAGTTTTCCTATCTTTCACAGATGCCCCAGGCGGGTAAACCTGGTTCTGAAGGAAACATTTGATATCATAATACCATGGCTTATCATCTTTCGCTTCTTCTACTGCAAATACATGAGCTGGTCTGTCCAAGCGCATCACGGTGATATTGGGAACTTCATTCCAATATTTAACCACAATCATCGAAGCAAGTGTAGCAAGAGCGTCTGCCATCCGATTCTCATCTCGAGGAATATGATGGAAGTCAACCTCAGTAAAGAACGTTGAAATCCTCCTCGCATAATCTCTATATGGAATAAGACCAAGCTGATTCGTTTCCCATTCACCCTTGATCTGATTGACAACGAGGGCCGAATCACCATAAACATCGAGATGCTTGATCCTTAGATCAATGCATTCCTCCAATCCCATAATACATGCCTCATACTCAGCCATATTATTCTTGCATTTGAAAGTTAGCCTTGCTGTAAAAGGAAAATGTGTGCCCTGAGGAGTAATAATTACTGCCCCAATACCATTTCCATATTGATTTACAGCGCCATCAAACACCAAACTCCATCTGGAACCAGGCTCTGGGCCTTCATCGAGTGTAGGCTCATCACAATCTTTCATCTTCAAATACAAAATCTCTTCATCCGGGAAATCATACTGAACTGACTGATAATCCTCAATCGGTTGGTGTGCCAAGTGGTCAGCCAAGATACTACCTTTAATAGCCTTCTGAGCTCGATACTCAATATCATACTCAGATAACAACATCTGCCAACGGGCAATCCTCCCGGTTAAAGCAGGCTTCTCAAATATATACTTGATTGAATCCATTCTGGATATCAACCAAGTTGTATAATTTATCATATACTGGCGTAAGCGCTTAGCAGCCCAAGCCAAAGCACAACATGTCTTCTCAAGCATCGAGTATCGAGACTCACAATCAGTGAACTTCTTACTCAGTTAGTAAATAACATACTTTTTCTTCCCTGACTCGTCTTGCTGACCCAGGACACAACCCATCGAGTCTTCAAGAACAGTCAGATACATGATCAAAGGTCTTCCTTCCACGGGCGGAGACAAGATCGAAGTTTCAGACAGATACTCTTTAATACTGTCGAAAGCTTTCTGGCAATCCTCGGTCCAATCATGGGACTGATCTTTCCGGAGGAGCTTGAATATTGGCGCACATGTGGCAGTCATGTGGGATATGAATCTGGAAATATAATTCAAGCGGCCAAGAAAACCTCGGACTTGCTTCTCAGTTTTGGGCGCAGGCATCTCTTGTATTGCTTTGACCTTTGCAGGATCAACCTCAATACCTCTTTCACTGACAATAAAGCCCAATAACTTGCCAGAACGAACTCCAAATGTACACTTATTGGGATTCAGACGAAGCTTGTACTTCCTCAAACGCTGAAAAAGCTTCAACAAGTGTTCTACATGTTCCACTTCCGTTCTCGACTTAGCAATCATATCATCAACATATACCTCAATCTCCTTGTGCATCATATCATGAAACAAGGTAGTCATAGCTCATTGATACGTGGCTCCGGCGTTCTTCAAACCGAAGGGCATCACTCGATAACAGAATGTTCCCCAAGGTGTGATGATTGTTGTCTTATCCATATCCTAGGGTGCCATTTTAATCTGATTATATCCGGAAAATCCATCCATAAATGAGAAGACATTGAATTTAGCTGTATTATCTACCAACATATCAATATGTGGTAGAGGGAAATCATCTTTCGGACTAGCTTTATTCAAATCTCTATAATCCACACACATCTGGACTTTTCCATCTTTCTTAGGCACAGGCACAATATTGGCCACCCATTGAGGATATGTAGAAATCACCAGAAACCCCGCATCAATTTGCTTCTGAACTTCCTCTTTGATCTTTACTGCCATATCAGGATGAGTTCTTCTGAGCTTCTGCTTCACAGGCACGCATTCAGGCTTCAAGGGCAGGAAATGTTGCATAATATCTGTATCTAGACCTGGCATGTCTTCATACGACCAAGCAAAGATGTCGACATATTCTCGTAGCAATTCAGTCAACCCCTTCTTAACAGATTCCTCCAGGAGTGCGCCAATCTTCACCTCTCACCCACAATCCTCAGACCCCAAGTTGACTGTTTCCAGATTCTCAAGATGCGGCTGAATGATCTTCTCTTCATGCTCAAGTAGATGGGTAATCTCATCAGGAATCTCTTCAATATCATCTTCCTCTGCCTCAAATACAGGGAACTCAAAATTGGGAGATGGCGTTGGATCATTATGTTCAATGGGTCTAGAAATCAACCTGCATAATGATTTTGGATATGAAAAGCTTTTAGAAATCAAACAAGGCAAATCATTATGCAGATGAAAAGATTGATTTTATTCTATTTTTAGGGTTTTATGTGATCACCAATTTCGTGCAAAAAGCAAAAAGGGAAAATAATTGGAAAAACAAACATTTAACATGAATTTATTGAATGAAAATATCATTGTATTTATGTTGCCAACAATGTCATCACTTCTCCTTTTGGCATGGGAGAAGGGTTTTTAAACAAAATGATCATTACGTTGACTTGTGGACAACTGTAGGAATATCCACAGCGACCCAATTGTTGCAGACCCCTCTAGGGATAACAAAATTGCCAGAGTCCTCTGCATCTTCTTCCAAGACAGTAGCAGCTTCTTCAACCTGACCGGTGTGGATAAAACCTTCACTCTTGAACAACCCTTTCTCATTGAAGACCCCAGAAGAAAAGCCAATTCCAGCCTGAGACTTATTATCTTCCAACTCAATCATTTTTCCTAGACCAGCAATTGCACCACACTCAATGGCCAACTTTGCATCTTTATAGGAAGTAAATGAAGGAGTTCTCTTCTCAATAGGCTCAGCTATAGATAAAGCTTGGAAAGGAGTTCCAACTTCACCCTCAGCATCTATGTATGAGAAGGAAGACAAGTGGCTAACCAGGAGAGCCTTTTCTCCCCCTACCACTACCAGTTTCTTATTCTTCACAAATTTCAGCTTCTGGTGTAGGGTGGATGTCACGGCGCCCGCCTCGTGAATCCATGGTCTGCCTAGGAGACAGCTGTGCGATGGGTGAATATCCATAACCTAGAAGGTAATTTGGAAATCACTTGGTCCAATCTTGATTGGGAGATCAACTTCCCCAATCACAGTCTTTCGAGACCCATCGAAAGCTTTCACAACTACTCCACTCTGCCTCATGGGAGGCCCTTGATAAGACAGTCTTGAGAGAGTGGTTTTTGGCAATACATTCAGGGATGTCCCAGTGTCCACCAGCACATTGGACATGGCGTCGTCTTTACAATTCATGGATATGTGTAAAGCCAAGTTGTGGTCTCTTCCCTCCTCAGGGAGATCAGAGTCACAGAAACTCAAATTGTTACAAGCAGTAATGTTCGCAACAATGCTATCGAACTATTCTATAGTGACATCATGATCTACATATGCCACATCCAAAACTTTTTGCAGAGCCTCTCTATGTGGTTCTGAATTCAGAAGCAATGATAACACGGATATCTTGGATGGAGTTTGTAGAAGCTGGTCTACAACATTGTACTCGCTCTTCTTGATGAGCTTCAACATCTCATAACAATATTCTTTCACATTGCCACTAGGGCCACCAGAAGTAGGAGTTTTCAGTACGGAGGAGGGTTTAACAGCAAGTGCCGGATTCGGAGAATTCACCGCATTCCCAATCGGGCGTTCAACAAAATCAGCATTAGCCTGGGGCTTCGGTGGTGCTGAAAACACACGACCGCTGCGGGTCAAACCACTTACATCAGCAATATTCACAACAGAGGAGGATGGCAAAGTCACCTCTTTCCCATCTTCTACAGCAACAACGTTGTAACGAAAGGGAATTGCCTTTTCAGAAGAATACGGTACTGGACCGGCAGGCTTAATGATCAAGGAAGGAGAAACCTTCTGCTTGCTACCATCATACTTGATGATAACAGGTTCGGGCATCCGGAATACTGGGGAAATCACATTGACCTCAGGCTCATCTTCGTCAACATTCCTATTCTGAAGAATCTCAATGACTCCTTCGTCCAGCATTTCCTGAAGATCTTTGTGCACCTGGCGACAACCCAATCGGTTAACAGGGCATATTCGGCATCTATCATGATCGTGTTCATAGTGACTGTAATCACACAACAAACGGTGCAACTCGACCAAAGACTGTCGGATATGACTGACATATTTGACCTTGTATTTGCCAGGGCAGCCCTGGACCATGTTGACAGATTTCCCATGCTCGGGCAACAGGTTCTTCTTCACATTAGGATCTACATCCTCAAAACATAGAATGCCACACCTCACAAGGTCTTGAACCTTGGTCTTCAAAGGATAACAATTCTCCACGTCGTGGCCGGGAGCACCAGAGTGATATACACAATGCAATTCAGGCTTATACCACCACTGAGGGTTAGCAGGTATAGCTGGTGGGTCTCTCGGAGTAATCAACTTTCTCTCTATCAAAGAGGGATATAGTTCTGTGTATGTCATCGGAATCGGATCAAAAGTGACCTTTTTCCTCTCGTAACTCGCGTTGGTTTGATTACTGTTTCGAGGCTGATAGGCCTGCTGTTGCGGACGGTGCTGTTGTTGTTGATATTGCTGAGGTGATTATTGATTGTTGCTATGTTGCTGATACTGTTGATTGTCTCTGAAAACAGGTGCTATATGAGCCACCTGATGCTGATTACCGGCGGGACGCACAGTCTTCCTCCTCACAGAGGGTCTTCTAGATTTCAGATGGGAGGTCACAGCATGTGCCTCTCCGTCTTTCTTCTTCGCAAACGCCCCATAACGTTTGGCAGAAGAGCCTTCTTCTCTGGTCAGAAGTCCTTCTCTAACCCCTTCTTCTAACCGCATCCCCATATTCACCATCTCGGTGAAGTCAGAAGGAGCGCTAGCAATCATCCGCTCATAATAGAATGAACTCAAGGTCTTCAAAAAGATCTTGGTCATTTCCTTCTCTTCCAACGGAGGCACGATCTGTGTTGCCAACTCTCGCCACCTCTGGGCGTACTCTTTGAATGTTTCCTTGTCCTTCTGGGACATGGCCCTTGGCTGATCCCTGTCGGGAGCCATATCCACATTATACTTGTACTGCTTGACGAAGGCCTCGCCAAGATCATTGAAGGATCAGATGTTCGCACTGTCCAGACCCATATACCATCTCAGGGCAGCACTGGACAGACTGTCCTGAAAGTAGTGGATGAGCAACTGGTCATTATCAGCCTGAGTTGACATCTTCCTGGCATACATGACCAGGTGGCTGAGAGGACAGGTGTTCCCCTTGTATTTTTCAAAGTCAGGGACCTTGAATTTCACAAGAATCTTCACATTGGGAACCAAGCATAATTCGGCAGCAGACTTGCCAAAGAGATCCTTTCCTCTAAGAGTCTTCAATTCCTTACGAAGCTCAAGAAATTGGTTGTTCATAGCATCCATCTTCTCATGGACATCTGGGCCCTCAGATGGCTCAGAATGATAGATGGTGTCGTCTACCCTAGGCACGGTATGCACGACAGGAGGAGGAACAACAAGGACCGGGATAGATGCCGACATAGAAGCAAAAGTTGGGGCAGGACCCTCAGGCATGAAATTGGGAGGCATCCCCCACAGAAACCCGGTTGGCATGGCTGTCGGCACAAAGTGTGCACTGGCTGCAGGCACAATTGAGGAAACAATCTCAGAGATGACTGTCCTCTGGGGAGGAGTTGAAGGCGTTGGAGAAGACTGGCTCTCGGCAGCCAAGAACGATTCCATCAAAGCACTCAGTTTGGCGACTTCTTCTTTGAGTTCACGGTTCTCTTGCTCTAGATGATCCATCAGTCTTGCAGAGTTGGCTCTAGTGTAGTACCGGTGAGTCAGCTTGTCTTCAAAATAAATGAAGAGCACAGAGTTAAACCACAGGACCAGAAGCCGGGAACAAAATATGCTTATGCATATGATGCATGCAATGCTTGTGCATATGATTTGTTCTTATTTCAAAGGAACTCTAGGGTTTTATTTGCAACTTTTGGAATCATTAAGCATTTTATCGCATATGGAAATATCTCATCAAATAATATCAGGGAAAAGAAGTACAACATTTGTCAATCATATACAAGAGAAAAGGAAAATAATCATCCTATGGATCCCTAGAAACAATCATCTAAAGCTCGGGACACAGGAAGATAGGATGCGCGAAGTCTCTTCACCTCTCTCTCGTAGGCTGCCTCCATATCTGCCTTCTCTTTGGCGAGTCGATCATACCTCCTCTTCCAAAACTTGGAAGACTGAGGAAGTAGAGAAGTCCATGCATCATTAGGATCATCAATAACCTGATGCTCGAAGAACTCTATCAAAGCATCTTTCTCCTTGATTTGCTGAAGCAACTCTTCCCTTTGACGGATCCAGGCACGTGATAGGTCTTCGTCTCTCAACTCCTCTACTCCTTGGTTAGGGAGGGTTGAAGGCCCATCCACAACTAAAGGTGTAGGTCTCGGATATTCGTAAGGCATGAGATACTCAGATGCTCTCTTCCTTACCCAAGCAGTGTAAGGCTCCAAAGCGACACAATTCTTAGGACCCAACTCCTTCCTTCCTTTCTTATGAACCTTGCGCCAAGCGCGAACCATTCTGCCCTTCAAGCCTTGGGGATCTTTACCCTCCTGAAAGAACACACCCTCTAACAGAATGTTATTAGGTTTATCCTTTAGGGGGAACCCAAGCTGACGACGTGCCAAAACAGGGTTGTAGTTAATCCCGCCACATGTACCAAGAAGAGGTACATTGGAGAATTCACCACAAGAGTCGATAATCTGCACACCATCATACACACGGTTGTACCAAGAGATATCATCATTAGTGAGAGACATAAGTCTCGTGGACCATCGTAGACATCCCTTATTCTCCTTGAAGGAGACCGTCTTAGGTAAGTGAGAAATAAACCACTTATACAACAGAGGCAAACAGCACACAATGGCACCACCACCATTTGCATTCCTCATGTGCAAAGAGAAATAGACATCACCCAACAGAGTCGGAACGAGATTAAGAGCGGAGAAGATCCTAATAGCGTTCACATCCACAAACTTGTCGATGTTGGGGAATAACACTAGCCCATAGATGAGAAGTACAAATATGGCCTCAAAGGCGTCCTCACTCATGGCCTTCCCATACATAGTAGCTTGAGCAATGAGGAACTCAGAAGGGAGACCTTGAATTCCCCCTTTGGTAGTCATATGAGCACCAACTAGGGATTCATCTATGTGCAACATGTCTGCTATCTCTTGAGAAGTAGGAATACTCTCCAAGCCACTGAACGGCAACTGATCCAGAATAGGTATACCCACAAGATAAGCATACTCCTCAAGGGTAGGCAAAAGCTGAAACTCCGGAAACGTGAAGCAACAGTACAAGGGATCATAAAACTGCACCAATACACTCATCAACCCTTCATCCACCTGAGTAGTCAGAAGAGGAAGAAGCTTCCCAAAGCGAGCCTTGAAACCCAAGGGATCTAATACATAGGATGTCAGATTCCTTAACTCTTTCAAATCTGGCTGTCTGAAGCTGTACTTCTTTGTATTTCTTCTTTGTCTTTCCATGTCTGAAATTTTGCAAATAAACCCCTTAAGTTCCTTGAAAATTTCCTTTATTATTGATGATATGGATGCAGATGAGTGCATGAATGCATGAATGCAACAATCACACTCATGGATCAAGCAAAGCACACCAAACAAAGGTCATGGGATGGATCATATTATCCTTAATATCAATCATCCATTTTGGTGGATTATGGTTTACACCTTATCAACACCCAAGTTCCATTGATATTAAGGATGTATGAACGGATCAACCATGAATCAAGGGTTTGTTGCAAGTCACGAGCATGGAGTCTCGGTTAAGAACCACCCAACGGGAATGTACTAGGGGTTAAACCTGCCAGACATGTTCTACAAGAGGTTCCCATAGTCATCATCCCATCTTTCGGATATTATCGGAGAAACGACTACTCGTATTCCAAAAATATTCTCAAGAGAGACTCTTATGAGTGTAGTATCGCGTAACAATCGTATCAAATCTTACATTTGAACGACTTCCGCACTACATCCTAAAAATAGGCCAAGATGGGCTTGGTAAACTAAGGTCCTTGGCTTCTAAGCTATATATTGGAAAGAGTATTGTCTAACCACAACTTACTTGTGTGACATTATTGATCCCAACATGACCTCCACCAAGTGAATGGACTTGCAAGTCAACTTGTTAAGGAATAACTCCACACAAGTCAACAAGACTATGTCATTCTCCTATCCTAAGTGCACTCGAGTCCGGGTATAGAACTCATCTCACAAAGATCACTAAGCATACAAGGAATTAATATCAAGCAATACAATCATTACATACAATACAGTAATCCCAAATTGCACAAAAATATGTCACAAACAATATACAATATAACAAGCATGAAAAGTTGGCAAAACCCACTAGGCTTTTCTTCCCCAGCAGAATCGCCACTTTTCTGTAGCGGGGTATTCGTTACCATTAGAGATATTGACTAAATCCAAGGTAAATCATACAAAGTCGAGTCGCCACCGCACTTCTATTTATCCAAAGGAATGGTTAGAAAGCGAACAAAAACCTAAAAGTTTTAACAAAAACTAGTAAAAGAAGCAGAGATCTGGGTAAGGGGGTTGGTTATGCAATGGGAAGGTGTTAGGCACCCAAAACATTCTAGGTACTCCTAGGGAGCCCTTTTCACACTTGTTGCAAAGGTTATTGTTTTGTGAAAGTTTATTTGTGCAAACATGATTGAAGAGATGAGAAGAGAATGTACAAGTTATTTACATTTTGTGTTTGGATAGATAAACCCATTGCCTACGTACCCTCTTATAAAAAGATTAGGATCAAAACCTCGTAGTTCGGGGTAAAAATCTCAAAACAAATTGGTGAATTGATTGGTCCAAAAGCCTTAAGGTCTTTTGTTATCAAAGGGAGAAAACTCAACCTAAAACCACAAATCCACCATGTGAGGATAGCTTCAATATGCTAGTGAGGGGTTAACCCTATAATAAGCATGGAAGGCTCATTGTCCATCACTAAGGACAAAGGTGAGTATTACATCTACCACAAAGATAACTCAAACCTAATAGCTAAAGGTTATGGAAAATTTGATTAAGAAAGTGGACATTGGAACCATAAAATAAATTTGAATGGGTTATATTTACCAATTAGAAGTATATACAAAAGATGGTCAAAGTTGACTTAAAGATTCAATTCAAAATGAGTGTTATGAAAAGAAAGTTTAAAAATCAAAAGCATAAGGCTTAGGTTTATAATGTTGAAAACAAATGTTAAATGTTTGCACAAAAAGGGTTTTGGCTTGGGTTAGGATGGGGAGATGAAGAAAAAAAAAGGCTAAGTCCTAAAGAGAACAAAAAGGTGAGGGATAAGAAATGAAACCACACTAGGAGTTCCTTTCTTGAGATCATATTGATGATCCAAGTAGATCCCATCCTTTGGAATAAGCAAGCACAAAGCATAAGCAATCAAACAAGTCTCATAAGAGATCCTCAATGTATCTTGTATCTTCCACTTAGATGAACATGGTAATGATCCTTCAATTAAGCTCAAATGGAAACTCCTAGTTCAAGAGCACACACATCAAAAGTTCACAAGTAAGCAAAAATCACACATTATATGCATACAAGAGGCTCAAACAATGGGTGGGCTTTAGTCAAGAGGGGTCATGTCAACCTCGACAAACAAGCCAAACTGCAATGGGTAATCTGTAGCTCTTAACCACTAACATTGAACGTTAGGGTAAAGAACGACACACTGAATAACGGGGGATTGACTACTAATCCCTTTTATCTGTCAATTGCCTCAACTCTTGGAGGTCTTATCAAACATCACATGCCTCTCTTGGAGGTCTTTGAGCACAATTTTAAACAAACACAAACAGAGCCTCTGAAGGAGGACTTGTCTGCAAAATGCCTGCAAAAAAGGTGACAGGACTTCAGACTACATGCAGTAAGAAGCTAACTACCTGAGTGGTGTATCAACCATAATCCAATGCTCAAGCAAGATCTAAAGCAAGCAAGCAACTAAGGTACCTGTACAAAGACTAAACAGTCAGTGCTTCAGTCATTAAACCAACAGACAATCAATGAAACCACCTAACAGTTGCACAATTCAATGCATAAGTGCCATAGCACTCAAATGAGCACATGAGCTCACCACCTCAATTAAAACCCTACAAAACAAACATAGGTCAGAACTCAATGCATTTGCATCTCACAATATCCATGAGAGTATCCAAACCTGAAACAAACAACAAAGTTAGTTTATATGCTTCTAAACAACACTACAAAACACCAACAAACAAAGGCATAAGAGATGAATTCAAAACCTAACCAAATGACCAAAACAGAACCCATCCTTCTACACATTACAAATTAAAACACTCCACCAAATGTCCTCAAAAGGACCAGCATCAAGTCAAAAATCAAATGCCTCTAATTGCCTATGCCATGCAATGACCAAAAAATAGGCACAAAATGAACTTCCAACTTAGAAAATTCATATCAAATCAGAAATGCATGCAATGACTTTGATATTTTTTATATGAGTTTCTCATGTCATGAATGTTCAACATACAAAATATCAAATCCAGAAAGATGCAAATGCTATGTGAACAAGAATGCCCCAATTCAATGTCAAAAATGTGACACAAATTGTCACATTTATCTCCATGTGTCAAAATTAATGATAGCATGTGAGAAAAATTCCAAACCAGTGCTCAAAAATTCATGTCATGTATAAATGTCAAGTATGCAAAAAATTGGATCAAATGGCTCAACAATGAGGATTTCACAATGCATCGAATGCAATATATCAATTTAGCACAACATGGATTCAAAAATTCCAAAATAAAAATCCAGGCATCCACAATTCATGAAATCAACACCAAAAAATAGTAGACATCCATACAAAACCATGAAAAATAATTGGGACTCATTTGGATCATTTTTGCATTTTTTATGATTTTTCTAAAGTGACTAAAATAAATGAAATAACATGGAAAATTGGAGGGAAATGAATTAATTTGAATAAAACTCAGAAAAATCCACAGCCACAGATCTTGGCGCGCAGTGGAGATCAGCGCTCCACATTTGAATGAGCAAAATGCACCGTTTCATTAAACGATGTCAGCACACACATCAGCATTCCAATACACGCGTGGCTTGGTCAAACAATTCGTAACCAATCATTCGTCCACGCAGCATCACACATGGAAGACACAGTCAACTAAACCCTAAACACGCAGACGCCGGAGCTACAGCTCCGGTCGTCTTCTCCGGCACACTCCGGCGACTTCAACATAAATGTTTTTTCCAGAATTACACAAAGCCTATATCATTCGAACCGCCTTTCAACGAGGATTCCAAATATCAATTCAATTCCTTCTAATTCTACCTAGGTTTTTCAGATTGAAGAGAATAAGATTTGAGATCCAAACTTTCAGTTCACATAACAACTTCAATTCTTAACCATTTTCAATTCTAAACACATGTACATGCTCTACTCATCAGGATCTACACATCTATGATCAAAAAACAACAAAAGGAGAGGATGAAATTTGCATCACCTGGAATTGAAGCTTCCTGAATTCACGATCTCACAAGCTATGAAGCTCCAGATCCACTCCTATGAACTTCTGTTGAAGCTTTGTGCAAAAAGAATTAGTTGAAACCACTTGAATCCACCTCAATTTCCAACTTCCATCGCCATGTTCATGCTCTTGCACTGCTCGATTCCTTGATGAATTGCTCCAAACAGTGGATGAATCTTGCTCAGTGAAGCACCAGGAACAAGAATATGCAAAGATCTTGGAGAATTGTGTGAAGAAAATGAAAATTCGAAGTGAGAGAAAATTTGAGAGAGTTCTTGAATTTGATCTGAAATGGTTCTGTTATTCAGTTATGATTAGGGTTTGGCCTTTTATACTTCATGTTAATCACAATGCTAATCATCTTTTCCCTGTATTAATCATGATTAGTGAGTATTGAAGCAAATTGCAAAAATGCAAATTAAGCTCTCCTTGCCATAATACACGTGCACATCCTCATGTTAAGCTTCCAATTCACTCAAAATTATCCAATGGTCATGTTTTGAAGATCAATTTGCTTGCACCTTAAGCCAAAAATGAATGTTGAAAATTTTCCTCAATTTGCACATGTGTGAAATAATGAATTCATGGTCATGATTCCTTTGCATAATTGAGCCAAATGATGTCAATTTGAGATGCCTTGAACATGAGAAGCATTTTGCAAAAAGAATGAACCAAATTGGAGCATTGTATCAAAAGTTATGCCATTTTGAATTTCCATGCACACCTTGTGATCAAATGACCATAACTTCTCAACCATTCATCATATGGACATGAATTAGGACTTTTTGGAAAGGGAACAAAAATATACAACTTTAATGTTCACCAAAAAATCCATTTGAAACTTCATTGATGTTGAAAAGTCAAGTTGAATGTGGACCAAAAACTTGCCAAATTTGGAAACTTTGAATTACAGGTCATTTTCCATTTTTAGTAACTTTTGCCATGACCTTTGAATCTTCAAGATGGATGTTTAGAATGATGAATAGACCCTATTTGAACATGATTGAGGTGTCTCAACTCATTTCCCCACCTCATAGCCCTCAGTTGACTGCACAGTTGACTTTTGGTCCTCAGATGACCTTTGATTAACTTGAGCCTCCACCACTTGGTGAAATTGCTCAAAATGAAACCCTAGCTCATGTAAGCTCCTTATAATAATCATGTGGTCCTCATCCCAATAAAATACTTCATCTCTTGCACAAAGGATCTTCTTGAAGCTCTTGACCTGGTGATTGCTTAAGCTACAAACAAAAGATGTAAATGACATATTTTTGTGCTTTTGGTTAGTAAATAAAATGAGACAAGCAATGATATATAATTCAAGCATGCTTGGTGATCTCAAACTACTCACAAGAGATCCCTACCCAAAGGGAAAGGGAGCCAAGATGCTCAATGATCCTTGAGGCTATGCAATGCAATGTTATGGTGCCATGAGGGATCTTAGGGACAAAATTGGGGTCTTACAATTATACAGAAACTACAAAACCTGACGAAAGTTAGAAGGTTAAACCAAAACATCTCTATGTGCATTTTGTGCCTGCTGGCACTGAGTATGATATTACAGAACAGACATAGAAGCATAATAAGGATAAGAACTATGTTCTGAAACCTAAGTGTCATGCATAAATCTCTCATGATTATCCTTCTGTTAAAAGATCCAAAGTTGTAAGAAACTCTGGGAAAACTAACAAAAGAGGACCCAGAAAGTGGGTACCTAAGGATAAAATCATTTATGTTGCATACATCCTTAACAACTTAGTTGAAACACCAATCATGGTACATGGACAGTGGATACTCATGACACATGATATGCAGAAGGTCTATGTTCAAAGATTTGGAACTTAAGCCTGGAGACTTTGTTGGTTTTACAGGAAACCAGAAAGGAAAGATCATTGGCTCGGGAACCATTGGTAACGGTAAACTTCCTTCTATTACTAATATTCTTTTAGTTGGTGGTCTAATGCATAACCTATTTCCCATTAGCCAACTTAGTGACAATGGTTATGATATTATCTTTGTAAGACCCCAATTTTAACCCTAAGATCCCTCATGGCATCATAACATTGCATTTGCATAGCCTCAAGGATCATGAGCATCTTGGTTCCCTTTGCCTTTGGGTGGGACTCCTTGTGATTGGTTTGAGATCACCAAGCATGCTTGAATTATACATCATTGTTTCTCTTACTTTTGTTTACTAAAAAAAAAAAATTAAATAAATAAAATATAACAAAATTTTTTTTTTTTGGACTTGGGCCTCTCTCATTTGAGCCCACAGGTCCACAAAAACCAGGTTATAAATTCAGAGTTTCAGTGAAACAAAAGGACATGCCATTCCTATTACCCTGACAGGAAAAAGAAATTGAGAGAAGAGCTAATAGAGTTCAGAGCAACCTCTAAAGGCTGAAGGGAACTCATCGGCAAAGAACCAATTCCCTCTCATATAAACCCTCAGATTTCTCTGCAAACCTCACGGGTGCAACTCAATTTCAATCGATCCTCCCCAATCAGGGCTCACATGACTCTTGCAGAGATGGCCTGATGTTCCACTTTATTTGTGGGATACCCCCTGGAGGTTTATCCCGATTACCTGTGCTTAATGGCTTAAGATATTTGTTTGTGACTGCTTATTCCAAAGGATGGGAGCTACTTGGATCATCAATATGATCTCAAGAGGGGAACTCCTAATGTGGTTTTATTTTCTTTTCCCTTATCTCTTGTATGTTTAGGAATTTAACCCTTCTTTTTTTCCCCATTCTAACCCAAGCAAAACTTTTTGTGCAAACAATAACTTTTGTTTTCAACATTAGAAACCTAAGCCTTATGCTTTTGATTTTCAAAACATATTTTTCATAACACTTATTCTGAATTGAACCTTTTAATCCACTTTAACCATATTTTTGTAAATACTTTTAATTGGTAAATATAACCCATTCAAATACTTTTTGTGGTTTCAATGGCCACCTTCTTAATCAAACCCTTTTTTTATAACCATTAGCTATTAGGTTTGAATTATCCTTGAGGTAGATATAATACTCACCTTATCCTTAGTGATGGACAATGAGTCTTCCATGCTTATTATAGGGTTAACCCCTCACTAGCATGTTGAAGCTATCCTCACATGGTGAATTTGTGGTTTTAGGTTGAGTTTTCTCCCTTTGATAACAAAAGACCTTAAGGTTTTTGGACCAATCAATTCACCAACTTTTTTTTGAATTTTTTTACCCCGAACTACGAGGTTTTGATCCTAATCTTTTTTTAAGATGGTACGTAGGCAATGGGTTCATCCATTCAAACACAAAATGTAAATAAATTTGTATATTCTTTTCTCATCCCTTCAATCATGTTTGCACAAATAAATTTTCACAAAAAAAAAACAACCTTACAACAAATGTAAAAAGGGCTCCCTAGGAGTACCTAGGATGCTTTGGGTGCCTAACACCTTCCCATTGCATAACCAACCCCCTTACCCAGATCTCTGACATTTTTACTAGTTTTTGATTCGATAAAACTTTTAGGTTTTTGTTCGCTTTCTAACCATTCCTTTGGATAAATAGAAGTGCGGTGGCGACTCGACTTGTATGATTTACCTTGGATTTAGTCAATATCTCTAATGGTAACGAATACCCCGCTACAATCTTCAATCAAAAGTCTTATAAGGCTGTTATTCAGAAAGATGGCACAATCCTTTTTAATGGAAAGAGGAAAAACAACATTTAAAAAATTAGACTTTCTGATCTTGAAGATCAAAATGTAAAATGTCTAATGTCTGTTAACGAAGAGCAATGGGTCTGGCATAGATGTTTGGGTCATGTTAGCATGAGAAGGATTTCTCAGCTAAATAAGCTTGAATTAGTCATAGGTATACCAAACTGAAGTTCGCTTCAGATGCTCTTTGTGAAGCATGTCTGAAAGGCAAGTTTTCTAAAACATCTTTCAAATCTAAAACTGTTGTTTCTACCTCTGGACCATTAGAACTTCTGCATATTTATTTGTTTGGACCAGTGAAAACTGATTCTATCAATGGAAAGAAGTATGGATTAGTCATTGTTGAGGACTATAATCTTTGGACATGGGTAAAGTTCTTGACACACAAGGATGAGTCTCACCCTGTGTTCTCAACCTTCTGCTCATTGGTGCAAACATAAATGAATTTCAAAATAGTCAAAGTCAAAAGTGATCACGGTGGCGAATTTGAAAATAAACACTTTGAAAATCTTTTTGATTCAAATGGTATTTCCCATGATTTCTCCTGTGCTAGAACTCCATAGCAAAATGGAGTTGTAGAAAGGAAGAATGGGACTTTACAAGAAATGGTCCGCACCATGATCCAAGAAACTAATATGGATAAGGATTTCTGGACAGAAGTAGTCAGTACGACGTGTTATATTCAGAACAAAATTTCTATCCGACCTATTATGGGTAAGACTCCTTATGAATTGTGGAAGAACAAAAATCTCAACATTTCTTAGTTTCATCATTTTGGATGTGAATGCTTTATGTTAAACACTAAAGAGAATCTTGACAAGTTTGACTTTAAGGCACATAAGTGTTTACTGTCAGAAATAAATCTTCATTCAGACCCTTTGAATAAACTCTTCTAGGTTTGGTGTCTCTGATAAAATCCACCTACATTGATGTAGCTCTTCTGGATAATGAATGGATTATGGCCATGCAAGATGAATTGAATCAATTCACCATAAACAATATTTGGGATCTTTTTCAGAAACCAAAAGGCTTCCATGTCATTGGAACCAGATGGATTTTCATAAACAAGCTGAATGAGAAAGGTGAATTTGTCAGAAGTAAAGCTCGACCGATAGCTCAACGTTATAGTCAGCAAGAAGGTATATACTATACATAAACCTTTGTTCGAGTTGCCAGGTTAAAGTCTATTTGTCTTCTGATTTCTTTTGCAGTCAATCATAACATCACACTTTATCAGATGGATGTTAAGAGTGCATTACTGAATGGTTATAATTCCGAAGAAGTTTATGCGCATCAACCTCCTGATTTTGAAAGTTCTCAAAATCCTAATTTCGTTTTTAAACTAAAAAAATCTTTGTATGATCTGAAGCAAGCTCCAAGAGCTTGGTATGATAGACTAAACAACTTCATTTTTGTTATATATATATATATTAGTTTTATAAATGTTTTTGATTGATTAAATGTTTTTGTTTTGAATTATTAGTTATGTAAATTTTCAAAAGATAAAGGTAAAATTATTTAACTTTTAAATAGCAAAAGATATAGTAGTTTGCAACTCATGTAAAAAGATCTAATCAGAACTGAAAAATGAGACCTATAAATACAACAACCTACCAATAATTATTTTATTCATTCATTATTTTCATCCATCTTCTTTTGTGCTAGCAACATGCAGTCTCAACTTTCTAATGATGTTACGATAAATAATGAGATTGAAGACATAAATCTCATTACATTACCACCAGGTTCCAGATTCAACCCTAATGATATTGAGTTGATTGATTATTATTTGAAACAAAAATTACAAGGTGTTCACCTAGTTCCACCAAGGATTCAAGACGTTGATGTTTACAAATTTTCTCCTCAACAATTAGGTATGTTATTATACATCAAAAACATTCATTTATTTTTATCATTTCTTTAATATTTTTATATTCTTTTTGTTGATTTTGTGTTGGTATATTCTTTGCAGAAAATAGTTATAAATTCAAAGGAGAGGACACAATGTATTTTTTTACGCCAAGAAGTAAGAAGTATGAAAATGGACAACGTCCTGATCGAGCAGTTGAAAATCATGGTTTTTGGAAAGCTACTGGAAAAGAAAATTCAGTGATGAAGAATGATGTTGAAATTGGATTCAAAAGAAGTTTAGTGTTTTTCAGAATCAAAGATTTTACAATTTCTGGTGCAACTCTTTATAATAATAAGGTATGATATACATATTGTTAAAAATGTGTTTTAATTTTTTTTTAATAAATATATTTATTATTAATGATGGTGTTAGTAACAATAAAATATAAGAGAAGAAGTTCAGTTTATTTAATTAATAAATTTTTAAAATGTTAATGTAAAAAAATTCTTAAAATTTATATTAAATTAAATAAAAATAATATTTAATTTTATTTTGAGTTTAAATAATAAGTAGTTCTATGTTCTAGTAAGTGACAAGAAGTATTTAACTTTCAAATATTAAAGTAAAATAGTAGTAACAAACTAGAAAATAATAGTTAGTTTTATATTCTAGTAAATGACAAGAAATAGTTAACTTTCAAAAGACTAAAGCAAAATAGTAGTAACAAACTATTGCGTAATTATATTCAATAACAAAACTAAAAATAATTGTAAACTTTATTTTTTTGATAGTTAAAATATTAAATTAATAAATTATTTCATTATAAAATGTTCATTAGTTATGTATCACATGGTTATAAATTTTTTAATGGTTTTGTATATTTCCATACCATTTTCATTTATTTGAGTTTTTATTTCATGATATTTTTATATGAAAAAATCACTAACTTTTCGTTTTTTAAAATGAATTCATTAACTTTTAATTTTAACTCATTTAAAATAAATTCAAGTTCTCATTTTTTTAAACATTATTGTTTATATATTTTGTGTGTGAAAAAGTAGTATTATTTATCTTAAATGTATACAAAAAGTAGAATCTCATGCAAATTTCATATTTTTATGTTATAGGATGATTGGGTTTTATGCAAAATTTATGAGCATAAGTATGTGTAGCGGGGTATTCGTTACCATTAAAAATCCAAGGTAAATCATACAAGTTGAGTCGCCACCACACTTCTATTTATCCAAAGGAATGGTTAGAAAGCGAATAAAAACCTAAAAGTTTTATCGAATCAAAAACTAGTAAAAATGTCAGAGATCTGGGTAAGGGGGTTGGTTATGCAATGGGAAGGTGTTAGGCACCCAAAGCATCCTAGGTACTCATAGGGAGCCCTTTTCACATTTGTTGCAAAGGTTGTTGTTTTTTGTGAAAAATTATTTGTGCAAACATGATTGAAGGGATGAGAAAAGCGTGTATGTTTATCTAATGTACTACTTACTAAAAGAAGGGTCAAAAGAAAATGACTCGCACGGACGTCGCATCCACTGCATACGTATCTCATCTGAATCTGAGAATCAGAGTCTTCGTAGCTCGGCTACCTATAGGTTAAAGAGGAGTGTGCTCAGTAAGACATCGCATCTTATGCCTACGTATCTCATCTGGGATGAAAATCAGAGCAAAACGTAGTTCGACTGCCTATGAGTTAAGGGTTGGGTTTTGGGGTGAACGACGTTACTACGCAATCTACCGGATGCTCGACCTTTGGAGACTTACTCGCTTGTAGTAGAAGGAGTTGACGTGTTCTTAGGAGAAGAAAAATCAATGAGTTGGTTTGGGTTTGAGGGATGCTTATGCAAAAGGGCAGTCCAAGGCTAGGGAACCGCACTACCTTACTAGACCTGCAACGAGGGAATACAAAACAAACATGCATAACGTAAACGCGCCAACGGAGGGCGGGTTAGTACAGGTGATCGGAATAAACCTCCAGGTGGTATCCCACAAATAAAGTGGAACAGGGAGCAAGCCATCTCTTTTAAGGTCATGTGAGCCCTCACAAAAACTCAACAAACAGGTTAGAGTAATATGACGGAATTAGGAGAAAACAATGCCATAACAAACACAAAACAGGTTAGAGCAAACAGGAAAAAACAAATACTGTCGCGATCGCTGCTGCATCGCCTAGCGAAATCTTAGCGAAGCTTCGCTGCAGGCTCGCCTAGCGAAGGTGCTAGCGAGCGCCTGCGGGTTCTGGATTTCCCATTGATAACAATACGATTTTAGGGACTCCAAACCCGTTGGCATCCAACTCAGAAATTAAGTGATCAAAACATTCAAGGTATTGTTTACACATTCATGCACATATAAACCTGGGGAAAAACTTAACGATACCTCATACATTTAGAGCATTCAAATTGAAAGCATGGAGTAATGGGAATAAGGCAAACCTGATTGGAGAGATTGAATGAAATTTGATTGCACCGGGGTTTGCAGAGCAATGATAGGGTTTGCGTGAGACGGAGGTGAAAAAGTGTGTGAGTCAGAGTGAACCTTTCAGAGTTTCCTGGAGGCTGCAGATTAGTTCCTAGGTTTCTCTCCTTCTTTCCCTCTTTCTACTCTTTCTGTCCAGGGTTTGTAATAGTCTCCAGTCCGTCTTTTCTCAAATGAAGCTCTGGTATTTATAACCTGACTTTGGTGGCTTGGTGGGCTCAGAGTCAAGCTCAAAATTTTCTATTATTTTCCAAAAGGCGCGCTCTTCGCCTAGTGAAGGATCTGCTCGCTTAGCGAGCATGACAGTTCATTTCGCTTAGTGAACCATGTTGCTCGCCTAGCGAGCATGACAGCTCAGGAACGAATTCTTGCTCCTTCAGGATTAGCATTTGGATGACGAATAGACCCTATTTGAACCTGTTGGGAGTAACTCAAGTCTTTCCCTTGTGTTGACTGATCACCTGAATAGAATCCACAAAGTGTCTTGGATGATACTCAAGCTTTGAACAAAAGATGTTAGTCACACATTTTTGTGCTTTTGGTTAGTAAACAAAAGTAAGAGAAACAATGATATATAATTCAAGCATGCTTGGTGATCTCGAACCAATCACAAGGAGTCCCACCCCAAAGGCAACGGGAACCAAGATGCTAAAGATCCTTGAGGCAATGCAAATGCGATGTTATGATGCCATGAGGGATCTTAGGGTCAAAATTGGGGTCTTACAGATGCCTCTATTTAAGGTCATTCTAGCCGGAGAAGTGAAGGTTAAAATCTTCGTCTCGACGGGGTAAAATGGGCTTAAATAATAACAAAGAAACGAATTTTGGTCCCTAAGAGACCTCATGATGCAAATGTATGTATGAAAAATGGTAACACTCTGTGGAGATATGTGTCCACAAAAGCAAAGAAATCAGAAGCCACTGATAATCCATATGAGCAATTCACTCCATGGGACCAAGACCCTGGGGACTCTCCTGGGGATAGAAAAGGGATAAAAATGTGCGAGCAGGTCACGACTCAAAGCGTGGGGAACAAAATTCCAAAGGGAAAAGATCCAATGGAAAGACTTAAGCTGACTCGAAGATGCATGTATTGGGGAATATGCCAATACAGCAAAAAACTATCCACAACAGATACTTCAGATAAAATCCGGATGAAAACAATCCACTAAGGGACTTCGCTGGGGATGTCCACAAGGACACTCCTGGGGAAGCAGCGGGACGAGGTATTACCGGTTACTGGGTAATAAGCTCAAGGAGACATGTGATCTGAACGCCAGGTATGAGGGTGAGAGATACAACATGCTCAGGAAGAGATGAATATCCAAGACCGGTATAAGGGTGAGAGATATCAAAACTTCAAAACATTTGAGGAAGACCTTAAAGGTATATTTCAACTCAGGGATTCTGACTCCACAGGGGACAAAAAGTCATAATAGGGAGCAGAGAGGAAGGAACACCAGGGATACCGGTTATTGGGCATATAATAGGTGACCAACCAAAGCGTGAATTGGGGAATATTCCCAAGACACTCATCATCCACAAGAGGGCTAAAAAGCAAACTCGATTACAGGATGGGTATTCGACTACACAAAGGGGATACGAATCTTACTCAACTGGGGAAGAATAAAAGGCTTCAGACCCGAGAGTGCATGAGATATACTATCTATTACCGTCAGAACGTAGATAATATACTCACATGGACGATTATCTACAACCGGTTACTGGGTTAATAAAGGATAAATCGACCGAAAAGAAAAGGCATCGGGATACCGAAACTAGGTATATAATGATGACCAATTCAGGAGAGAAAAAATCGTCACCAACAACAACAGGGTAGACGAGAGATGACCCGCTGGGGATAAATTGCGTAATCAGGGCAATTATCCAAGCAGATGAGGGGGTATCATCACCGAATATTGGATGAAGATAACTGTCACCAATTGAAGATGAGCAAAAAATGGTTACTCTGCAAAAAGGGAAGAAATAGGGTTTACAACTACCGGTATGAGGGTATAGAACCACAGACTCCGCCGGGGATAATAATTACTAATTATTGAGCAATTATTCATTTACCACGGGGAAACGGGAAAAGAGTCCCAAGAGACCGATCTAGGATCAAACTAGATGGGCACACCAAATCAAGACTTGTCCCGGTGAGGATATAACTCAATGGGGAAGACCATCCCATTATATGTGTTGGGGAGGAACAAAAACAATCACCATCCATGAGGATATAACCCGGTGGGGAATATGGAAGAAAGGATAGACGCTTTCTGCCTATGGAGCTGACTCTATATGGAGAAATCAGACACACACATCTGCTTGGGGAAATATATCACCAAATAGCAGGAGACAACAAACAACGATATATGGCAAAGAATGCAACATGAATATCTGAATGTTATAATTATGCATGTATATGTGTGGTTTATGTATGATGTGTGCTGACAAACAGACGTATCTAACACAACCAGGTCCAGGAATCAACTACCCGGTTCTACATCTCAAGAGAGAAAGCCAAGTTCACCGGAGAGTATCCGATCTGCTGGGGATCAGAGATATCAGGAAGCAAAGAACTCTGCAGGGGATGAATCATCAATCATTCCAGCTGGGGACGAGAGTTATCACAGACAAGGTCCATCACACCAACAACTCTACTGGGGAATTTATCCGAGGAGATAAAGGATTTATCGGGATCAACCACCAAATACCGCTCTTGCCCAAAGAGATCCAAGATGCTGAGGAAGAAAGATTGCTACTCTGCTGAAGGGAAGAGAGGTGACTCTCAACAAGCAATCCACTTGGTAGGATAAACCACAAGGGGTTCCGGAGGGAGAAGATACAGTCATGCCAGGAATATGGACAAAAATCTTACCCTGTTGGGGATCATACTACCCTTGGGAGAGCACTGAGGATCTCCTAAGTATCCTTTCGTCATTGTGAATGTTCACTTTGTTTAAAAACAAATTATACAAAATTTGATCGTTTAAAACAATGATATTTTCTTAATCAAAACATGCAAAACATTTGTTGAATAGAAACAGATAAGAGTGCCAATAATTGGATAAAAGGCTCAAATTTATTTGATAGAATGGTAGTCTGTGAATGGCAAGACTCCATAGATCTTTACAAATTTGAAATTGGTGATATATATTGGAAAAGGGCTACATTGAACATAATGACCATTTCTCCACCAATTCTGAATCCGATGTATTTGAAGCTTTGGCTGATAATGAGCAAGGATCTCTGACGGACGACAGTTGTAGAACAAGGTCTTGTCAGGATGCAGTTACTTGTCAAATCCCTAATTTTTGCCTAGATTGCCCCAGGATGAGATACTCAATCTAGCGGGATACCTATATTAATTTTTCATGTCTCTAACTTTTGCCTGGATCGCACTTTCGGGTTTTCAATCCATCGAGACGCTCATTTTTGCCTAAGCCGCCCTTTCGGTTTTTTAACTTAGCGAGCTATTCTGTTTTTATTTTTAGGCGAAGTATTTCTTGACTGCATCTGAATGCACAGGACGAGTGAAATCCTCCCCATCCATAGTTGTAAGTATCAAATCACCGCCTGAAAAGGCTCTCTTAACAACATACGGACCCTTATAGTTCGGAGTCCACTTGCCCCTGGAATCGGGCGCGAAAGACAAAACTTTCTTGAGCACAAGGTCACCTTCTCGAAACACACGAGGCTTGACCTTCTTATCAAAAGCTTTCTTCATCCTCTGCTGATATAACTGACCGTGGCACATGGCAGTCAATCTCTTCTCTTCAATCAAATTCATATGGTCATAACGACTTTGAACTCATTCACCATCAGTCAACTTGGCTTCTATCAAGACTCTCATTGATGGGATCTCCACCTCTACAGGGAGTACAGCCTCCGATCTTGACTTAACGATCATATCGTCAAGGTACACCTCAATCTCCTTATGCATCATGTCATGAAACAAGGTAGTCATAGCTCGTTGATACGTGGCTCCGGCGTTCTTCAACCTAAAGGGCATCACTCGATAACAGAATGTTCCCCAAGGTGTGATGAATGTTGTCTTCTCCATATCCTCGGGTGCCATTTTAATCTGATTATATTCGGAAAATCCATCCCTAAACGAGAAGACTTTGAATTTAGCTGTATTGTCTACCAACATATCAATATGTGGTAGAGGGAAATCATCTTTCGGACTAGCTTTATTCAAGTCTCTATAGTCCACACACATCCGGACTTCTCCATCTTTCTTAGGCACGGGCACAATATTGGCCACCCACTGAGGATATGTAGAAGTCACCAGAAACCCCACATCAATTTGCTTCTGAACTTCCTCTTTGATCTTCACTGCCATATCAGGATGAGTTCTTCTGAGTTTCTACTTCACAGGCACGCACTCAGACTTTAAAGGTAGGAAATGTTGCACAATATCAGTATCCAGACCAGGCATGTCTTCATATGACCATGCAAAGACATCGACATATTCTCGTAGCAATTCAATCAACCCCTTCTTAACAGATTCTTCCAGGAGTGCCCCAATCTTTACCTCACGAACACAATCCTCAGACCCAAAGTTGACTGTTTCCAGATTCTCAAGATGTGGCTGAATGATCTTCTCTTCATGCTCAAGTAAACGGGTGATCTCATCAGGAATCTCTTCATCATCATCTTCCTCTGCCTCAAATACAGGGAATTCAAAATTGGGAGATGGCGTTGGGTCATT
Organism: Lathyrus oleraceus; assembly: GCF_024323335.1. Classification (NCBI taxonomy): domain Eukaryota; kingdom Viridiplantae; phylum Streptophyta; class Magnoliopsida; order Fabales; family Fabaceae; genus Lathyrus; species Lathyrus oleraceus. The sequence goes on along the minus strand of NC_066582.1, from coordinate 481,988,490 downwards.
ATGTTCAATGGGTCTAGAAATTAACCTACATAATGATTTTGGATATGAAAAGCTTTAGAAATCAAACAAGGTACATCATTATGCAGATGAAAAGATTGATTTTATTCTATTTTTTAAGGTTTTATGTGATCACCGATTTCATGCAAAAAGCAAAAAGGGAAAATAAATGGAAAAACAAACATTTAACATGAATTTATTGAATGAAAATATCATTGTATTTATGCGCCAACAATGTCATCACTCCTCCTTTTGGCATGAGAGAAGGGTTTTCAAACACAATGAACATTACTTTGACTTATGGATAACTGTTGGAATATCCACAGCGACCCAATTATTGCAGATCCCTCCAGGGATGATGAAGTTGCCAGAATCCTTTGTATCTTCTTCTAAAACGGCAGCAGCCTCCTCATCTAGACCAGTGTGGATGAAACCTCCACTCTTGAATAACCCTTGCTTGTTGAAAGTACCAAAAGAAAAACCTATGCCAGTCCGGGACTTGTTGTCTTCCAACTTGATCATTTGCCCCAAACCAGCAGTTGCACCATGCTCAATGGCCAACTTTGCATCTTTGTAGGAAGCAAATGAGGGAGCTCTCTTCTCAACCGGTTCGGCAATAGATAAAGCTTGGAACGGAGTTCCATCTTCATCCTCAGCATCTATATAAGAGAAAGAAGACAAATGGCTAACCAGGAGAGCCCTTTCTCCCCCTACCACCACCAGCTTCTTGTTTTTTACAAATTTCAGTTTTTGGTGTAGGGTGGATGTCACGGCGCCAGCCTCGTGAATCCATGGTCTGCCTAGGAGACAGCTATATGATGGGTGAATATCCATAACCTGGAAGGTAATCTGGAAGTCACTTGGTCCGATCTTGATTGGGAGATCAACTTCCCCAATCACAGTTTTGCGAGACCCATCGAAAGCCTTCACAACTACTCCACTCTGCCTCATGGGAGGCCCTTGATATGATAGCTTTGAGAGAGTGGACTTTGGCAATACGTTCAATGATGACCCAGTGTCCACCAGTACATTGGACATGGCGTCGTCTCTACAACCCATAGATATATGTAATGCCAAGTTGTGGTCTCTTCCCTCCTCAGGGAGATCAGAGTCACAAAAGCTCAGGTTGTTACAAGCAGTAATGTTTGCAACAATGCTATCGAATTGCTCCAAAGTGACATCGTGATCCACATATGCCACATCCAACACCTTTTGCAGAGCCTCTCGGTGTGATTCTGAATTTAAGAGTAAGGATAACACAGATATTTTGGATGGCGTTTGTAGAAGTTGGTCTACAACATTGTACTCGCTCCTTTTGATGAGTCTCAGCATCTCATCACAGTCTTCTTTCACATTGCCACTCGGGCCAACAAAAGTAGGAGTTTTCAGTACAGAGGAGGGCTTAACAGCAAGTGTCGGATTCGGAGAATTTACAGCGTTCCCGATCGAGCGTTCAACAAAATCAGCATTAATTTGAGGCTTCGGCGGTGTTGAAAATACACGGCCACTACGGGTCAAACCGCTAACATCGGCAATATTCACAACAGAAGAAGAGGGAAAGGACACCTCTTTCCCATTCTCTACTGCTACGGCGTTGTAGCGATAGGGAACTGCCTTCTCAAAAGAGTACGGTACAGGACCGGCAGGCTTGATGGTCAGAATAGGGGAAACCCTCTGCTTGCTACCATTGTACTTGATGATAACAGGCTCGGGTATCCGGAACACTGGGGAGATCACATTGACCTCAGGCTCATTTTCATCAACATTCTTGTTTTGAAGGATCTCAATGACTCCTTCGTCCAACATTTCCTGAACATCCTTGCGCACCTGGCAACAACCCAATCGGTTAACAGAGCAGACTCGACATCTATCATGGTCATGCTCATAATGACTGTAGTCACATAACAAACGGTGCGTCTCGACCAGCGATTGTTGAATATGATTGACATATTTGACCTTGTATTTTCCAGGGCAACCCTGGACCATGTTGACAGATTTCCCATGTTCGTGCAATGGGTTCTTCTTCACATTAGGGCCTACGTCCTCAAAACATAGAATACCACGCCTCACAAGGTCTTGAACCTTGGTCTTCAAAGGGTAACAATTCTCCACGCCATGGCTGGGAGCACCAGAATGGTAAACACAATGTAACACAGGCTTATACCACCACTAGGGGTTAGCAGGTATAGTCGGTGGGTCTCTCGGAGTAATCAGCTTCCTTTCTATCAAAGAGAGATATAACTCTACGTACGTCATAGGAATAGGATCGAAGGTGACCCTTTTCCTCTCGTAATTTGTGTTGGTCTGATTACTGTTGCGAGGCTGGTAGGCCTGCTGTTGTGGACGGAGCTGTTGTGGTTGATATTGTTGAGGTGGTTGCTGATTGTTGCTATGCTGGTACTGTTGATTGTCTCTGAAAACAGGTGCTATATGAGCCACCTGGTGCTGGTTACTGGCGGGACGCACAGTCTTCCTCCTCACAGAGGGTCTTCTTGGTTTCTCATGGGAGATCACAGCATGTGCCTCTCCATCTTTCTTCTTTGCAAATTCCCCATAACGTTTGGCAGAAGAACCTTCTTCTCTGGTTAACCGTCCTTCATGGACCCCTTCTTCTAGACGCATCCCCATATTCACCATCTCGGTGAAGTCAGAAGGAGCGCTAGCAATCATCCGCTCATAATAAAAGGAACTTAAAGTCTTCAAAAAGATCTTAGTCATCTCTTTCTCTTCTAGCGGAGGCACGATCTGTGCTGCCACCTCTCGCTACCTCTGGGCGTACTCCTTAAATGTTTCTTTATCCTTCTGGGACATGGCTCTCAATTGATCTCTATCGGGAGCCATATCCACGTTGTACTTGTACTGCTTGACGAAGGCTTCGTCGAGATCATTGAAGGATCGGATGTTCGCGCTGTCTAAGCCCATGTACCAATGCAAAGCGGCACCGGACAGACTGTCCTGAAAGTAGTGGATGAGTAGTTGGTCATTATCGGTTTGAGTCGACATCTTCCTGGCATACATGACCAGGTGGCTGAGAGGACAAGTATTTCCTTTGTACTTTTCAAAATCAGGGACCTTGAATTTCACAGGGATCTTCATATTTGGAACCAAGCAGAGTTCGGCAGCAGACTTTCCGAAAAGATCCTTCCCTCTGAGAGTTTTCAATTCCTTGCGAAGCTCAAGAAATTGATCGTTCATAGCATCCATCTTCTCATAAACATCTGGACCCTCAGACGGCTTAGAATGATAGATGGTGTCGTCTACCCTGGGCAAAGTATGCACGACAAGAGGAGGAACGACAATGACCGGGCTAGATGTCGGCAGAGAAGCAAAGGTAGGAACAGGACCCTCAGGCATGAAATTGGGAGGCATCCCCCACGGGAACCCGGTTGGCATGGCTGTTGGAACAAAGTGTGCACTGGCAGCGGGCACAGTAGAGGAGACAATCTCGGAGATAACTGTCCTCTGGGGAGGAGTTGAAGGTGTCGGAGAAGACTGGCTTTGGGCAGCCATGAGTGACTCCATTAGGGCAGTCAATCTGGCCACTTCCTCTTTGAGCTCGCGGTTCTCTTGCTCTAAGTGATCCATCAGTCTTGAAATGTTGGCTCTAGTGTAGTACCGGTGAGTCAGCTTGTCTTCAAAATAAATGAAGGATACAGAGTTAGACCACACGGCAAGGGACCGGAAACAAAACCTGCTTATGAATATGATACATGCAATGCTTGTGCATATGATTTGTTTTTTATTTCAAAGGAACTTTAGAGTTTTATTTGCAAATTTTGGAAATATTAAGCATTTTGTCACATATGGAAATATCTCATCAAATAATATCAGGGAAAAGAAGTATCGCATCGTCAATCATATACAAGAGAAAAGGAAAATAATCATCCTATGGATCCCTAGAAACAATCATCTAAAGCTCGGGACACAGGAAGATAAGATGCGTGAAGCCTCTTCACCTCCCTCTCGTAGGCTTCCTCCATATCGGCCTTCTCTTTGGCGAGTCGATCATACTTCCTCTTCCATAACTTAGAAGATTGAGGAAGTAGAGAAGTCCATACATCATCAGGGTCATCAATAACCTGATGCTCAAGAAACTCAATCAACGCATCCTTCTCCTTAATCTACTGCAGCAACTCTTCACGTTCACGGATCCAGGCACGTGAACGGTCTTTGTCTCTCAACTCCTCTACTCCTTGATTAGGGAGGGTTGAAGGCCCAACCATAATCATAGGTGTAGGTCTCGGATACTCGTAAGGCATGAGATACTCATACGCCCTTTTCCTAACCCAAACAGTGTAAGGCTCCAAAGCGACACAATTCTTAGGACCTAACTCTTTCCTTCCTTTCCTATGAATCTTGCGCCAAGCGCGGACCATTCTGCCCTTCAAGTTTTGGGGATCTTTACCCTCCTGAAAGAACACACCTTCTAACAGAATGTTATTAGGTTTATCCTTTAGGGGGAACCCAAGCTGACGACGTGCCAAAACAGGGTTGTAGTTAATCCCACCACATGTACCAAGAAGAGGTACATTGGAGAATTCGCCACAAGAGTCAATAATTTGCACACCATCATACACACGGTTATACCAAGAGATATCATCATTAGTGAGAGACATAAGTCTCGTGGACCACCGTAGACATTCCTTGTTCTCCTTGAAAGCGACTGTCTGAGGTAAGTGAGAAATAAACCACTTATACAACAGAGGCAAACAACACACAATGGCGCCACCACCCTTTGCATTCCTCATATGCAAAGAGAAGTAGGTATCACCCAACAGAGTCAGAACGAGATTAAGAGTAGAGAAAATCCTAATAGCGTTCACATCCACAAACTTGTCGATGTTGGGGAATAACACTAGCCCATAGATGAGAAGTACAAATATGGCCTCAAAGGCGTCCTCACTCATGGCCTTCCCATACATAGTAGCTTGAGCAATGAGGAACTCAGAAGGGAGACCTTGAATTCCCCCTTTGGTAGTCATATGAGCACCAACTAGGGATTCATCTATGTGCAACATGTCTGCTATCTCTTGAGAAGTAGGAACCCTTTCCAAGCCACTGAACGACAACTGATCCAGAATAGGTATACCCACAAGATAGGCATACTCCTCAAGTGTAGGCAAAAGCTGAAAGTCCGGAAACGTGAAGCAACGATACAAAGGATCGTAAAACTGCACCAATACACTCATCAATCCTTCATCCACCTGAGTAGTCAGAAAAGGAAGAAGCTTCCTAAAACGAGCTTTGAAACCCAAGGGATCCAATACATAGGATGTCATATTCCTTAACTCTTTCAAATCTGGTTGTCTGAAACTGTACTTCCTCGTATTCCTTCTTTGTCTTTCCATGTCTGAAAATTTGCAAATAGACCTCTTAAGTTCCTTGAAAATTTTCTCATTATTTTGATGATATGAATGCAAATGAGTGCATGAATGCATGAATGCAACAATCACGCTCAAGGATGAAGCAAAGCACACCAAACAAAAGTCATGGGATGGATCATGTTATCCTTAATATCAACCATCCATTTTGGTGGATTATGGTTTACACCTTATCAACACCCAAGTTCCATTGATATTAAGGATACCTGAACGGATCAACCATGAATCAAGGGTTTGTTGCAAGTCACGAGCATGGAGTTAGGTTAAGAACCACCCAAAAGGGAGTGTACTAAGGTTTAAACCTGCCAAACATGTTCTACAAAAGGTTCCCATAGTCATCATCCCATCTTTTGGATATTATCGGAGAAACGACTACTCGTATTCCAAAAATATTCTCAAGAGAGACTCTTATGAGTGTAGTATCGCGTAACAATCGTATCAAATCTTACACTTAAACGAATTTCACACTACATCCTAAGAATAGGCCAAGATGGGCTTGGTAAACTAAGGTCCTTGACTTCTAAGGTCTATATTGGAAAGAGTAATGTCTAACCACAACTTACTTGTGTGACATTATTGATCCCAACATAACCTCCACCAAGTGAATGGACTTGCAAGTCAACTTGCTAAGGAATAACTCCACACAAGTCGACAAGACTATGCCATTCTCCTATCCTAAGTGCACTCGAGTTCGGGTATAGAACTCATCTCACAAAGATCACCAAGAATACAAGGAATTAATATTCAAACAATTTAATCATTACATACAATACAGTAATCCCAAATTGCACAAAAATATGTCACACAAAGAAAAATATACAATACAACAAATATGAAAAGTAGGCAAAACCCACTAGGCAAATTGTTCTCCCCAGCAGAGTCGCCACTTTTCTGTAGCGGGGTATTCGTTACCATTAGAGATATTGACTAAATCCAAGGTAAATCATGCAAGTCGAGTCGCCACCGCACTTCTATTTATCCAAAGGAATGGTTAGAAAGCGAACAAAAACCTAAAAGTTTTATCGAATCAAAAACTAGTAAAAATGTTAGAGATCTGGGTAAGGGGGTTGGTTATGCAATGGGAAGGTGTTAGGCACCCAAAGCATCCTAGGTACTCCTAGGGAGCCCTTTTCACATTTGTTGCAAAGGTTGTTGTTTTTTGTGAAAAATTATTTGTGCAAACATGATTGAAGGGATGAGAAAAACATGTATGTTTATCTAATGTACTACTTACTAAAAGAAGGGTCAAAAGAAAATGACTCGCACGGACGTCGCATCCACTGCATACGTATCTCATCTGAATCTGAGAATCAGAGTCTTCGTAGCTCGGCTACCTATGGGTTAAAGAGGAGTGTGCTCGGTAAGACATTGCATCTTAGGCCTACGTATCTCATCTGGGATGAAAATCAGAGCAAAATGTAGTTCGACCGCCTATGGGTTAAGGGTTGGGTTTTGGGGTGAACGACGTTACTACGCAATCTACCGGATGCTCGACCTTTGGAGACTTACTCGCCTGTAGTAGAAGGAGTTAACGTGTTCTTAGGAGAAGAAAAATCAATGAGTTGGTTTAGGTTTGAGGGATGCTTATGCAAAAGGGCAGTCCAAGGCTAGGGAACCGCGCTACCTTACTAGACCTGCAACGAGGGAATACAAAACAAACATGCATAACGTAAACGCGCCAACGGAGGGCAGGTTAGTACAGGTGATCGGAATAAACCTCCAGGTGGTATCCCACAAATAAAATGGAACACCGAGCAAGCCATCTCTGTTAAGGTCATGTGAGCCCTCACAAAAACTCAACAAACAGGTTAGAGTAATATGACGGAATTAGGAGAAAACAATGTCATAACAAACACAAAATAGGTTAGAGCAAACAGGAAAAAACAACTATTGTCGCGATCGCTGCTGCATCGCCTAGCGAAAGCTTAGCGAAGCTTCGCTGCAGGCTCGCCTAGCGAAGGTGCTAGTGAGCGCCTGCGGGTTCTGGATTTCCCATTGATAACAGTACGATTTTAGGGACTCCAAACCCGTTGGCATCCAACTCAGAAATTAAGTGATCAAAACATTCAAGGTATTGTTTACACATTCATGCACATATAAACCTGGGGCAAAACTTAACAATACCTCATACATTTAGAGCATTCAAATTGAAACCATGGAGTAATGGGAATAAGGCAAACCTAATTGGAGAGATTGAATGAAATTTGATTGCACCGGGGTTTGCAGAGCAATGATAGGGTTTGCGTGAGACGGAGGTGAAAAAGTGTGTGAGTCAGAGTGAAACTTTCAGAGTTTCCTGGAGGCTGCAGATTAGTTCCTAGGTTTCTCTCCTTCTTTCCATCTTTCTACTCTTTCTGTCCAGGGTTTGTAATAGTCTCCAGTCCGTCTTTTCTCAAATGAAGCTCTGGTATTTATAACCTGACTTTGGTGGCTTGGTGGGCTCAGAGTCAAGCCCAAAATTTTCTGTTATTTTCCAGAATGCGCGCTCTTCGCCTAGCGAAGGATCTGCTCGCTTAGCAAGTATGACAGTTCATTTCGCTTAGCAAACCATGCTGCTCTCCTAGCGAGCATGACAGCTCAGGAACGGATTCTTGCTCCTTCAGGATTAACATTTGGATGACGAATAGACCCTATTTGAACCTGTTGGGAGTAACTCAAGTCTTTCCCTTGTGTTGACTGATCATCCGAATAGAATCCACAAAGTGTCTTGGATGATACTCAAGCTTCGAACAAAAGATGTTAGTGACACATTTTTGTGGTTTTGGTTAGTAAACAAAAGTAAGAGAAACAATGATATATAATTCAAGCATGCTTGGTGATCTCGAATCAATCATAAGGAGTCCCACCCAAAGGCAACGGGAACCAAGATGCTAAAGATCCTTGAGGCAATGCAAATGCGATGTTATGATGCCATGAGGGATCTTAGGGTCAAAATTGGGGTCTTACAATATGGAATGAAATGTCAAATTAAAAGTCAAAACAACAAAAAGGTGACAACATCTACCAATGTGGTTGTTACTCCACCATGCAAACCCATTCAGCATTCAATGACTCAACAAATGCAAGATTCTATGTTAGAACACATGATGATTCAATCTCAACTTAATCAACATTCTCAATTTCAACCAATAGAAGTTCCCTTATCAGCAAATATGATTGGTATCTCACAGTATCAATTAAGTCAACATTCTCAAGATCAAGCAATGCAAGATTATTTCACTGTAAACAATTCACAATATCAATTTTTTCAACATTCTCATGCTCAACAAATGCAAGATTTTCGATTACCGAACATGATGTTTCAAAACCAAGCCAATCAACATTTTAGGACACAACAAGTACAAGATTTATTGTCTACAAATATCTCACGATATCAATATTTTAATGCTCAACAAAGACAATATTCTTTGTCGACAGATGCAATTTCCATGCCACAAGATCAACATTTTGAAACCGCAATGGAAGAAGATTATAGTGATCCATGGAAGTTTATAAACTTCGATAATATTGAAAATTATGTTAATTATTTTGAAAAAGTTTGATTTTATTAAGATCAAATTATTTACTTTACTTAAGTCACCATATATACCACATGTATGGTTTTTCTTTTGAAACAAAACCATGTTATCTCATGTAAAAACTACATCCGTTTATTGTTTATGAAATGCACCTTTCAAATATTTTTAAAGTTGTTTTACATAGTTATTTTTAACAATTTAAATTTGAATATGTTATTTTAACTCCCCCTCATTCACATTCATATGTAACATAATCAAGTTTATAGTACTTTAAACACTTGGAATCTAAAATTGGCATAGCTTAAAGTTGTGGTCATAATAATATTATTATAGATAGGTAGTTTTGGTGGATTATATGTAATCTTGCTCAATTAAGAGTTTTTGAAAAAAATATATTTGAAAAATCAATTTTCATTGATAATCACCCTTCCTAGTTCAAGAGACCTTTTTTTCATTTTTACTATTCAATTTTTTTGTGTGGAGTTTGTAGAACCGAAGAAGTATGCAAAATACCATTATTATTATTATTATTATTATTATTATTATTATTATTATTATTATTATTATTATTATTATTATTATTATCATTTGAAATTCTTATTTTCAATTTCACCTCCATGATTGTTTCACATAAATGAAATGTTAATACCTTATTTTATTTTGGATAATTTTAGCTAATTTTGAAAGGTAACAAACGCGCCTTTTTTTTGTGAGAAATAAAAAATATCTATGTATATGAGAAATATCATCGACAATTATAAGTGCATAATAACTTCCACAAAAACTCATTGTTCTGAATGAGCCTAAAAGGTTCATTTGTAAAAATTATAAAGACTTATTTATCAAAATTATATTTTTGGATTTAAAAGTGGTAGTTACTTGTTTACCCTTTTGACATGCCTCACATAATCGATTCTTTTAAAATGAAATTTTGGTAAACCAATTATGAGTTGTTGTGGACCAATTTATTTAATTGATCCATGTAGATATAAGTTATTTTCTTATGTTATGGCCAAGATTCATCCTCTTTACTAGGAAGACAACATACAAAATTTAAAATATATCTATGTATATGAGAAAAATCATCGACTATTAGAAGTGCATAATAACTTCCACAAAAACTCATTGTTCTGAATGAGCCTAAAAGGTTCATTTGTAAAAATTATAAAGACTTATTTATAGAAATTATATTTTTGGATTTAAAAGGGGTATTTACTTGTTTACCCTTTTGACATGCACCACATAATCGATTCTTTTAAAATGAAATTTTGGTAAACCAATTATGAGTTGTTGTGGACCAATTTATTTAAGTGATCCATGTAGATATAAGTTATTCTCTTATGTTATGGCCAAGATTCATCCTCTTTACTAGGAAGACAACATACAAAATTTAAAGGTAGTTTATTTAAATTGACAATATGAATGAGGATCAACTTAATCTAATCTCATGGTTAAATTAGATTTTGTATTTAATTAACCATTCAATTAGATTCAATTCAAAGGCTATGATTTGGAGTAAGATAAAAAAAATGCTCTCAAAGTAAGTTAAATCATCCTGTTGACGATTGTTTTGGAGTCCTTTGAGACCGCCTTACAGCAAGTAGAACAGTCTCACCATCCTTTGTGTATTTCGAGGGAGCAAGTTCACATAGAGCATATGCTCAAAGGTGACAAGATTGTATCTATTTATTGTTAGAACAATATTTGGTTCTGCATCTATACCTTGAGATTTGATGATAACAACGTTATATTTGTGTGAGAACAATTTTGGTACCCTAATGGTTTGTTATTGTGTAGTTTTAATAAACAGTTATGATTATGATCATATGATGTGTAACATCATCAAATTTTGAACTTTGCGTTCCAAATTCGCTTCTACGTTGCAATTAGATGTTCGGAATTACGTCAATATTGTTGCTGCAATGTTCTTTCTACTTCTGCGTTATCTCATACACCAGAAGCTTCTGAGGAGACACTATGTTGTTGTTGCAATGATCTCTCAGTTATTTTACTTTTGGACGTGACTCTGATCAACAAGATTCTGAAGAATGGCAAGCTTCTGAAGTTGTGTTATGTAGCTGAAGATTCAAAAGATCTCAAGATAGACATTGATGTTATCAAGGTTCCGACTGAGGTTTCTAAAGACACTGAAGATTCTGAAGACATTGAAGAACTCAAGCCAGACTACTGACGATGTCAAAGTTCTAAGGTTCGTAAGTTTCTGAATGCAGCTCTCTATTTGTTCACTTTATTCTTCAATCATCTTTTATCAGAAGCCAGTGAATATGAAGATAAGATCAAATGGGAACGTGATCAAATAGTACATAGTACAAATTGAACAACTTTTCCACTACCAGATTTCATGGGCAAGGACTGTACTACTCATCATACCTATCACTGAATATGTGGGCGAAAGGACGTATGTGGTATCATTCCTTTCTCATCTAACAGTGGGCAGCCGCTCAAGGAGTTTTCCCCATTTTGCCCTCCAACGGTCACATGTTTACACTATATAAGCATGCATTGGAGACTTGAAGAACTCTCGCTTGCTCTCTTGCTGTTGAACTACACAAGCTAATTTTCTTTGTGAAAAACTATCATCTTTTGTATTAAGTGTTCTTTAAGTTTTTATTAATCATTTGTGTAAAATCAGCTTTTGAATAAGCATCTTGTAACACATAAACTTGTATTCAAACTATTTGTTTGATTCTTTAAGGAGGTTATCCTTGAGAAGACAAAGAAAGCTTTTCTTTATGAATCCTTGAAGAGACTAAGGTTTAGTTGGATCCTTGAGAAGACAAAGAAGGATATTCATTGTGTTTATTGTAATTTGTTAATTATAGTGGATTAAGTCCTTGTGTATAAGGAAAATCATTCTGACGGATGAACTGGATTAGCTTTGAGTTTCAAGCGAACCAGGATAAAATCATCGTGTTTTTATCTCTTCCTTATTTAACTTGTTAGTAGAGTTTTTGTTTTGGAAAAACTTTTGCTGTTAAAACCCAATTCACCCCCCCCTATTTCTTGTGTTTTTCACACCTTAAATTGGCATCAGAGCTCTGATTCTGATTGTGATAAAAAAAGTTTTTATCAACACCTCATAGTGTTCAGTACCGATCCAGTTGCGTGAGAAACAATGGATGTTGATAACGCTGCTAACGTTGTTAACAATAACGATAGAGATCATTACAGTGCTAAACCACCTATTTTTTAGGGTGAAAAATTTGACTACTAGAAAGACATAATAGAAAGTTTCTTTCTTGATTATGATGTTGATCTCTGTGATCTCGTAGTTGATGGCTATGTTCACCCAGTAAATGCTGAACGAAATATTTTAGCAAGAAGTGCTATGTCTAATCAACAAAAGAAAGGCTTCAAAAATCATCACAAGGCCAACACCATTTTGCTCAATGCTATCTCTTATACGGAGTATGAGAAGATAACAAACAGAGATTCTGCCAAATCCATTTTTGACTCTCTGAGAATAACTCATAAAGGAAACGCTCAAGTAAAGGAAATAAAGGCCTTGGCCTTAATCCATAAATATGAGGCTTTCAAAATGGAAGATGATGAAAATGTTGAAACCATGTTCTCAAGGTTTCAGATGCTTGTTACAGGACTTAAGGTTCTGGACAAAGGGTATTCTACAACTAATCATGTCAAGAAAATTATCATAAGTCTTCCCAAAAAATGGAGACCTATGGTAACTGCTCTAAAGCTGGCTAAGGATCTTAATAGCATCAGTCTTGAAGAACTTATTAGTTCTTTAAGAAGTCATGAGATTGAGTTAGAAGAAGATGAACCTCATAGGAGATGTAAATCTGTAGCTCTAAAATCTAAGCATGAGAAGACTGAAGCATATCAAGTTGAGGAAGAATCAAAAGGATCTGATGAAGACTTAGAAGATGATGATAAACTATCTCTAATCTCAAGAAGAGTCAACAGACTCTGGAAACACATGCAAAGTAGTCAAGGGAAATTCAAAGGAGTCAGAAGGATTGCAGGTCAGTTCGAATCCTCTTCTGGTCCAAAGAAGCAAACTTATGGAAAAGAAGTTATCTGTTTTGAGTGCAAGGAGCCATGCCATTACAAGAATGATTGTCCTAAGCTGAAGGATAGAAGGCCAAATAAGAACTTCTCGAAAGTAAAGAAGGGGATGATGGCTACCTGGGATGACTCATAATCTGAAGAAGAAGATTCCGACGAAGAAAAGCTAATGTTGCACTTATGGCAACTACTGAGGATCCCACAAGCTCTGAGGAACCAGAAGACAAGATTTTTCAGAACCAGAATCATACTCTGATTCTGAAGAGGTATTGTCTAATCTATCCCGTTCTGATATTGAAAGTTGTCTTTCTGAAATGCTGGAAAAGTACCAGAGTCTTCAAAGCAAATACAAGGACCTTAAACAAGTCCAAGTAACTGCTTTTGAATCTCAGAAAGAATTTGAGAATGATATTTCCTCTCTAAACAAAAAAGTATTTTATTTAGAAAGTAATAACTCTGCTTTGAAAAGCAAAATTTTAAAACTAGAGGAGGAAATAACTTCAGAAGCTTCTGGTACTGATTACATCATCAAATATGACAGAGCATTCCAGTACTTTCTGGCTAAAAGCATATATAGAAGCAAAATGGCTTCCTTGATCTATAGAGTTAGAAAAAATGGAAGGAAAGGTTTGGGTTGTACAGAAACTACAAAACCCAACGAAAGTTAGAAGGTGTCATACCCCAAAATTTGCCTGTTAATTTTTATATTTTCAACAGAGGTCTATTCATTTTTCAAAGGAACAAAGATCCAGCGCACAGGCTACCAAATCCAGAAGATGACCTGAACTGTCATGCTCGCTAGGCGAGCAAAACCTTCGCTAGGCGAAGCCCACGCTTTCTCCTTCGCTCCAGCGAACCTTGTTGATTTTGCTACTGGAATGCTCACTACCTGCTCGCCTAGCGAGTAAGTACTAGCTATGCTTTTATCCAAGTCTGGGAGCATTCGCTGGAACACTCATTGAGTGTTCGCCTAGCGAACCCTTCGCTAGCTCACTCGCCTAGCGAAGCTTGCGGATATACAAAAATTTTGGGCCTGAATTGCCTTCAGTCTAAGCCCACCAAGACACAAAAAAATCAGCTATAAATTCCAGAACTTCATTTGAAAAGAGGAGGACAAAAGGGAGATCAGAAAAACAACGGAGAAAACCCTAGAAGCTAATTCAGAGAAGCCTCCATATACCCTGAAGAGAACTCATCTGCACAAGGGTTACCTTCACCAACCCTATCAGGAATAAACCCTAAGATTGCTCTGCAAACCCAATGGCGCAACTCAATCTCGTTCGATCCCTCCAATCAGGTTTGCCCTATTCCCACTACTCTATGCTCCCAATTTGAAATTTCTAAATGTATGAGGCATTATGATTGAATTTGGAAGGGCGAATATCGTTAGGTTTTGCATGTGGGTTTAGATGTGCATAAATGTGTAAAACAATACTTCGAATATTCGATCACGTAATTTCTGTAATGGATGCCATAGGTTTTGGGGTTTCCGAAATCGTACCAGTATCAAAGAAGAACCCAGAACCCGCAGCCGTTCGCTAGCACCTCGCTAAGCGAACCGGTAGCGAGGGTTCGCCAGGCCTTCGCTAGGCGAGGCAGTAGTGAACATGACAGTAGTTGATTTTTTTTCTGTTTGCATTCTGATTTGTTTTGTATTTGTTTGACATGTTTTCTGTTGTATTTGCACGCTGTTTGCCTGACACTATTATTGCTATGATTCTTTTGTTCGGTGCAACTCTTGATTGCACCCCATCCCGTTATTCTAACATGTTTGCCGAGTTTTGTAAGGGCTCCCGTGACTCTTGAATAGATAGCTTGGCATTCCACTTTATTTGTGGGATATCATCATGGAGATTTATTCTGATTACTTGACTAATTACATTGCCTTCGAATACATGATCTTATCCCTCTCTTTGATGCCTTACGATATTACGGTCATTTCCCGCGAATATGGGGATACCCTTAGCAACGACCCTTTCGATTAAATCATCATCATCCCTAAACAGATAAGTCATAGTCCCTTCGATCAAAAGGTCAATGTCCCTACAAGATAAATCATAGTCCCTCGAACGTTGCCTTCGAATATATGACCTTGTCCCTCGAACGTTGCCTTCGAATATATGACTTTGTCCCTCGATGACCCTTCATTGTAGCCTACGATTAAATGATGATCGTCCCTTCGAATGCTAAGGTATCCTTACAAATGTTGCCTTCAATGACCAATCGACGACCCCACGATGTCCCTTTACATCCAAAGGATAAGACTACTTACTTCTCAATAGTAAGGACAGTTTTACCCTCCTAAGGATAGGAAATACCTATAAAGACCTTGGTTAGGTATAACTCTTTAATGCTTGCTCACAGCTTAAAATACTTTTCACACCTCACACTTTTCAAAACATCTTTTAGACAATCACTACTTGGTATACATTCGCACCAGAATCATCGCCGAGTTATATTTTTCTAAACATCTTTCAAAATCAAACGAGATAAACACTTTGTATACATTCGTAGAAGAATCATTACAAAGTTAAACTCGCCTTTCAAAATATTTTCTAAACACACCACATTTCTCAAACACTTTCTCAAACAAGGAAAACATAAGTTAGTTAAGCAATTAAGAGCCCATGGATAACCATGGATACAAAGGGTGCTAACACCTTCCCTTTGTATAATGTACCTCCCAAACTCAAAATCTAATCAAGGTCTTTCCTGTTCTTTTCCGCCTTTCCTTATTGGATAAAAGTAAAGTCGGTGGCGACTCTTGCTATCTGCAACATTGCTTTTCAAAGCAAAAACATAAAGTCGGTTCACCGTATCACAGAACTGGCGACTCTGCTGGGGACTCTTAAAAAGAGAGCTTACCTTAAAGATAAGATCACTTATGTTTTCGAATTGTTTCTTTTTCTGATTTACTTTTAAGGGATTGTTTGGGTATTCTATGCTTGAGTGAAAGATCCTACACCCGGATCTAGTGTACCTTAGGTAAGTAGCAAGAGACCATCGCAACTGTCCGGCGTATACTGGAATGGTTAAAATGATGGCTACGGTTAATGTGACACTTTGGATGTCCTGATGTTCCTCATGTTTACTTGAGGAAAAATTTGGCGTCTGCGTGGTGTCATCAAAGCATTAACCAGATCTTTAGAACCCTAATTGACTCATCCTAGCCATTAGAAAGTAGTGAGATAACTGACTTCGGTTCCGACTGGGGTTGGTTGATACTCGATACTACACTCTTTGAGATTGGACTTTAGGGAAATTTTGGTCAACCGCTTGGTGTTGCACTGAAGTGGACTTAAGGAAAGGTCAATGATTTGAGATCCTTCTAGAACCCGGTTACTATTCTAGGACAGGTTGAACCAACCAAACTTCAGTGGGAAGGGTACTTACCTATGGAACTCATGCAAGCCTTAAAACCTAGGAATAATTGTGGTGTGACTTGTTTGTGCTTGTTACTCACCTAACCTCATAACCTCATAACATCATAACATCATAACATCACGACATCACGACATCATGGCATTGTACTAACCGTTTCGAGGACTTAGGGATTTAACTTTGCTCTGTTTTGTAAGGCTATGGCTTCCAGGAAGACCATCCGGATCAATTTTGTAGCGACCTCTCCTCAACTCAAGGATTTAGTGTCAGAACTTCCCGATCATGCTCAGTTCATCAAGAAACATGGTTATCTCCTCAATTTAGTTACCACCGGTTTCAAGGAAGATATGATGAGAGTTCTATTCCAGTTCTTTGATCCTAAACATCATTGCTTCACCTTCCCAGATTATAAGTTGGTACCCACATTAGAAGAATTTTCCAGGTTGCTTGGAATACCTATCCTTGATCAAACACCTTTCAGTGGTTTAGAAAAGATTTTGAGGTCTGAAGAGGTTACCGCGGCTTTACACATGACAAAGTCCGACATTGAAACTAATTGGGTAACAAGAAGTGGAGTTAAGGGTTTACTTGCCAAACTTATGATAAATAAGGCCCGAGAATTCCTAAAAGCTATGAATGTCCGCGCTTTCGAAGATGTTCTAGCATTACTAATCTATGGTTTGGTGTTATTTCCTAATCCGGATCAATTCATAGACATGAATGCTGTTAAGATATTTCTCACTCATAACCCTGTGCCCACCTTGCTTGGAGACATTTTGCATTCCCTTCACACTCGTACTATGAAAAGGCAAGGGACTCTCATGTGTTGCGTACCTTTATTATCTAGGTGGTTTATTTCGCACCTTCCTCAATCAGTCTTGAAGAATGAGCAAAATTTGAAATGGTCTCAAAGGATAATGTCGCTCTCCCATTCAGACATTCATTGGTGTCCCCAACCCAAAGAAAATGTTATCATCATTGACCGTTGTGGAGAATTCTCTAACGTACCACTCCCGGGGATAAGAGGAGGTATTACTTATAATCCTTCTTTAGCCCTACGTCAGTTTGGTTATGCTCGAAGAGATAGTCCACATGAAGCAATTATCCAAGGCACTGTGTTTGACTATGACAACGACTTTCAAGGTCTCCGTCAAAGGTTTGTACGAGCTTGGGGCATGGTGAAAAGAAGCATTTTAGGACAGAAAAACTTTATCCCTATGGAGCCTTATCTCAGATGGGTGCGCACCAGAGCTGTGAGCTTATCATGCCATATCTTGCAATCGGACCTCTGATTGTTGAACCAAAAGTTGAAGGAGATACCCCTCAGATCATTCCTTATCCAGATATGCCTACCAATGTTGAAGAATTGAAGAAATCTTGGATCCAGTTGAGAGAGGAAAGGGATACTTTTGAAGCTCAGTTCTGTGATGAAAGGAAGAAAGTATTAGAGCTCACCAGCCAGCTTAAGGAGGAACGAGGTCTCAATGCATATCTTCGCCTAAAAAGAAGCCGTCCCTGGGAGACTTGAGCTTTCATTTTTTCTTGTAATAAACATTGATTAAAGAAATTATTAATAAAAGTTCCCCTTTTTTGGTGGTTTACGCAAAGTTAAATTCCAAAAGTCCTTGAAAACATTTCATACATTGCATAGCATAACATAACATTGCATAACAGGTACTCTAAAAGGATCAATGTTCTCACGCTTTTCCTCCAATCAGGAAAATGGCTCTCGAACAAACTGTCAAGGATCTCCAGGCTCAGAATGCTCAATTCCAGGAGATGATCTTGAACTTATCCAAGGGGCAGGAGGAACTGAAGGCTCTATTTCTCGAGAAGAAGAAAGACAAGAAGCCTGTGAGTTGCATTAACCCGGGAAGAAGGCTTAAAGGACAGGCTCTAGGAGTCAAGATTGGAATTCCGAAGGATAAAGAAGATGAGACAGAAAATGATTCGGAAGATGAGAATGCTGATCCCTTCAACCCTGAGGACGACTATGAAAATTATGAAAATGAACAGTACTCTCTGAAAGATGATAAGTATAAGTTGCTGGAAGAACGTATGCTAGCTATGGAGGGTCAGAAGGTACCCGGTCTGGATTTCGAAAGCTTAGGTTTGGTCTCTGATGTGGTCATTCCTCGCAAATTCAAGGTCCCCGCTTTCACTAAGTATGATGGTGCGTCTTGTCCTTAGATGCACCTGAGAGCTTATGTGAGAAAGATTCGGCCGTATACCACTGATAGGAAGCTATGGATCCATTTCTTCCAAGAGAGTCTGTCTGGCACATAGTTAGAGTGGTATTATCAGCTCGAGAGCTCTAACATCCGCACCTGGACTAATTTAGAGACAACTTTCTACAAGCACTACTAGTATAATTCTGAATTAGCGTCTACTCGGCTACAGCTGCAGAATATGACTATGGGCTCTAAAGAAAGCTTCAAAGAATATGCTCAAAAATGGAGAGACTTGGCTGGCAAAGTCAAACCCCCTATGATTGATCGAGAATTAGTGGATATGTTCATGGGTACACTGACTGGCCCATTCTACATCCATCTATTGGGAAGTTCCTCATCGAGTTTCACTGAACTTATATTGACGGGTGAACATGTTGAAAACGACATTCGAAGTGGAAAGATACAGGCGGCTACCTCTGCAAGCACCAAAATGTCCTATCAGGGGAAGAATGAATCAAATGTTGTTTACGGTCAAAGGGGTCATAACAAGAAAAATCGTGACCATACTGTTGGAGCAGTTACGATTGCAGCACCGCCATCTCAAAACTTCCAACACAGACAAGACAGGCCAAGAAGGCAGTTTACCAAGATCAATATGACTTTAGCACAAGCACTGCAGGGTATGCTAAAAGCAAATTTAATTACCCTCAGAGATCCTCCTGCAAATCCCAACACTACTTCTCCTCGTTATAATCCCAATGCCAGGTGTGCATATCACTCCGATAGCCCCGGGTATGATACCAACGATTGTTGGTTGTTGAAGAATAAGATTCAGGATATGATCAACGCTGGAGAGATTGATTTTGATCCTCCGGAGACTCCTAATGTCATCACTGCTCCTCTGCCTAATCATGACAAGACTGTTAATGTTGTAGAAGATGTTGATAGCGATTGCGACTTGGATAGCTGGATTTTCCCAACAATTGGTGACGGACTCAATAATTGGAAGGCTGAAGACACTATCCCGATTTCCTTTAGTCAAGAGTAATTGTTATTGCTATTTTAGTGTTTCAAATTTTGTAATTTTTTTTAAAAAGCGTTGTGTCTATACCCGAGGCACAATAGCTAATTTTTCAAGGGTTTTGTCATTTTCATAAGCATACTCATATTCAATAAATCAATGGACTTTTTGCATTCAAATATTGTGCTCTTTATCTTTCCTGTCGTCTTTCAAATAAGCTATGATTTCTTACACATACTCACATAATCGATTGCAGATCCATATCCACTCTGGATCCTGTGGATAATAATTCTGCTACTGTTAATTATGGCTTTGAAAATCCGATCTACCAAGCCGAGGATGGAAGTGAGGAAGATTGCGAAGTACCTGGAGAGCTTGCCAGACTGTTACTGCAAGAAGAAAAGACCATACAGCCGCATGAGGAATCAATCGAAATTGTAAATCTGCGTACTGAAGTAGACAAGAAAGAAGTCAGAGGTTTCTTGGGACGCTTGAATTACATTGCCCGATTTATCTCCCATTTGACTGCTACTTGCAAACCCATCTTCAAATTACTGAGGAAAAATCAAGAGATAATATAGAATGATGAATGTCAAGAAGCTTTTGACAAAATCAAGAAGTATCTCCAAGAACCTCCAGTTCTGATGCCACCAGTTGAAGGAAGACCTCTAATCATGTATTTGACCGTGTTAGAAGATTCAATGGGGTGTGTGCTGGGGCAACATGACGAGTCTGGTCGAAAAGAGCATGCAATATACCACCTTAGCAAAAAGTTTACCGACTGTGAAACAAGATACTCACTGCTTGAGAAAACTTGTTGTGCTTTGGCTTGGGCTGCTCGCCGACTAAGACAGTATATGTCGAATCATACCACTTTATTGATTTCTAAGATGGATCCTATCAAATATATATTTGAGAAACCTGCTCTCTCCTGAAAGAGTTATCACTGATAATGGTACAAATTTGAACAACAAGATGATTGTCGAACTCTGCACGCAGTTCAAAATAAAATACCACAACTCTTCTCCGTACCGACCAAAGATGAATGGCACCGTAGAAGCTGCTAATAAGAATATTAAGAAGATTATATAAAAGATGACAGTAACAATAAAAGACTGGCATGAGATGTTACCATTTGCTCTTCATGGTTATCGCACTTCAGTACGCACTTCGACAGGGGCAACTCCTTTCTCTTTAGTCTACGGAATGGAAGCCGTTTTACCAGTGGAAGTTCAGATTCCCTCTCTAAGAATTATGAAAGATGCAGGCTTAGATGAAGATGAATGGATTCAGACTCGACTCGATCAGATAAATTTGATTGATGAAAAGAGACTTGTGGCTATTTGTCATGGACAGATATATCAGAAGCGCATGACCCAGGCATTCAATAAAAAAAGTCAAGAGACAGGTGTATCAAATTGGCGACTTGGTGATAAAGCGTATCATTCTACCACAAGGTGATCCTAGAGGCAAATGGACTCCCACGTACGAAGGGCCATTTGTAGTTAAGAAGGTATTCTCTGGTGGAGCCATGATGCTTGCTACAATGGATGGCGAAGATTTCCCGCATCCCGTGAACGCGGACATAGTCAAAAAATACTACGCATAAAAGAGACCCGTTAGGTCGACGTATCTAGGCAAAAGTAAGGGCATCCCGGCGAACCAAAAGGGTTCGGGCAAAAATTAGGGATAAACATATAAAAACGTACACCCGGCAAGTCGAAAACCTGAAAAGGCGGCTTGGGCAAAAAAGGGTATCCTGGTGGACTGAAAACCTGAAAAGGTGGTCCAGGCAAAAATTAGGGATTAAAGCGAATGACTGTGTCCCGTTCTCGATCAGCCTCACCAAAGTCGAAGGGACTGAGCAAGCCAATCACTTTTATCCGACAGCAAGGGATGAGATGCTTGAAGACATAATAGCAGTAGCAGAATTTAAATAAATAGGACTTTATCTCATAGCTGTTTTTCTTTGCTTTCTTGACTATTTCCTCTTACTAGGATTTCTGTCTCCTTGTATTAAAATTGCCTGTGTTATAGGCCCTATTTCAAAATCAATACAATTTTATTTCCAAAAAAGATACTTTTGTTTTACTTTCTCCGTTTTGTCTGAATAAACGTCCATTGATTTAATTCGAACTAATATATGCATTTGAATATGATTGATGTTTACCGAAAATATATGCATAAAATAGCAATAGCAATTACTAAAAGACTTTAGGATCGAGGATAAGGTCTAACCATGCTTTCCAACATGTCCGGTTGCAAATTCTGTTCCCCAGCAAAACCAGTTATTCCCAGAAGAAATTGGCACTATTAGACAGACTGATCATCTTTGTTATCCCCAGTCAGGTTCTGTTGAATATTTCTACCATCAGATAGAAATCGAATATCCCCAGCTAAGAAAAGGTCACCAATACAAAGGTCTCCAACCATAATATCGGGATTTATTTTCCCATGGCAAAAAATTTCAGACGCATAATTCACTCATACATCATTTTATAGCATATGCATGCATGCAATGTTCACATTTATTTTCAAGAGCATAAAACATCTCATGCATCATAACCTGGCATGAGGCTAACTCTTTTTTTCAGGTTAATTATCCTCTTAATACAGTCAAAATAAAGATTCATTCAGACGGATCTTTATCAATTACATTCAAGATTCAGATACATTTTTCAGATATAATCCATACGAATATTCATTCTGACAAGCATTCTGATATCCTCCTAATGATGGCATCTTTAAACCCATCCCAGACTATTATTGCAAATACAACATATAGAAATATTATCAGATATAGCCTAACGTACGACTCATTCTGATTCTGCCTAGCGTATGGCTCCTTCAATTGTTCCAATACGGTCTAGCGTACGACCCATTTGGATATTCATCCCCTTAGATACTACCTAGCGTACGGTACATTCTGAAATGTAGTATAGCGTATGACTACCCCTTTTATCATCAGATACAACCTAACGGACGACTCATTCTGCAATTCATATACGATCTAGCGTACGATCCATTCTGATCTTTATTTCTCCAGATACAGCCTAACGGACGGCTCATTCTGCTAACTCAGACACTACCTAGCATACGGTGCATTCTGAAATGTAGTCTAGCGTACGACTACTTTTTATCTCAGATACAGCCTAATGGACGGCTTATTCTGCTATTCAGATACGATCTAGCGTACGATCCATTCTGATCTTTATTTCTCCAGATACAGCCTAACGGACGGCTCATTCTGCAACTCAGATGCATCTAGCATATGATTCATTTTGATCTTTCATCCCTAGTGAAGTCGCCAGCCTAATGGACGACTCATTCGGCAACTCAGATACGGTCCAGCGTTTGACCCATTCTGACCCTTGCCTCATCAAGTTCAGCTCACCCTAATATCACCTAATGGATGACTCGTTATACAGTCTAGCGTACGACTCAGTGGGACACCCATGTCTCCAGATATGGTCTAATATACGACGCACTCTGAAGCTCTCATCATCAAACTTTATGGATGGCATCTTTAAGCCCATCTCCCCAAGACTATCCTTTAATTAACAAGTGCAAATTTTCGGGGCGTTCTAAGTGTTCAATAATCTTCCACCTCCAGATCACGAATGGCGTACATACCATTCTAATTCTCTCAGTTTAAGAATATTGAACAGGGGCAGCTGTCATACCCCAAAATTTTCCTGTTAATTTTTATATTTTCAATAGAGGTCTATTCTTTTTTCAAAGGAACAAAGATCCAGCGCACAGGCTACCAAATACAGAAGATGACCTGAACTGTCATGCTCGCTAGGCGAAGCCCACGCTTTCTCCTTCGCTCCAGCGAACCTTGTTGATTTTGCTACTGGAATGCTCGCTACCTGCTCGCCTAGCGAGTAAGTACTAGCTATGCTTTTATCCAAGTCTGGGAGCATTCGCTGGAACACTCGCTGAGTGTTCGCCTAGCGAACCCTTCGCTAGCTCACTCGCCTAGCGAAGCTTGCGGATATACAAAAATTATGGGCCTGAATTGCCTTCAGTCTGAGCCCACCAAGACACAAAAAAATCAGCTATAAATTCCAGAACTTCATTTGAAAAGAGGAGGACAAAAGGGAGATCAGAAAAATAACGGAGAAAACCCTAGAAGCTAATTCAGAGCAGCCTCCATATACCCTGAAGAGAACTCATCTGCACAAGGGTTACCTTCACCAACCCTATCAGGCATAAACCCTAAGATTGCTCTGCAAACCCAATGGCACAACTCAATCTCGTTCGATCCCTCCAATCAGGTTTGCCCTATTCCCACTACTCTATGCTCCCAATTTGAAATTTCTAAATGTATGAGGCATTATGATTGAATTTGGAAGGGCAAATATCGTTAGGTTTTGCATGTGGGTTTAGATGTGCATAAATGTGTAAAACAATACTTTGAATATTCGATCACGTAATTTCTGTAATGGATGCCATAGGGTTTGGGGTTTCCGAAATCGTACCAGTATCACAGAAGAACCCAGAACCCGTAGCCGTTCGCTAGCACCTCGCTAAGCGAACCGTTGCGAGGGTTCGCCAGGCCTTCGCTAGGCGAGGTAGTAGCGAACATGACAGTAGTTGATTTTTTTTCTGTTTGCATTCTGATCTGTTTTGTATTTGTTTGACATGTTTTCTGTTGCATTTGCACACTGTTTTCCTGACACTATTATTGCTATGATTCTTTTGTTCAGTGCAACTCTTGATTGCACCCCATCCCGTTATTCTAACATGTTTGCCAAGTTTTGTAAGGGCTCCCGTGACTCTTGAAGAGATAGCTTGGCATTCCACTTTATTTGTGGGATATCATCGTGGAGATTTATTCTGATTACTTGACTAATTACATTGCCTTCGAATACGTGATCTTATCCCTCTCTTTGATGCCTTACGATATTACGGTCATGTCCCGCGAATGTGGGGATACCCTTAGCAAAGACCCTTTCGATTAAATCATCATCATCCCTAAACAGATAAGTCATAGTCCCTTCGATCAAAAGGTCAATGTCCCTACAAGATAAATCATAGTCCCTCTAACGTTGCCTTCGAATATATGACCTTGTCCCTCGAACGTTGCCTTCGAATATATGACTTTGTCCCTCGATGACCCTTCGCTGTAGCCTACGATTAAATGATGATCGTCCCTTCGAATGCTAATGTATCCTTACAAATGTTGCCTTCAATGACCAATCGACGACCCCACGATGTCCCTTTACACCCAAAGGATAAGACTACTTACTTCTCAATAGTAAGGACAGTTTTACCCTCATAAGGATAGGAAATACCTAGAAAGACCTTGGTTAGGTATAACTCTTAAATGCTTGCTCACAGCTTAAAATACTTTTCACACCTCACACTTTTCAAAACATCTTTTAGAAAATCACCACTTGGTATTGTTGATTCTAAGTGTTGGCAGCAATTTTGGTAAAACAAAGAGTGTTCACAAGATGTCATGTGTGATGTCTTAACATAAGATATCCTATGTACCTGCTGGAGTTAAAGAACATATGCAAGCAAGATTGTTTCAGAGTGCCACATAAAATAACAAGGCTTCTGATATTGGTTGTACCTGCTGGAGCTTAAATGGAAGACATGTTCATGCAGGATTGTTTCAGATGACATACACAATGTCATGGTATCTGATATGGCTGTACCTGCTATAAAAGGAAACTGGATTATGCAGGATTTTTCCAGATGTCAGACCCGATGTCATGACATCCTGTACACAGAACATTCAGTATGAATGTCTGGTGTTTTGTGATTGCACAATTAATGGCAATCATTGGTTGATTGAAGATATGGCTAGCTGGCGGATTCTATCAGGGATTTCAACCAGATTTGTTTATTTTCCAAGGAGATCTATACAACTGTTATAAAAATATTTGATTGGAAAATATATTTAGGGTTTTCAAGATGTCCAATGTTTCTATAAAAAGGGACTCAGAAAACCTGTTTGTACACACAACCAAGACTGAGCGAAATTTAGAGAGAGAGCTAGGGTTTGTGTATGTAGGTCATTCAAGTCATCCATTGATGATTGAATTGGACTGATTTGTCTTCTTGATCAAAGCTTTGAAGCAAGATCAAGAGTGTGTCTTCTTGATTGAAACTGTGAAGTAAAATCAAGAGTTTGTAATTGAAAAGTATTTTCTTTTCACAAGGGATTGTTGTTTAAAATCACGGGTGTGTGATTGTAAGGGAAGTGAGTGGGTTCTCATATCTAAGAGTGCTTAGGTAGAAATTGCACGGGTAGAGATTAGGTGAGAAAGACTGTAACTTGGTGAAGTGTACGGATAGTCTTTGAACTAATTCTATTATAGTGAATTTCCTTCCTGGCTTGGTAGCCCCCAGACGTAGGTGAGTTGCGCCGAACTGGGTTAACAATTGCTTGTGTTATTTGCTTTACCATTCTGTTTATTTATCCATTGTGTGTTAGCAGATATCAGTGTCATAACATTACCTGACGAAAGTTAGAAGGTTGAACCAAAACCTCTCTATGTGCATTTTGTGCCTGCTGGCACTGAGTATGATATTACTGAACAGACACAGAAGCATAATAAGGATAAGAACTTTTTTCTGAAACCTAAGTATCATGCATAAATATCTCATGATTATCCTTCTTCTAAAAGACCCAAAGTTGTAAGAAACTTTGGGAAAACTAACAAAAGAGGACCCAGAAAGTGGGTACCTAAGGATTAAATCATTTATGTTGCATACATCCTTAACAACTTAGTTGAAACACCAATCATGGTACCTGGATAGTGGATGCTCACGACCCATGATAGGAAGAAGGTCTATGTTCCAAGATTTGGAACTTAAGCCTGGAGGCTTTGTTAGTTTCAGAGGAAACTAGAAAGGAAAGATCATTGGCTCTGGAACCATTGTTAATGGTAAACTTGCTTCTATTACTAATGTTCTTTTAGTTGATGGTCTAATGCATAATCTATTATCCATTAGCCAACTTAGTGACAATGGTTATGATATTATCTTCAATCAAAAGTCTTATAAGGCTGTTATTCAGAAAGATTGCACAATCTTTTTTAATGGAAAGAGGAAAAACAACATTTACAAAATTAGACTTTCTGATCTTGAAGATCAAAATGTAAAATGTCTAATGTCTGTTAACTAAGAGCAATGGGTTTGGCATAGACATTTGGGTCATGTTAGCATGAGAAGGATTTCTAAGCTAAATAAGCTCGAATTAGTCAGAGGTATACCAAACTGAAGTTTGCTTCAGATGCTCTTTGTGAAGCATGTCAGAAAGGCAAGTTTTCTAAAACATCTTTCAAAGCTAAAACTATTGTTTCTACCTCTAGACCATTAGAACTTTTGCACATTGATTTGTTTGGACCAGTGAAAACTAATTTTATCAATGGAAAGAAGTATGGATTAGTCATTGTTGAGGACTACAACCGTTGGACATGGGTAAAGTTCTTGACATACAAGGATGAGTCTCACTTTGTGTTCTCAACCTTATGCTCACTAGTGCAAACATAAATGAATTTCAAAATAGTCAAAGTCAGAAGTGATCATGGTGGCGAATTTGAAAATAAACACTTTAAAAATCTTTTTGATATAAATGGTATTTCCCATGATTTCTCCTGTCCTAGAACTCCACAGCAAAATGGAATTGTAGAAAGGAAGAATAGGACTTTATAAGAAATGGCCCGCACCATGATCCAAGAAACTAATATGGCTAAGCATTTCTGGACAAAAGTAATCAACACAACATGTTATATTCAGAATATGATTTCTATCCGACCTATTATGAGTAAGACTCCTTATGAATTGTGGAAGAAAAGAAATCCCAACATTTCTTAGTTTCATCATTTTGGATGTGAATGCTTTATGTTAAATACTAAAGAGAATCTTGGCAAGTTTGACTCTTAGGCACATAAGTGTTTACTGTTAGGATATTCTAAACACTCTAAAGGCTACAAAATCTTTAATACAGAAACACGAATTATTGAAGAATCAATTCATGTCAGATTCAACGATAAGATTGACCCTGAAAAGTCAAAGCGAGTTAAGAAATTTGCAGATCTAAAGATTAATCTTTCAGAATCTAAAGAAATTGTCTCTGAAGAAAAATGCTTAGAAGGAAAGGCTAAAGAATCTAAAGAAACGACTTCATTTTTGTTATATATTTCATTTTTTGAAAGGTTAGTCTCTTTATTAAAAAAAAGATATTTTAGTTCTTCTCTTAAGAATTTAATAATATTTTTTAAAATTTACTGCAAATAGATAAGGAGATACACATGAAATAACTAAATAAGAAAAAGTAATAAATGTTTTTGTTTATGAAGAGATTTATTGATTGATTAAATTTGAAAATAGGTTCTTGCAAAAAGAAAGAAACACATTAGCATTTTTTTTAAAGTCAGATTATTTTCAATTATTAGTTTTATAAATTTACGAAAGATAAATAAATTTTTTAAAGTAAAACTATTTTCAAATATATTTAAATCGCGTGACTTGTGGGATAATATGGTCTCTAACTTTCACCACTAGGTTAGAAATGCTTCTTCTTTTTCTAAACTTACATTTCATATATTGTAAGGGGGAAATCGTTTGTTTTTCCACCCTCTGGCCGCACACTAGTTGGTACCACTTTATACATATCTTGGATAACTCGAATATATACAATCTTAATCCCTTTTTTCTCTAGCGCCTTCCAAAAATCTATTTAAGAGCTATATCAAACACCTTCTCCAAGCCAAAAAATAGGTCAAAGTCTTGTTTATCTATCCGATATTGCTCCATCAAACATTATAGTAGATATATCGCTTCCATGATCGACCTATCAGGCATAAAATTAAATTGATCCTCAATGACTTGAGTCTCTATTCTTAGTCTCCATTAAATCACTCTTTCTCATAACTTCATGATATGATTCATAGGTTTAATCCCAATATAATTTGCACAAATTTTGTATATCCCTTTTATTCTTATAGATTAAAACTAAAGTACTTCTTCTCAAGTCAACCGAAAATTGTTTTGACCTCATAGTTTCATTAAAGGGCTTGGTGAGTCACTCAATACCTCTATCTCCAAGAATTTTATATACTTCAGTAGGTATTTTGTATGACCCAACCACCTTACTGTTAATCATCCTTTTCATTCCTACTTTTACCTTTTGTTGTTGAATCTAATAGTAGTAATTATAGTTTAGACCCTCTTCTTTAATGTTGAGCCTACTAGAATCCGGTGAGATAACATATCCTTCATTAAATAAATAGTAGAAATACATTTGTCACCCATCCTTCATATTTTTTCTTGAACCAAGACTTTGCCTTCTTCATCTTTAACACACTTCACTTGATCCAATTTTTTTGTCTTTCTTTATCTTCCCTTAGAAAAATCATATATATATATATATAGATTTTTCTCCCTCCTTCGTTCTTAAAGATTGATATAATCAGTCAAAAGCTCGAGTTTTGCCTTCACTCACCACCTTCTTGGTCTCGTTCTTACCTTTGTTATACTTTTTTCAAGTTTCATCATTTTTGCAACAAGACCATTCTTTAAAATAATCCTTTTTTAGTTTAACTTTACTCTGAACACTTTTATTCCACCACCGTGATTCTTTATCCATAGGTCCAAAACCTCTTGATTCTCACCACGTCTCTTAAGCTACTTTTCTAATCTCTTGGTCATCTTATTCCACATATCATGCACTTCTTTGTGGTTGTCCAAATCGTACCTCCAAGATCTTGTGTTAAAAACTTCTTTATTTATCACCCTTTAAATGTCACCACTTGATCTGTAGCGCTCTCATATGACTTATTATATATGCTCTTCTCTTGATTCTTACATCCATAACTAATACTCTATGTTGGGTAGTCAAACTCTCTCTCATAATAACTTTACAACCCAAGAAAATCTTTCTAAAACCACATACTAGTTATAGTTAGATCAACTAAGAACATGTCACCTCACTCTTCTATGTGATAAGAGGTTCATCTCTTTTCTAAAACCACATACTAGTTATAGTTAGATCAAAAGTCGACGAAAACTCTTAGATGGATTTACCCTCAACATTTGACTCCCCAAGACCATATTCATGCACGCTCTGAAGTTCTCTTGCGCTCCCTACATGTCCATTTAAATATCCCCTCCTAGAAAAAACATCTCTCCTTGAGTATATTCTTAAGTAAGCCTCTTAAGATGTTCTGCTAACCAACATAAGATGCGTAAACATCTATAACATTAAGTGTATCTTGTCCCACTCTAAATTTCTCCAATCATTTTATTTAAAAAATAATTGAAAATATAGATATATCAACCAAACATAAATTTAATTTGTATAAATAATGATAATAATAAATTAATTAGTTAGAGCCTTTTCCAAAAGTATAGATAAATTAGATAAACATAATTATGATAGCATTTCATTTTTGTTATATATTTCCTTTTTTTTGAAAAGGCTAGTCTCTTTATCAAAAAAAGGATTGATTAGTTCTTTCTCTAAAGAATTTAATAATATTTTTTAAAATTTACTGCAAATAGATAACGAGATACCCGTGGCATAACTAAAGAAGAAAAAATTATAAATGTTTTTGTTTATGAAGAGATTTATTGATTGATTAAATTTGAATATAGGTTCTTGCAAAAAGAAAGAAACACGTTAGCATTTTTTTTAAAGTTAGATTGTTTTTAATTATTAGTTTTATAAATTTACGAAAGATAAATAAAATTTCTAAAGTAAAACTATTTTCAAATATATTTAAATCATGTGACTTCTGGGATATTATGGTCTCCAACTTTCACCACTAGGTTATAAATGCTTCTTCTTTTACTGAACTTACATTTCATATATTGTAAGGGGGAAATCGTCTATTTTTCCACCCTCTGTCCGTATACTAGTTGGTACCATTTTATACATATCTTGGATAACTCGAATATATGAAATCTTAATCCCTTTTTTCTCTAGCGCTTTCTAAAAATCTCTTTAGGAGCTATATCAAACACCTTCTAAAGCCAAAAAATAGGTGCAAGTCTTGTTTGTCCATCCGATATTGCTCCATCAAACATTATAGTAGATAGATCGCTTCCATGGTCGACCTCTCAAGCATAAAATTAAATTGATTCTCAATGACTTGAGTCTCTATTCTTAGTCTCCATTAAATCACTCTTTCTCATAACTTCATGATATGATTCATAGGTTTAATCCCAATATAATTTGCACAAATTTTGTATATCCCTTTTATTCTTATAGATTGAAACTAAAGTACTTCTTCTCAAGTCATCCGAAAATTGTTTTGACCTCATAATTTCATTAAAGGGCTTGGTGAGTCACTCAATACCTTTATCTCCAAGAATTTTATATACTTCAGTAGGTATTTTGCATGACCCAACCACCTTAATGTTAATCATCCTTTTCATTCCTACTTTTACCTTTTATTGTTGAATCTAATAGTAGTAATTATAGTTTAGACCCTCTTCTTTAATGTTGAGCCTACTAGAATCCGGTGAGATAACATATCCTTCATTAAATAAATAGTAGAAATACATTTGTCACCCATCCTTCATATTTTTTCTTGAACCAAGGCTTTGCCTTCTTCATCTTTAACACACTTCACTTGATCCAATTTTTTTGTCTTTCTTTATCTTCCCTTAGCAAATCATATATATATATATATATATATATATATATATATATAATATATATATATATATATATAGATTTTTCTCCCTCCTTGGTTCTTAAAGATTGATATAATGTCAAAAGCTTGAGTTCCGCCTTCACTCACCGCCTTCTTGGTCTTGTTCTTAACTTTGTTATACTTTTCTCAAGTTTCATCATTTTCACCATTTAAATATCCCCTCCTAGAAAAAAACATCTCGCCTTGTGTATATTCTTAAGTAAGCTTTTTAAGATGTTCTGCTAACCAACATAAGATGCAGAAACATCTATAACATTAAGTGTATCTTATTTCACTCTAAATTTCTCTAATCATTTTATTTAAAAAATAATTGAAAATATATATATATATATATATATATATATATATATATATATATATATATATATATATATATATATATATATATATATATATATATATATATATATATATATCAACCAGACATAAATTTAATTTTTATAAATAATGATAGTAATAGATTAATTAGTTAGAGCCAAGGTATAGATAAATTAGATAAACATAATTATGATAGCATTTCATTTTTGCTAGATATTTCCTTTTTTTTTTGAAAAAGTTAGTCTCTTTATTAAAAAAAAAAATTGATTAGTTCTTCTCTAAAGAATTTAATAATATTTTTTAAAATTGACTGCAAATAGATAAGGAGATACACATGGCATAACTAAAGAAGTAAAAGTTATAAATGTTTTTGTTTAAGAAGAGACTTATTAATTGATGAACTTTGAAAATAGGTTCTTGCAAAAAGAAAGAAACACGCTTGCAATTTTTTTTAAAGTAAGATTGTTTTAAATTATTCATTTTATAAATTTCTGAAAGATAAATAAAATTTCTAAAGTAAAACTATTTTCAAATAGTTTTACAATTCAAGTCACACATGTGTTAGCTTCTAGGTTAATTATTCTCCTACATATTGTAACTGTAAATTCCGAAAATAAAGGTAAAATTATTCAACTTTTAAATAGCAAATGATATAGTAGTTTGAAACTCATGTAAAAAGATCTAATCACAACTGAAAAATGAGACCTATAAATACAACAACCTACCAATAATTATTTTATTCATTCATTATTTTCATCCATCTTCTTTTGTGCTAGCAACATGCAGTCTCAACTTTCTAATGATGTTACGACAAATAATGAGATTGAAGACATAAATCTCATTACATTACAACCAGGTTACAGATTCAACCCTAGTGATATTGAGTTGATTGAGTATTATTTGAAACAAAAATTTTCATTGATAATCACCCTTCCTAGTTCAAGAGACCTATTTTTCATTTTTACTATTCAATTTTTTATGTGGAGTTTGTAGAACAGAAGAAGTATGCAAAATACCATTATTATTATTATTATTATTATTATTATTATTATTATTATTATTATTATTATTATTATTATTTTCAAATTCTTATTTTCAAATTCACCTCCATGATTGTTTCATGTAAATGAAATGTTAATACCTTTTTTCATTTTGGGTAATTTTAGCTATCTTTGAAAGGTAACAAACACACATTTTTTTGTGAGAAATAAAAAATATCTATGTATATGAGAAAAATCATCGACAATTATAAGTGCATAATAACTTCCACAAAAACTCATTATTCTGAATGAGCCTAAAAGGTTCATTTGTAAAAATTATAAAGACTTATTTATAGAGATTATATTTTTGGATTTAAAAGTGGTATTTACTTGTTTACCCTTTTAACATGCATCACATAATCGATTCTTTTAAAATGAAATTTTGGTAAACCAATTATTAGTTGTTGTGGACCAATTTATTTAAGCGATACATGTAGATATAAGCTATTCTCTTATGTCATGGCCAAGATTCATCCTTTTTACTAGGAAGACAACATACACAATTTAAAGGTAGTTTATTTAAATTGACAATATGAATGAGGATCAACTTAATCTAATCTCATGGTTAAATTAGATTTTGTATTTAATTAACCATTCAATTAGATTCAATTCAAAGCGTATGATTTGGAGTAAGATAAAAAAACATGCTCTCAAAGTAAGTTAAACCATCCTGTTGACGATTGTTTTGGAGTCCTTTGAGACCGCCTTGCAGCAAGTAGAACAGTCTCACCATCCTTTCCTTATTTCGAGGGAGCAAGTTCACCTGGAGCATATGCTCAAAGATGACAAGATTGTATCTATTTATTGTTAGAATAAGATTTGGTTCTGCATCTATACCTTGAGTTTTGATGATAACAACGTTGTATTTGCGTGAGAACAATTTTGGAACCCTAATGGTTTATTATTGTGTAGTTTTAATAAACAATTATGATTATGATCATATGATGTGTAACATCATCAATTTTTGGACTTTGCGTTCCAA
Source organism: Lathyrus oleraceus (assembly GCF_024323335.1). Classification (NCBI taxonomy): domain Eukaryota; kingdom Viridiplantae; phylum Streptophyta; class Magnoliopsida; order Fabales; family Fabaceae; genus Lathyrus; species Lathyrus oleraceus. Next base: position 481,954,953 of record NC_066582.1, on the reverse strand, counting down.
ATTCGCTTCTACGTTGCAATTAGAAGTCGGAATTACGTCAATATTGTTGCTGCAATGTTCTTTCTACTTTTGCGTTATCTCATCCACCAGAAGCTTCTGAGGAGACACTATGTTGTTGTTGCAATGATCTCTCAGTTATTTTACTTTTGGACGTGACTCTGATCAACAAGATTCTGAAGAATGGCAAGCTTCTGAAGTTGTGTTATGTAGCTGAAGATTCAAAAGATCTCAAGACATACATTGATGTTATCAAGGTTCTGACTGAGGTTTCTAAAGACTCTGAAGATTCTGAAGAACTCAAGCAAGACTACTGACGATGTCAAGGTTCTAAGGTTCATAAGTTTCTGAATCCAGCTCTCTATTTCTTCACTTCATGCTTCAATCATCTTTTATCAGAAGTCAATGAATATGAAGATAAGATCAAATGGGAACGTGATCAAATAGTACATAGTACAAATCGAACAACTTTTCCACTACCAGATTTCATGGGTAAGGATTGTACTATTCATCACACCTATCACTGAATATGTGGGCAAAAGGACGTATGTGGTATCATTCCTTTCTCCTCCAATAGTGGACATCCGCTCAAGTAGTTTTCCCCATTTTCCCCTCCAACGGTCACATGTTTACACTATATAAGCATGCATTGGAGACTTGAAGAACTCTCGCTTGCTCTCTTGCTGCTGAACTACACAAGCTAATTTTCTTTGTGAAAAGCTATCATCTTTTGTATTAAGTGTTCTTTAAGTTTTTATTAATCATTTGTGTAAAATCAGGTTTTGAATAAGCATCTTATAACACATAAACTTGTATTCAAACTATTTGTTTGATTCTTTAAGAAGGTTATCCTTGAGAAGACAAAGAAAGCTTTTCTTTATGAATCCTTGAGGAGACTAAGGTTTAGTTGGATCCTTGAGAAGACAAAGAAGGATATTCTTTGTGTTTATTGTAATCTGCTGATTATAGTGGATTAAGTCCTTGTGTATAAGGCAAATCATTCTGATGGGTGGACTCGATTAGCTTTGAGTTTCAAGCGAACCAAGATAAAGAGAATCATGTTTTATCTCTTCATTATTTAACTTGTTAGTAGAGTTTTTGTTTTGGAAAAGCTTTTTCTTTTTAAACCCAATTCACCCCCCCCCCCCAATTTCGGGTGTTTTTTCACACCTTAAATTGGCATCAGAGCTCCGATTCTGATTGTGATAAAAATAGTTTTTATTAACACCTCATAGTGTTTAGTACCGATCCAGTTGTTTGAGAAATAATGGATATTACTAACGCTGCTAACGTTGTTAACAATAATGATAGAGATTATTCCCGTGCTAAACCACCTATTTTTTATGGTGAAAGTTTTTTTCTTAGTTACGATATTGATCTCTGGGATCTCGTAGTTGATGGCTATGTTCACCCGGTAAATGCTGAAGGAAATATTTTAGCAAGAAGTGCTATGTCTCATCAACAAAAGAAAGACTTCAAAAATCATCATAAGGCCATAACCATTTTGCTCAATGCTATCTCTTATATGGAGTATGAGAAGATAACAAACAAAGATTCTTCCAAATCCATTTTTGACTCTCTGAGAATGACTCATGAGGGAAACACTCAAGTAAAGGAAACAAAGGCCTTGGCCTTAATCCATAAATACGAGGCTTTCAAAATGGAAGATGATGAAAATGTTGAAACCATGTTCTCAAGGTTTCAGATGCTTGTTGCAGGACTTAAGGTTCTGGACAAAGGGTATTCTACCGCTGATAATGTCAAGAAGATTATCATAAGTCTTCCCAAAAAATGGAGACCTATGGTAACTGCTCTAAAGATGGCTAAGGATCTTAATAGTATCAGTCTTGAAGAACTTATTAGTTCTTTAAGAAGTCATGAGATTAAGTTAGAAGAAGATGAACCTCACAGGAGATGTAAATCTGTAGCTCTAAAATCTAAGCATGAGAAGACTAGAGCATATCAAGCTGAGGAAGAATCAAAAGAATCTGATGAAGACTCGGAAGATGATGATGAACTATCTCCAATCTCAAGAAGAGTCAACAGACTCTGGAAACACATGCGAAGTGGTCAAGAGAAACTCCAAGGAGTCAGAAGGACTGCAAGTCACTTCGAATCCTCTTTTGGTCAAAAGAAGCAAACTTTTGGAAAAGAAGTTATTTGTTTTGAGTGCAAGGAGTCAGGCTATTACAAGAATGATTGTCCTAAGATGAAGAAGGATAGAAGGCCCAAGAAGAACTTCTCCAAAGTCAAGAAGGGGTTGATGGCTACCTGGGATGACTCAGAATCTGAAGAAGAAGATTCTGACGAAGAAAAAGCTAATGTTGCACTTATGGTAACTACTGAGGATCCCATAAGCTCTGAGGAAGTAGAAGACATGGTTTTTCAGAACCAGAATCATACTCTGATTCTGAAGAGGTATTTTCTAATCTATATCTTTCTGATATTGAAAGTTGTCTTTCTGAAATGCTGGAAAAGTACCAGAGTCTTCAAAGCAAATACAAGGACCTTAAGCAAGCCCAAGTAACTGCTTCTAAAACTCAAAAAGATCTTGAGAATGATATTTCCTCTCTAAACAAAAAAGTATTTTATTTAGAAAGTAATAACTCTGCTTTGAAAAGCAAAATTATAAAACTAGAGGAAGAAATAACGTCAGAAGCTTCTGGTACTGATTGCATCATTAGATATGACAGAGCATTCCAGTACTTTCTGGATATGAGCATATATAGAAGCAAAATGGCTTCCTTGATCTATAGAGTTAGCAAAAATGGCAGAAAAGGTTTGGGTTATACAGAAACTACAAAACCTGACGAAAGTTAGAAGGTTAAACCAAAACCTCTCTATGTGCATTTTGTGGCTGCTGGCACTGAGTATGATATTACTGAACAGACACAGAAGCATAATAAGGATAAGAACTCTGTTCTGAAACCTCAGTATCATGCATAAATCTCTCATGATTATCCTTCTGCTAAAAGACCCAAAGTTGTAAGAAAATCTGGGAAAACTAACAAAAGAGGACCCAGAAAGTGGGTACCTAAGGATAAAATCGTTTATGTTGCATACATCCTTAACAACTTAGCTGAAACACCAATCATGGTACCTGGATAGTGGATGCTCACGACCCATGATAGGCAGAAGGTCTATGTTCCAAGATTTGGAACTTAAGCCTGGAGGTTTTTTGGTTATAGAGGAAACTAGAAAGGAAAGATCATTGGCTCTAGAACCATTGTTAATGGTAAACTTCCTTCTATTACTAATGTTCTTTTAGTTGATGGTCTAATGAATAATCTATTATCCATTAGCCAACTTAGTGACAATGGTTATGATATTATCTTTAATCAAAAGTCTTATAAGGCTGTTATTCAGAAAGATGGCACAATCTTTTTTAATGGAAAGAGGAAAAACAACATTTACAAAATTAGACTTTCTGATCTTGAAGATCAAAATGTAAAATGTCTAATGTTTGTTAACGAAGATGTTGTATCCCTAAATATGCCTTCCCTTTTTCCTAGCCTTCCATATGACCAGAGATCACTTGTATACATTCATAATTCATTCACAAGCATCATTCCTTATGGAATTAGAAGAAACGTGGGCTAGTAAAGCCAAGGTTTATGTGGATATCAAAGCCCAAAGGCATTGTCTAACCATATCATCAGCATGGGGGATGTGAAACTCTAATGATGGTGGTGGAGGTTTGATTTCAACCAAGGTGTGACCAAACAATCTAGGGCCTTCAAAGCCCTGATCCCTCAAGGCATGACTCCATGGGGCTTCCCCAGGCTTTATCCTGGTCTCCAAAGTCCTATTCAGAAGATGGTGAATCAGATGAACTTGATGGTTCCACTATGCATTCATGACCCTTCAATCTTCACCCTTTGTCATTTTTTGCTTGGCATAACCCTTCTTGGAGCATTGGTCTTGGTCCCAAGTCAATGGTTCTATTCATATGGTTGTGGATATACCTTTGGTCCTGGTCATCTGAACAACCAAACTCTCTGTGTTTCAAGCCACTTGTTGGTCATGCCATTGGTTCATAGACACTATGTAAAAACCCTAACCTTATGGTCTCATTGGATGGCCTTGTTTATGTACATTATTAGTCAAGTTATTTTTCAAAAGTCCAACATCCAAGTCATAAAACAAAATAATTTGGAAACAAACTTCTAACCATTTGTTAATCCATTTCAATCTATTTCATGTCATTTTAAACCATTACATGTGATTCAACATAAGAAAATACAAAATTTGACATTTTTGACCAATTGTTGACTTTGGTCAACAATTGACTTTTTGGTCAACTTTGACCAAAGTCAACCCAAATTCCAAAAACCCTAAATTTCACCATGATCATAAATCCATTGTCCATTTACAAAGAAAATGCCAAGAAAATGAATTTTTGACCAATTGTTGACTTTGGTCAATGGTTGACTTTAGTCAATAGTTGACTTTTTGGTCAACTTTAACCAAAGTCAACCTCCCCATTTTGACCATCAAAAACCTAATCTAACCCATTTGGCCTTGATGCATCATCCAAAGGTCTTGATTTAATATACTTTTGTTTGGTTTCTTCATTTTCAAGTAATTTGGCTCATGTTTAATTTCATGTCCACCATGTCATGACCTATGTTTTGCTGCACTTCCAACCCTAACTCCATCTGGCCAAACATGCCTTGCATTCACCACAAAAACAGACAGCCAAATCACATGGTCAAACATGGTATGTGCATGGTTTATTTGACAAGGCAATGCACATGAATGTTGGTCTTGCACTCACCTTGATACACCATGCATCATGGAGAGATATTGTAGCCTGCAGCAGGAAACATCCTTAATGTCTAAGATCAAAGCCTTGCTGCACCAACCCAAAAGGGCAAGCAAGTTGGTCCTGCTGGAAGCCTATGGCTATTTTCAAACCAAACCACAACAAATCCTGCAGCAAACAGCACATGAAAACATCAATTTAAGCCACAAAAAATCGACCAAGCAATGCATAATAAGCCTGGAACTAAGTCAGAAACCATGTCACTGCAACATTGCAACCATAACCAAGCCTGCAAAAACCAGTTAGCAGCATGGAAGATATATCTGGTACTCATCCAAGCCAGGAAGAAATTTGCTTGCAACAGTCCATCAACAGAATCAACATACATAAATGAATCCAACATGTATGAATCCTACAGAAAAACCAGCACCATAGCCAAGATTACAAGTGGGTTAGAGCATACCTCACACTATGACAGCACTGGAGCAACCAGACAAACATTCCAGCCAAGCATTCATCCAACTTGATACCTTGACAAACCATCAGCAAGCCACTGCATTTGACCAACCAAGTTCATGAGCCTAAAACAAACCTTTACAAGCAACCACACAAATGCAAGGTCATGGAGATCTTACCACACCAAATCTCAACAGCCTTGCACCAAACCTGCAGTACACATAACATATTGCCAACTCAAAGCCGTTTTCCTTGTTGTACGTTGCTGCAATGCCAAACCTGCACAAGTTCAAAACCAGAAGCAAGAACAAATCAGTGAATAAATGATGCAGGCCAAGTGCAAGCACATATCCTATCAGTCCATACCATGCGGTGCACATCAACATGGCTTTAATCATGATTTATGTAACACCCCGATAATAATATGTATTTATTTAAATTAAATTAATAATATGTTTATTAATTTAATTAGAATATTTGAATTATTATTATTATTTTGGAATAATAATTATTGGGATAATTATTTATTGGAATAATATATAAGTTGGAATTTAGAAAAATCCCATTTTTGGTAAAAAGGTTAATTTCACGTGAAAAGGGAAAAGAGGCAGAAAGGGCAAAAAGCCAGAGAACGAAGGTTGAAGGAAGGAGAAGCTTGGAACTCGGAAGCTGCCGGATTAACTCAGGTAAGGGGGGTTTATCATCGATTAACGGGTATTATGGGAAGATATGTACTGGGTAGTAATAGACCATTGTTTTACCTCTGATTGGATGATATATGTTGAATTGTGAACTTTTGAGATGAACGAAAATTTGGATTATAATTGACGAAATTCGTAGGAATTAGAGGTAGAAAGGTTAGAAATTTGTGAAATCGAAAGTGTATGATTCGTGTTAGATGATATGAATGAATTGTGTGTGAAATTTGGACTGTAGAAGGTTGAATTGGATAGGTCTCGTAGCAGAGAAAGCCATTGCAGATCTGAGAGCTCTGGTCTCTGGTCATACGCGTATGGCACTAGGCAATACGCGTATGAGATGTTGGTACGCGTATGGGGGGAAGCCTTACGCGTATGGGTGGAAAAGATGGCATTTTGAACGTGAATTGGTCTCTGTTGGTACGCGTAATGGGAAGTTGTTACGCGTAGCGTACGCGTATGGGATAGGTGGTACGCGTATGAGTTGGGCGAGGAAATGCGCAATACGCGTAAGAGAGTAGGCATTACGCGTATGGAGTTGGCCAGGTTTGGGCAATACGCGTATGGCATGGACAGTACGCGTATGGGCAGAGTTGGGATTTTCCTGAACTGTTGTTGTGCAGTTTTTGGTTGTTTAGGCTGAGTGATGTACTTAGCTGAGATATGATGTTGTAGGGATCATTTCCCGTTGTTTTGAGTGGTATAGGTATTAGTGGAGCGGGCTAATACTGTGGTTGATTATGTGGCATGATATGATGTGCTTTTGTGATTAATTATGTTGATAATGTGTGATGGTATACATGATGATGTGAATGTATACGTTTGTGAATAGACTGTATTATGGCTTAGAGTGTGAGCATGTGTCTATTCTTGATTATTGTTGATGTTGCATTGCTAGGTGATTAGCATGCATGTTGTGGCCCATTTGGGGTGGTAGCTAATTCCCATGGTGAGGAATTAGTGAGTATATCATTTGATTGTTGTCGTTGATGTTTGCATGCTAGGTGATTAGCGTGCATTTCATGGCCCATTTGGGGTGGTAGCTAATTCCCATGGTGAGGAATTAGTGAGTGAGTCACTATGTCTCAAATGAGTGGGACTAGTGAGCTTGGTAGCCGTGCCTGGATTTGGACGGTGAGGTTGAACTATATGTTCACAAATAGTCGGTACCGCATGCATAGAGTCTCATTGCATAATAAATGTATGGCATATAATATGAATGGATGTATTCCAGTATTATATGTGTATTGTGTGTTATATTGTTGATGTTGAATATGGTTGAGAATCTACTGTCGAGTATGATGTTTGAACAAATATTGCTGTTGCTGAATGCGTAGTCTGATTAGGGTGAATTAATGTGTTAATTACTTGGCATTACATATTATTCTATAATGCTCATTATATTGATTGAGATACTCACCCTTACACCTATTTTTCAGGTAACGAGAAATGAGTTGAGTAGAAGCAATTGCTTGGAGTCTAGAATAGTTCTTATGGGTCATGCTCTGATAGATGTAACATCGGGAGGGGATGTTTTAATTTATTTGATTTCTGTTGTTGAATGATTGACATGTATTGTGTTACATGTTTTACATTGATATTGAATTATTCCGCTGCGATTTATGCAAAGAATCTTATGTGATTAAAGAAATGAGCATGACAGGATATTTTGATAATTGTTGTGAAATGATTGTGTGACACCCTTCGGGGCATAATTACTCTGATGAACATATTGTTACTTTAATTATAATAATTTGGGGTATTTAGAAGGGTGTTACATTAGTGGTATCAGAGCATAGTTGGTCGAGTCGAGTCGTAATTTTTCTGTTTCCCCTGTACGGGATAGGTGTTGTGTAACCCTATCAGTACTTATTGTTTTAGCTTGTTGGGTTTTCAGAATAGAGATGGCTGGAAGAGGTAGAGATGATGCTGCGATTGCTGAGGCTCTGGGTATGCTAGCTGGAGTACTTGGAGGGAATCCAAATGTTGTGGGAATGGGAGCTGCTCGTCAGTTGAGTGAGTTCCAGAAGAACAATCCTCCAATGTTCAAAGGAGCATACGATCCAGATGGTGCTCAGAAGTGGTTGAAGGAGATAGAGAGGATCTTCAGAGTAACTGAGTGTGCTGATAACCAGAAGGTCAGGTTCGGTACACATATGCTGTCAGAAGAAGATGATGATTGGTGGGTTGCTACCCGCACTGAGTTGGAAGCTGCTGGAGATGCTGAGATTACTTGGGCTGTATTCAGAGAGAGATTTCTGAGGAAGTATTTTCCCGAAGATGTCAGAGGAAAGAAGGAGATAGAGTTCTTGGAATTGAAGCAGGGTAACAGGTCTGTTACGGAGTATGCTGCTAAGTTCACAGAGCTGTCGAAGTATTATACTCCCTATGCTGAGGCTGCTGGGGAATTTTCCAAGTGTGTGAAGTTTGAGAACGGGTTGCGTCCCGAGATCAAGCAGGCTATTGGGTATCAAAGGATTAGAGTGTTTTCTGATTTGGTGGACTGTTGCAGGATTTTTGAACAGGATTCCAAGGCTAGAGCTGAGAGCTATCAGCAGAGAATTGATAGGAAGGGCAAGAATCAGACTGATCGTGGAAAACCGTATGCAGCTGGCAAGGGTTTTCAGAGGCAGAGTGGGATGAAGAGGCCTAGTGGAGGAGATTCTAGTGCTCCTGCTAAGTGTTACAGATGTGGTCAGGCTGGACATCGTATCCATGAGTGTACCAGTAACGAGAAGAAGTGTTTCAAATGTGGAAAAGGTGGTCATTTAGCTGCAGATTGCCGGTTGAAGACTGTGACTTGTTTCAACTGTGGAGAGTTGGGTCATATCAGTCCACAGTGTCCTAAGCCGAAGAAAGAGAATCAGTCAGGAGGCAAGGTTTTTGCTTTATCAGGTTCTGAGACTTCTGCAGATGATCGTTTGATCCGAGGTACGTGTTATATTAATGGCTTTCCTCTTGTAGCTATTATTGACACAGGTGCTACTCATTCTTTTATATCTGTGGATTGTGCTGTGAAGCTTAAGTTAGAGATATCTGAGATGCGTGGAAGTATGGTGATTGATACTCCTGCAAAGGGTTCAGTGACTACTACTTCGGTTTGTTTGAGTTGCCCTTTGAATATTTTTGGTAGAGATTTTGGGATAGACCTTGTGTGTCTTCCATTAGTGCAGATTGACGTTATCTTGGGTATGAACTGGTTGGTGTTTAACCGAGTTTATATCAACTGTTTTGATAAGACGGTGATATTTCCTGAGATTGAGGAAGGAAAGAGTTTGTTTCTATCAGCAAGGCAGGTGAATGAGGCAGTGGCAGATGGGGCAGAGTTGTTTATGCTGTTAGCGACTTTGGAGGCTAAAGATAAACTGGTGATTGGCGATCTAGCTGTGGTGTGTGATTTTCCTGATGTGTTTCCGGAAGAAGTGAATGAATTACCGCCAGAGCGTGAAATTGAGTTCTCGATTGATTTGGTACCTGGTACTAGACCGATATCGATGGCTCCGTATCGTATGTCTGCTGTTGAGTTAGCTGAATTGAAGAGTCAGTTGGAAGATTTGTTGGATAAGAAGTTTATTCGTCCAAGTGTGTCACCGTGGGGTGCACCAGTGTTGTTGGTTAAGAAGAAGGAAGGTACTATGAGGTTGTGTGTGGACTACAGGCAACTGAATAAAGTGACGATCAAGAATCGGTATCCTTTGCCGAGAATTGATGATTTGATGGATCAGTTGGTTGGTGCGAGTGTGTTCAGCAAGATAGATTTGAGATCTGGGTATCATCAGATACGTGTGAAAAATGAGGATATTCAGAAGACTGCTTTCAGAACAAGGTATGGACATTATGAGTATTCTGTAATGCCTTTTGGTGTGACTAATGCGCCTGGAGTATTCATGGAGTATATGAATAGGATTTTCCATCCGTACCTAGACAAGTTTGTTGTGGTGTTTATCGATGACATTTTGGTGTATTCGAAATCTGAAGAAGAGCATGCTGAACATTTGAGAGTGGTTTTGGGAGTTCTACGAGAAAAGAAGTTATTCGCTAAACTATCCAAGTGTGAATTTTGGTTAGGAGAGGTTAGTTTTCTTGGTCATGTGATTTCAAGAGGTGGTGTTGCTGTTGATCCTTCTAAGATAGAAGCGGTATCTAAGTGGGAAGCTCCGAAGTCAGTTTCTGAGATAAGGAGTTTTCTTGGACTTGCAGGTTATTATAGGAAATTTATTGAGGGATTTTCCAAGTTGGCGTTACCATTGACAATGTTGACTAGAAAGGGGCAAGCGTTTGTTTGGGACTCAAAATGTGAAGAAGGTTTCCAAGAGTTGAAGAGAAGGTTGACTACTGCTCCTATTCTAATATTACCGAGTTCGTCGGAACCATTTGAGGTTTACTGTGATGCTTCATTGTTGGGTTTGGGTGGCGTGTTGATGCAGAATAAGCAGGTTATAGCTTATGCTTCGAGACAGCTGAGGGTTCATGAGAGGAACTATCCGACGCATGATTTAGAGTTGGCAGCTGTGGTATTTGTTCTGAAGTTGTGGAGGCATTATTTGTATGGGTCAAGATTTGAAGTTTTCAATGACCATAAAAGTTTAAAGTATTTGTTTGATCAGAAAGAGCTGAATATGAGACAGAGGAGATGGTTAGAATTTCTGAAAGATTATGATTTTGGTTTGAATTACCATCCGGGTAAAGCAAACGTGGTGGCTGATGCATTGAGTCGGAAATCATTGCATATGTCTATGTTAATGGTTAAGGAATTGGATTTAATTGAGCAGTTCAGAGACTTGAGTTTGGTGTGTGAGAGTACCCACAATAGTGTTAAATTGGGAATGTTGAAGTTAACAAGTAGTATTCTGGATGAGATTAGAGAGGGTCAGAAATCTGATATGCTTTTGGTTGATAAGTTGACTTTAGTGAATCAAGGTCAGGGTGGTGAATTCCGAGTTGATGAGAGTGGTGTTTTGAGATTTGGCAATCGGGTGTGTATTCCAGATGTTACAGGACTTAAGAAGAGCATTCTTGAAGAAGGACATCGTAGTGGTTTGAGTATTCATCCTGGAGCTACGAAGATGTATCATGATTTGAAAAGATTATTTTGGTGGCCAGGAATGAAGAGAGAAATTGCTAGTTTTGTTTATTCCTGTTTGACTTGTCAGAAGTCAAAGATTGAGCATCAGAAGCCGTCTGGGCTAATGCAACAGTTGGCTATTCCAGAGGGGAAGTGGGATAGTATCAGTATGGATTTTGTTTCTGGTTTGCCGAGGACAAGTAAGAATTTTGAGGCTATTTGGGTGATTGTTGACAGATTGACAAAGTCGGCTCATTTCATTCCGATCAGAATGGATTATCCGTTAGAGAGGCTAGCCGAGTTGTATATTGAGAAGATTGTAAGTTTGCATGGTATTCCGTCGAGTATTGTTTCGGACAGAGATCCTAGATTTACATCGAAGTTCTGGGAAGGTTTGCAGAGGGCTTTGGGAACTAAGCTGAGATTGAGTTCTGCATATCATCCGCAGACTGATGGTCAGACTGAGAGGACGATTCAGTCATTAGAAGATCTTTTGAGAGCTTGTGTTTTGGAAAAAGGAGGTGCTTGGGATTGTTATTTGCCTTTGATTGAGTTTACCTACAACAATAGTTTTCATTCGAGCATCGGTATGGCACCGTTTGAAGCTTTGTATGGTAGGAGATGTCGGACACCTTTATGTTGGTATGAGTCCGGTGAGGGTGCTGTGGTTGGACCGGAAATTGTTCAACAAACTACAGAAAAGATTAAGATGATTCAGGAGAAGATGAGAATTGCTCAGAGTCGTCAGAAGAGTTACCATGATAAGAGGAGGAAGTCACTTGAGTTCCAAGAGGGAGATCATGTGTTTCTTCGTGTTACTCCGATAACTGGTGTTGGTCGAGCTTTGAAGTCGAAGAAGTTGACACCTCGATTTATTGGTCCCTATCAGATTTTGGAGAGGATAGGAGAGGTAGTCTATCGTATCGCCTTACCACCGTCGCTTGCGAATTTGCATGATGTTTTTCATGTGTCTCAGTTGAGGAGATACATTCATGACCCGTCGCATGTTGTCCAAGTAGATGATGTACAGGTGAGAGATAACCTGACTGTTGAAACATCACCTATGAGGATTGAGGATCGAGAGTTGAAGCAGTTGCGGGGTAAAGAGATTGCCTTGGTGAAGGTAGCTTGGGGAGGACCAGCAGGTGGCAATGTGACTTGGGAACTCGAGAGTCAGATGAAGGAGTCTTATCCGGAGCTGTTCGCTTGAGGTATGTTTTCGAGGACGAAAACTCTTTTAGTGGGGGAGAGTTGTAACACCCCGATAATAATATGTATTTATTTAAATTAAATTAATAATATGTTTATTAATTTAATTAGAATATTTGAATTATTATTATTATTTTGGAATAATAATTATTGGGATAATTATTTATTGGAATAATATATAAGTTGGAATTTAGAAAAATCCCATTTTTGGTAAAAAGGTTAATTTCACGTGAAAAGGGAAAAGAGGCAGAAAGGGCAAAAAGCCAGAGAACGAAGGTTGAAGGAAGGAGAAGCTTGGAACTCGGAAGCTGCCGGATTAACTCAGGTAAGGGGGGTTTATCATCGATTAACGGGTATTATGGGAAGATATGTACTGGGTAGTAATAGACCATTGTTTTACCTCTGATTGGATGATATATGTTGAATTGTGAACTTTTGAGATGAACGAAAATTTGGATTATAATTGACGAAATTCGTAGGAATTAGAGGTAGAAAGGTTAGAAATTTGTGAAATCGAAAGTGTATGATTCGTGTTAGATGATATGAATGAATTGTGTGTGAAATTTGGACTGTAGAAGGTTGAATTGGATAGGTCTCGTAGCAGAGAAAGCCATTGCAGATCTGAGAGCTCTGGTCTCTGGTCATACGCGTATGGCACTAGGCAATACGCGTATGAGATGTTGGTACGCGTATGGGGGGAAGCCTTACGCGTATGGGTGGAAAAGATGGCATTTTGAACGTGAATTGGTCTCTGTTGGTACGCGTAATGGGAAGTTGTTACGCGTAGCGTACGCGTATGGGATAGGTGGTACGCGTATGAGTTGGGCGAGGAAATGCGCAATACGCGTAAGAGAGTAGGCATTACGCGTATGGAGTTGGCCAGGTTTGGGCAATACGCGTATGGCATGGACAGTACGCGTATGGGCAGAGTTGGGATTTTCCTGAACTGTTGTTGTGCAGTTTTTGGTTGTTTAGGCTGAGTGATGTACTTAGCTGAGATATGATGTTGTAGGGATCATTTCCCGTTGTTTTGAGTGGTATAGGTATTAGTGGAGCGGGCTAATACTGTGGTTGATTATGTGGCATGATATGATGTGCTTTTGTGATTAATTATGTTGATAATGTGTGATGGTATACATGATGATGTGAATGTATACGTTTGTGAATAGACTGTATTATGGCTTAGAGTGTGAGCATGTGTCTATTCTTGATTATTGTTGATGTTGCATTGCTAGGTGATTAGCATGCATGTTGTGGCCCATTTGGGGTGGTAGCTAATTCCCATGGTGAGGAATTAGTGAGTATATCATTTGATTGTTGTCGTTGATGTTTGCATGCTAGGTGATTAGCGTGCATTTCATGGCCCATTTGGGGTGGTAGCTAATTCCCATGGTGAGGAATTAGTGAGTGAGTCACTATGTCTCAAATGAGTGGGACTAGTGAGCTTGGTAGCCGTGCCTGGATTTGGACGGTGAGGTTGAACTATATGTTCACAAATAGTCGGTACCGCATGCATAGAGTCTCATTGCATAATAAATGTATGGCATATAATATGAATGGATGTATTCCAGTATTATATGTGTATTGTGTGTTATATTGTTGATGTTGAATATGGTTGAGAATCTACTGTCGAGTATGATGTTTGAACAAATATTGCTGTTGCTGAATGCGTAGTCTGATTAGGGTGAATTAATGTGTTAATTACTTGGCATTACATATTATTCTATAATGCTCATTATATTGATTGAGATACTCACCCTTACACCTATTTTTCAGGTAACGAGAAATGAGTTGAGTAGAAGCAATTGCTTGGAGTCTAGAATAGTTCTTATGGGTCATGCTCTGATAGATGTAACATCGGGAGGGGATGTTTTAATTTATTTGATTTCTGTTGTTGAATGATTGACATGTATTGTGTTACATGTTTTACATTGATATTGAATTATTCCGCTGCGATTTATGCAAAGAATCTTATGTGATTAAAGAAATGAGCATGACAGGATATTTTGATAATTGTTGTGAAATGATTGTGTGACACCCTTCGGGGCATAATTACTCTGATGAACATATTGTTACTTTAATTATAATAATTTGGGGTATTTAGAAGGGTGTTACAATTTACGCGACAAGCAATGCCACTCTTTGTGTTGTACTACACCAAGATGAAACAAACAAGTGCAAGGTCATGGAGATTTCACCACACAATTGACCAAGACTGGCCTTGTAGCAGACCAAGCTGAACCAAGGTGATTACCTTGCAACTCGATCACAACCAATACCTGTAGACAAGCCAACATCCTTGTTCAATCAGTCCATGAACTAACTTGATACAACAGTCATAAACCAAGTACAAACCTGCATACTTTGCCAACACCATGTGTCACATGCCATGTTGTGGACCACTAGCCAGAAGTTGCAACAAAATTGTAATCAAGGCCAAGCATATATGGCAATAAGCATCTCAATAGCACACCATCTTCACAGCAGTGGAATACACATCAAAGCAACATCTTGTTCCAAACCTGCAACAAAACCATCTGCCACAATTTCACTCACCATTCTTAAACCACTAACTTTAGCCATAACAATTCAAAGAAAATCAAAGCAAGCATAGGTCTGGGTTTGTAAAGCATAACAGTGAAATTACATTACAAAGTTTCAATTCACTAACCAAGCCAACTAGGAGAAAAACCTGTTCAACGGGTCATCATGCATATTGAAGTTCAATTCCACTTAAGTGTAACCTATAACAACCAGTCATCAATAACCTAAACTTAATCAACTAACCAAGTCATAACTAATCCTAACCAACTGAGTCAAGTTTAACTAACTGAGTTCGCAGTTAACTCAGTGAGTCACACCTAACTAACTCCTAGCCACACCTAACTAACTCCTAGCCACACTTAACTAACTCCTAAACTCATCCCAAGCCGAACCTAACTCCAAACCTAAGCTCTATTTAAACAATTCACCATCCACATTTTCAGAACCCTTGGAACCTTGTGTGAATTGGTGCACACTCTCTCTACAATCTCTTGCCTCACCCTCACCAGAGCTCTATTCTCTCCCAAAAGCCATTGAAGCTTCACATTGAAGCTTCAATTTCGCTTCATCTAAGCCACAACATTCATATTTTCCACTGTTCTAATCCAGAAGAAGAGGAAGAAGGCGAAAGAAGAAGAAGAAGAGAGAATCAAGGTCAGAAAGCTTACGGCGAACCTCCCGATCATCTATTTCGGTATGTCATTTTCATTTCAGTGGCATTTTCTTGCTTTGAGCTCACCAAGTTGTAGTATCTGAAGTAGGGAGTAGAAACCCCATAGTTGTAGGGATTGATTTGTGGCATACACTATTTAATTTAGCTTGCAATCAACTAGGGTTCCTCCCTTTAGGTGTGCGATTCGGCCAATGTAGGGAGTGTTTCCCAATTTCATTCCCATATTCATGTTCAGCCTGGCTTTGTGCTTCAATTGAGATGGAGATTTGGACCATTAGCCAATATCGGCGCCGATGACGGATGCCGACGCGGTGAACCAAGGTGGACGATGATGAGTTGAGCGCGCGCATGAGGAAAGTTTGAACTCTGTTGACTTGGACAAGTCAACAGAGGTGTGAGGATTTAGCTCATTCCCTCAAAGCCCATTGTTTTTGCTTACCACACACCACTTTCGCTAATACACCCTAAGGGTTTAGAAAGGAAATTGGATTTGGGCTTGACCAAGCCCATTGGAACCTTTTTCTAATTCACCGCGTTTCTACTAGCGCACCCCCTAGAAATGCTTAAGATGTGGCGGTGGGCTCAAGCTGTCCATTTTCATTTTCACTTCACACCCCCTAATTTTTTGGGATTTCGCTTCCTGCACAAAAAATCAACAATGGGCTCATTTGGCAACCCATTAGCCTGAATTCTAATTCACACCCCATTTTCCATTATTTTGTTTCCTTTTATTTCCATTTTATTTGATATTTCAATTAGGGTAATTAGATGGGTAATTGACAATTAGGTTAATAAATCTTGATTTTAGGATTTAATTAGCATATTAGAATTTTAATTAGGATTAATTCACATTTTAGAATTTCCATTAGAGTTTAATTAGGATTTTAATTAGGCATGAGATTAAATTCTAATTAGCCTTTGATTAAATTTGTAATCATACCATTTTCAACATTAGGATTTATTCAACTTTAGGTCTAGGCTAGAATTTATTTTTTTGTGATATTTGGATATATTTTGCAAATGATAATTTTACCCTTATGGGCTTACTTTTGGTATTTTTGTGTTAGAATTTGCACATGCTCCCTTAGGACTTCTAACTTAGAATTTTTAATCAATTTCCAATACATGATCCCTTAGGGCAGTTTCTAACAATCACTAACTTCGATTAGATCCAAACTTAGTTCCCTAAAATCAAAACAAAAAACCCATGATTAAATTGATCAAAAGCAATTTTGATTAATTAAATCCTTTGAACTTGTATAATCTCACAGTCTAATTCGAGTGACCAAAAGACCCTTGGTCACTCAATAAGACTTTTCTTCCAAACTGTGGAACTCAAGGCCTCAAGACAAGATCTTCAATAAAGGCATCCTCAGTCACACTAAGCAGCAGATTATACAAGATGAATCAAAGGTCAACACTTGGTAAATACGATTCAAATTGTACGAAACGAGCCTTAAGTAATAAGGAATGATGAGATGGGGTCTCTCCTATCCTTGTCTATAGCGACTTTGCGTATGGGGCGTATGCCCCAAATATTCAAAGCGTTCACCCTTATTCATATATTTTAGTACAATACGAATCGATTAAACTACCAAGTCTTCCTCATACAAGTTCAACATCAAAACAAGGATCAACAACAAAGATTCTTCACCAGGAACTTGTCAGTCAAGAGAAGTATCATGCGCTTCGAGCCTTAAGTAATAAGGAATGATGAGAGGGGGTCTCTCCTACCCTTGTCTAGAGCGACTTTGCTTACGGGGCGTATGCCTCAAATATTCAAATCGTTTGCCCTTATTCAAAGGCTTTAGTGTGATTCCTATCAATCGACGGTCAAGTATCTTATCACTTCACTCTCCGTTCCATTCTAATCATTTCAATCGCAAACACATTCTTCTTCTTACCTCCATCACCTTCTTTTTCAGACCTAGTGGGCTAAACTATGAAAGCTTTGATTTCCTCATTGCACATTGAGGGTATGTAGGCAGGAGAACCTGGTTTCTTCGCGAGCAAACCTATTTATCAAGCAATCATTCTTCATTCATGCAATCTATACCATCTCTTTGAGATCAATCATACTTCTCCTTGGACTCCTTGTCCATCCTTTTAGGACGTCCTGATGACAATCCATCTCTTCAATCGAGAGTTGTTTGACTCTCATCCCAAACATTCAATTCATTATTTTTCGGCTAACACGCCACTTTGCTCTTCGATTAAGAGTTTATCCTCCTCTTGGATCCAAGATATTATCCTGATTTAATCTCGAATTGTTGATTCCCCAGCAAGTGATACACTACTCCTTGCATTGCAGTTATCCCTTGACTTAGTGTTTGTCTTGTGAGTCCCTGTTGCTTAGACAAACATCTCTCTTTCTATTCTCATAGTTCTGAACTACGATTGCTATGACTTTCTCATTGCACGATGAGAATACGTAGGCACGAGGATGCGAATACCATTATTATTATTATTATTTTGAAATTCTTATTTTCAATTTCACCTCCATGATTGTTTCATATAAATGAAATGCTAATACCTTATTTTATTTTGGATAATTTTAGCTAATTTTGAAAGGTAACAAACGCGCCTTTTTTTTTGTGAGAAATAAAAAATATCTATGTATATGACAAATATCATCGACAATTATAAGTGCATAATAACTTCCAGAAAAACTCATTATTCTGAATGAGCCTAAAAGGTTCATTTGTAAAAATTATAAAGACTTATTTATCAAAATTATACTTTTGGATTTAAAAGTGGTAGTTACTTGTTTACCCTTTTGACATGCATCACATAATCGATTCTTTTAAAATGAAATTTTGGTAAACCAACTATGAGTTGTTGTGGACCAATTTATTTAAGTGGTCCATGTAGATATAAGCTATTCTCTTATGTCATGGCCAAGAATCATCCTCTTTACTAGGAAGACAACATACAAAATTTAAAGGTAGTTTATTTAAATTGATAATATGAATGAGGATCAACTTAATCTAATTTCATGGTTAAATTGGATTTTGTATTTACTTAACCATTCAATTAGATTCAATTCAAAGGGTATGATTTGGAGTAAGATAAAAAAACATGCTCTCAAAGTAAGTTAAATCATCTTGTTGACAATTGTTTTGGAATCCTTTGAGACCGCCTTGCAGCAAGTAGAACAGTGTCACCATCCTTTGTGTATTTCGAGGGAGCAAGTTCACCTGGAGCATATGCTCAAAGATGACAAGATTGTATCTCTTTATTGTTAGAAGAAGATTTGGTTCTACATCTATGCCTTAAGTTTTAATGATAACAATGTTGTATTTGTGTGAGAACAATTTTGGCACCCTAATGGTTTGTTATTGTGTAGTTTTAATAAACAATTATGATTCTTATCATATGATGTGTAACATCATCAATTTTTGAACTTTGCGTTCCAAATTCGATTCTACGTTGCAATTAGAAGTTCAGAAAGACGTCAATATTGTTGGTGCAATGTTCTTTCTACTTTTGCGTTATCTCCCCCATTAGAAGCTTATGAGGAGACACTATGTTGTTGTTGCAATGATCTCTCAGTTATTTTACTTTTGGACGTGACTCTGATCAACAAGATTCTGAAGAATGGCAAGCTTCTGAAGTTTTGTTATGTAGCTAAAGATTCAAAAGATCTCAAGAGAAACATTGATGTTATCAAGGTTCTGACCGAGGTTTCTAAAGACTCTGAAGATTCTGAAGACCCTGAAGAACTCAAGCCAGACTACTGATGATGTCAAGGTTCTAAGGTTCATAAATTTCTGAATCCAACTCTCTATTTCTTCACTTCATGCTTCAATCATCTTTTATCAGAAGCCAATGAATATGAAGATAAGATCAAATGGGAATGTGATCAAATAGTACATAGTACAAATCGAACAACTTTTCCACTACCAGATTTCATGGGCAATGACTCTACTATTCATCACACCTGTCACTGAATATGTGGGCAAAGGACGTATGTGGTATCATTCCTTTCTCATCCAACAGTGGACAGCCGCTCAAGGAGTTTTCCCCATTTTCCCCTCCAACGGTCACATGTTTACACTATATAAGCATGCATTGGAGACTTGAAGAACTCTCACTTGCTCTCTTGTTGCTGAACTACACAAGCTAGTTTTCTTTGTGAAAAGTTATCATCTTTTGTATTAAGTGTTCTTTAAGTTTTTATTAATCATTTGTGTAAAATCAGCTTTTGAATAAGCATCTTGAAACACATAAACTTGTATTCAAACTATTTGTTTGATTATTTAAGGAGGTTATCCTTGACAAGACAAATAAAGCTTTTCTTTATGAATCCTTGAGGAGACTAAGGTTTAATTGGATCATTGAGAAGACAAAGAAGGGTATTCTTTGTGTTTATTGTAATCTGTTGATTATAGTGGATTAAGTCCTTGTGTATAAGGCAAATCATCCTGACGGGTGGACTGGATTAGCTTTGAGTCTCAAGGGAACCAAGATAAAAAGCATCGCGTTTTTATCTCTTCATTATTTAACTTGTTAGTAGAGTTTTTGTTTTGGAAAAGCTTTTGCTTTTAAAACCCAATTCACCCCCATCATTTCTTGTGTTTTTCACACCTTAAATTGGCATCCGATCTCCGATTGTGATAAAAAAGTTTTTATCAACACCTCATAGTGTTCAGTACCGATCTAGTTGTGTGAGAAATAATGGATATTACTAACGCTGCTAACGTTGTTAACAATAATGATAAAGATCATTCCAGTGTTAAACCACCTATTTTTTATGGTGAAAAATTTAACTACTAGAAAGACAGAATTAAAAGTTTCTTTCTTGGTTACGATGTTGATCTCTGGGATCTCGTAGTTGATGGCTATGTACACCAAGTAAATGCTGAAGGAAATATTTTATCAAGAAGTGCTATGTCTCATCAACAAAATAAAGACTTCAAAAATCATCATAAGGCCATAACCATTTTGCTAAATGTTATCTCTTATACGGAGTATGAGAAGATAACAAACAGAGATTCTGCCAAATCCATTTTTGACTCTCTGAGAATGACTCATGAGGGAAACGCTCAAGTAAAGAAAACAAAGGCCTTAGCCTTAATCCATAAATATGAGGCTTTCAAAATGAAAGATGATGAAAATGTTGAAACCATGTTCTCAAGGTTTTAGATGCTTGTTGCAGGACTTAAGGTTCTGGACAAAAGGGTATTCTACAGCTGATCATGTCAAGAAAATTATCATAAGTCTTCCCAAAAAATGGAGACTATCGCATCTCGAAAAATACGATTCCTCGCGATGGTCGCCGAAAAAATCATGTTCTAACAGAGTCGCCACCTAACTTTATTTATTCCAATAAAGGAATAGGAAAATATCGATAAAACCTTTGAAAAACAGAATAATGGTTGTCACAACCATATTCGGGTTTGGGAGTCGATTACACAAGGGGAAGGTATGAGCACCCCTCACGTCCATTGTACTCAATGGGAACCTTTTAGTTTAATTTGCGATTTGAATGTTAGCTAATGTTGTTTGTTTTCTTCGAGTGAATAAAGGATTGAAAATAGAGATGGATGGAAACCTCAGAAGGGGGAAAATGGAGGTTTTTTTATTAGTGTGTTTGCCAAGATCTCGCAATCTCGTGCCTACGTATCCTTATAGTGCAATAAGGAAATCAGAGCATTCGTAGTTCGGGGAACTACGGTTGGTTGGTGTCTTTTAGTGAACATCTGTTTTAGATCGCGTTCAAAAGGCTAAACGTTGGCTTGTCTACTCTCGGCGGAGGCTTAAGCACTAGTTTGTTGTGCGCGTTAGAAGAGATTAAACAGTGTTCTTTCTGAAAAGAGTTTTGATCACACGAGGGTGACAAGTTAGATTAATATGTTTGACGTTTTGTTTGATTGGTTTTGATCGCACGGGGGCGAGAAAGATATATATTTGATGTGTTGAGACATTTTATTGGATGACGATTACCCGAATATTCAAGTAAGACAACTCGTATTCTAATAGTCGAAGAGAGGAATCGAAGGCTCTAGACCATCTCCTTTTTCATCCTTTATTATGAAAGGAGTTGTTAATAGTTAAGGTATTTTGAATGGATGACGATTACTCGGACGATCGAGTAAGACAACTCGTATCCTAATAATCGGGAAAGAAAATAAAAGACTCTAGACCACTTTCTGTTTCATCTGAGTGATTATGAAAATAAGTTTATGTATGGTTGGTATATTTAGAATAAACGACAAGTACTTGGATGGCTGAGTAAGACAACTCATATCCATGCATTTGAGGAGAGGAATCGAAGACTCAAGATCATCTCCCTTTTCGTATAATTTATTGTGAAAATGATTTAATTAATTTATTAATTTGTGAAAAAATGACAATTGTCTGACTAACCAAGTAAGAGAACTCGTATTCAAAAAAATCGAGAAGAGAAGTTGAAGGCTCAAAGTCATCTCCCTTTTCATTTAGCTTATTATAAGAGTGTTTTGACTTAATCAGTTTTAGAAATCTGTAAAGAAATGAAGAGTGTCTAACTGACCGAGTAAGAAAACTCGTATTCAAACAATCGAGGAGAGGAGTTAAAGGCCTAAAACCATCTCCCTTTCCATTTCGCTATCATAAAAATAATCCGTTTTGATTGTGTTTAGGTGGATAGAAATGACAATTATTTGACTAACCGAGTAAGAAAACTCGTATTCAAATAATCGAGGAGAGGAGTTGAAAACTCAAAACCATCCCTCTTTTCATTCCCAAATGAAATGGTATTTAATTGTGATTAAGTATTTTAATTGAGTTTGAATGAAAATACTCGATGTGGGATCAAGGTTTTAAATTTGCATTTGTGGATAAATTGTATTATTTTAGTGTATCAATCATCTAATCGATTAACTAATAACCGAATAGATCTCATTGTAAGAAAGTCCAAGAGTAAGCTTTGTGAGGTTGATGGCGATGCTTAAAAGCGATCGACTTACAAAGGGGTTTAGAAATGGGCTTGAGGTTAAATCAAGAATTTGTGATTTTTTAGTGGTTTAAAAATGGTTGTGAATTGAATGGGCTTAGCTTGAGAATGATTGAAATGGTGGTAAAATAAATCGATCAATATTTAATTACCAGAGTTAATTTATTAAAATTCGATAAAAAAGATTAATTTCATTAATTAAAACTAATTATCAAAGTTACTTAATAAAATAATAAAGTTAATTAAAATTAATTAATCATAATTAAACTAATTAAGTGAAATTTTAATCAATTAATTGATTTAATTAAAAAAGATAGAAATGAATGACGACGCAAAATTTTTAAGAAATCAAATTGAGTTGGCTATAATGTGCTCAAAAACCGGTTTATACATAGCAACAACGAAATTGGAATATCGTATGTAAAGATTGAAACGCGATGAAAATACACAATAAATGTATAGAAACTTGGGCGGCATAACGACATAAAATTGTCGAATCCACGTAAAGAAAAAAAAAGAAATCCAAAGTCTGATTCAACAATGCAATGAAATTTAAGATCAACAATTCAGCATTTATTGTTATAATGACATTGCAAAAGTTATCACCTCATATCATCCTAATTGAAAAAAAAAACTTATCATAATCATTATTAAACCAAAATGCCATGGGTGCCAATAATAAGAACTAAATGAGATTGATTCAAATGTCATAATTTTTAGCCCAAAACTATATATAATTTTTCTACTAATAATCAAAACTTATTAATAGAAAATAGAAAGTAATAAACTAGTAAAAAAAGTAATAGAAGGTTTTTAAGAAAACCTAGATACATGAGCACCCAAATGAACACCTACGTACATCACTTATTGTTATAATCACCATACAATGAGAAAATAATTTGAATTGTTATTGATAACCTGCTAAACGAATTTCAATTTCCCTTGATGCCTTTGGATCAAAACACAAACTAACAGGGCATACACTTTCAACATAGAAATTAAAACATAGTGATAGCTTACTAAAATCATACCCATAACTATTTATTTAAATAAATCAAATCATAAAAAACAAAACTTAGCAAATAATTAATAATATATTTATACTATTCTAACATAAACAATCTAAAGTTTAAAATAAAAGTAGAACAGTAACTTTACCAACTAAAACAGAAAAGAGTTAACAAATAATATAAATATAAAACATTGAAAATAAAAAGTAAGAAAGAAGATGGTTACACCGTAAATCTGAGTTCATCGGAGCTGAGACCAGAAAGAGTACGTGTCGAGATTGGAGAAAGTATGTGTGAGCGGAGGAAGCTTACGGTTTGCGCAACGATGGAGAGAAGGAAGCTATCAGAGGGTTTCATGGTGAAGAATCATTATTGCGTCGCAATGGCGAATGCGTTGGTGTTTCCGGCAGAAGAATCGTTGTTGTTGAGGAGGAAAAATGGAGGTTGTGTTGGTGTTTCCGACGGAAGAATTGTTGTGGCGTTCTACATGAGTGAAGGGAGTTGTGGGAAAGAACATGAACAGTGTTCCCCTTTTTTATTTTTTAAAATTTTTCTGTGACCTAGAGCCATTGGAAAATGAGAGAGTGTGGAGGCTAGTTGTCCGTTTTGTTTTTTATCCTTTCTTACCGTTAGACCAAGAGAGATTCATTAGTGGACAGAGGTTATTGAGCTGTATTTTATTTTCTTCAGTTAAAAAAAAATATAATCCTTATCCATAACGGACGCGTGGCTCAACTTTACTGGAGGAGAAACAAGATATTTCTATTTTCTAATTTTCTTTGTCATTTTTAATTCAATTAATTTTATTTTATATTTGATTGGATGAAATGAAATGGACTAGGATTGCCATTATGGATCATTGATAAATTTGAACCGACCATCCCGATTTAACTTAAGGAAACACACAAAGAAACACAAGTTGTTAGATGATTTAAAATGCCTAAAACGTCCTTTCTAGATGATTTAATTGATTTAAACCATTTAAATCAATTAAATCAAATAAAATTAACAACTTCTTAAATTAATGTGATAAAAATAAACTAAGGACATGGAAAATTCTATTTATTTAATCAGAATATTTTGACAAAAGAGTAAAATTAAAACGACTAAAAATGAATAAAAGTCGGGCGAAAATTTGCTCAAAAAATTAAATCAGATGCACTAAAATGATCAGCACGAAATATACATATTGAAAAAATACAGCGTTTCTTTAAACTTTGAAATAATTTTTCATCGGTTAAAAGGCTCAGATGGATCAAAATGCGACTGAAAAAGTCGTCGAAAAATATAACGAGCACACCGGATTAAACTACGTAAACCATAGATTAATAATACTGACGTCTGCAAGATTGATTTCAAATTTTTTTTATCCGCTGATTTTGTCCGTACTTGAGGAATTTTTTAACCAACTTGTCTGTATTTTCAAGAATTTATTTCGACTGATATTTTATGTGTTATTCATGATGAAATGCGTGTTATGTTGTACATATGATGAAAACTGAAAATGAAATCAAATTTATGAAAATTTTGAAATGCCCGGAACAAATTGGGGTATGACAGCTGCCCCTATTTAATTACCTTGAACTAGAAAGTAAGAATGACAACAGTCTTCGTACATTCATGGTGGAAGATAATTAAATACGAAAAGAACCAAATTTTATCCTTTGAAATGCAAGGAAGAAATGCAGAAAGAAAATGCAGCGAGAAATACAGTAAGAAAAGTTATCATAAGGTAAAATGAAACAGTCTAGACTCTCTGAGAATCGTCAGAATAATATCTTGGATGTCATGATCGAGATATTCCAACAATGGAAGGATACCTCAACTGAGTCTAAGACTTTCTGAGGATTAGCAGAACAATGTCTCTAAAAATGAATGAGGCTCTTCATATTGATGAAGCAGCATCCCAAACAGCAAAATGAGATTCTCTCTATCGAACCGAAGCAGCATCTTATATGATAGAATTCAGATATTCTAGACAAATGGAATGATACCTTAATTGAATCTAAGACTCTTCACAGATACTAGAGCAGTATTTCTAAAAATTGAATGAGACTCTTCATATTGATGAAGCAACATCTCAAACAGCAAAAATGAGATTCTCTGTATCATATCAAAACAGCATCTTATATGATAGAATTAAGATGTTCCAGTCAAAAGGAATGATATCTTAATTGAATCTAAGACTCTTTGAGGATACTAGAGTAGTATCTCTAAAAAATCTGGAATGAGACTCTTCATACTGACGAAGCAGCATCTCAAACAGCAAAATGAGATTCTCTGTATCGAGTCGAAGCAGCATCTTATATGATAGAATTAAGATATTCTGAACAAGGGAATGATACCTTAATTGAATCTAAGACTCTTCGAGGATACTAGAGAAGTATCTCTAAGAATTGAATGAGACTCTTCATATTGATGAAGCAGCATCTCAAACAGCAAAAATGAGATTCTCTGTATCGAGTCGAAGCAGCATCTTATATGATAGAATTATGATGTTCAAGTCAAAAGGAATGATATCTTAATTGAATCTAAGACTCTTCAAGGATACTAGAGTAGTATCTCTAAAAAATCTAGAATGAGACTCTTTATATTGATGAAGCAGCATCTCAAACAGCAACATGAGATTCTCTGTATCGAATCGAAGCAACATCTTATGTGATAGAATTAAGATGTTCCAGTCAAAAGGAATGATATATTAATTGAATCTAAGACTCTTCAAGGATACTAGAGCAGTATCTATAAAAAATCTGGAATGAGACTCTTCATATTGATGAAGCATCATCTAAAACAGCAAAATGAGATTCTCTGTATCGAATCGAAGCAGCATCTTATATGATAGAATTAAGATGTTCCAGTCAAAAGGAATGATATCTTAATTGAATCTAAGACTCTTCAAGGATATTAGAGTAGTATCTCTAAAAAACAAATGAGATTCTTCATATCAATGAAGCAGTATCTCAAATAGAGAAATGAGCTTCTTCATATAAATGAAGCAGCATCTCAAATGTTCAGCTGTTAGGGGAAATATTTAAGAAGAGACTCCTTTTGGGGGAGACTTACTAGAAATGCTCTGTAGGGGAAAAGCTCATAAGAGACTTTTTAGGGTAACCTCTGCTTGGGGAGCAATGATAGCAAAGAAAATGCTGGGAATATCATTATTAATCATAAAGTTGAAAAAATGGCTTGTCGGGAAATGATTCCACGAGCCCATGCAGGGTAATAACTTTATTTGGAAATGAGGAATGTCCAAGATATACATGAATGACCTTGGATCCTGATATTTTGGTGTGATTTTTGAATGATATCTCATTTTGGGTGGCAGTATTATGCATGATATGTATGAAGAGATGCAATTAACTGGGGATATTTAGGATGTGCATGGGAATGCAACTGACTTTTGATTTTGTGTAAGGTTATGCATAAGTATGTTGATGATTGATATGATTGTGTTTTATGAAATTCCTGTTTGGCAGGAAAATTATGCATGAACTGATGCATGTGATGTATGTGGGAATGTAACTGGGTACTTGGATTATTTGTAGGGTTTTATTTTTTGAGATTGTTGGGGAATATCATCATCAAAGAGTTTATGGAAAGGTAACTGTCATCGTCAAAGGATTGACGGAAAGGTAAATGTCATCACCAGAGGGCTGATGGAAAAGATCATCATCAGAGGGCTGATGGAAAGGTAGTTGTCATCGTCAATGGGTTGACGGAAAGAAGTAAAGGATGGCATCACCAAAGGGTTGGTGGAAAAGGAATTATATATGTAGTATCATCGTCAAAGGGTTGACAGAAAGGTAAATGTCATCACCAGAGGGCTGATGGAAAAGGTAGTTGTCATCGTCAATGGGTTGACGGAAAGAAGTAAAGGATGGCATCACCAAAGGGTTGGTGGAAAAGGAATTATATATGTAGTATCATTGTCAAAGGGTTGACGAAAAGGTAAATGTCATCACTAGAGGGTTGATGGAGAAGATTGTCATCATCAGAGGGATGATGGGAAAGAATTTGTCATCGTCAAAGGATTGACGGAAAGGAGTAAAGAAAGACATCATCAAAGGGTTGGTGGAAAAGAGACCTCACTATGGAGTCGCATCACCAAAGGGTTGGTGGAAAAGGAATTTTCTAAAGTATCATCATCAGAGGGCTGATGGAAAAGAGTTTGTCATCGTCAAAGGGTTGACGGAAAAGAAAAAGTCAGCTTATGTCCTCATCAAAGGGTTGATGGGAAAGATTTCTTATGTTATGTATGCATATGATGCATTTTAATGAAAATTTCTCGTTTTTTTTAGAGCTTTTTGATATGCAACTTCCTGATTTAGCAGGAAAGTTATGTGTGTTTATTGTATGCAGTGCATGTGGTAATGCAAGAGGATTATTGGTTGTTTTTTGGATTGATCTCCCTTTTTGAAGGTGAGATTTTTTTGGTACCAATGTTGATTGGGCTTGAGTTTATGAAGATGCCAGCAAAGTGAACTTTTTATTTTTGGTAGTTGCCAATATGGGTTAGACTTTTGATTTTTAGAGATGCCAATAGGGATTGGACTTTGGTTGGTGAAAGGTTCTGACTTTCCGACACTCGATCTTTTGAAGATATGATGACTGGATGATAAATATGGATGCTCTTGGTTCCCCAAGTTTGATCTTTTGCTGATAGACAGTGTGTTTGTTCTTGAGAGAACCTCAACTTCTTTGCCTGATGTGCCATGATGGTCTGCAAATGATTTAATGAGCGTAGTGACATAAGCAATGCATGGTGATTGTGCTTTTGCTCTGCCCTAAGGCTCTTTGCAACTTGTCTGCCCTAGCCTGTAGGGTCCTTGAAGGAATTTGTCCTTTTGAAAGGAAACCCTGGGAACATTTATACCATGGCTTAAACCTATTTTTGCCCCAGTGTATGAATCTTTCTGTAGTTTTCCCCTGATTGGGATTTTGAAAGGCTTGCCCCAAATGGACTAAATATTTTAAAATTATTTGCCTCCTTGATCAACTGATGCTTGGAGATTTGTCTTTTGACTGACCAATTCATAGTCATTAGATACCATGCCCCTAACCCATAGAGTTAGGAAGTAGTCTTGCTTCAGGTCAGCACCAACGAATTTTCAAGTTCCTTTTATTGTTTCTTTGAAGCTCCTTGATGTCAAGTACTTATTTCCAGTTAAAATTGTTTATTTAATCAATGGTGATTTTAATGTGACATTCATGCAGGTTTGAAAATCATTTATTGGGGGGATGTGATAGTGTGTGACGAATGAACCATTAGTTCAAATGTATTACTGTTTTAGCTAGTGTGTGAAAGGTATAACAAGAATATGATGCCAATACAGGTGATTAGAAAATATTTAGGAGTCAGTTTACCTAACCTTGTTTTAGTATGCTTTCATAATAAACCCTGCCTCAATTAGGTCTTTTAAGGGTTGTAATGTGGCTTGGTTCATGGTTATCGAAACAAAGGATGTAAGGCTCAAATTTTGTTTTAATCCATCCCTTCTTCATGATGATCTCCAATCCTACGTTCAGTTAAGTTAACACACATACTCAACTTTTAAGAGAGTTTAAAGGTGTAAGACCTCTTGAAATGGCAATCACCTTATTTTGTTTTTCATGGATGTTGGTGACCCTTTGGTTTTGGTATGGTGATCACTAAATCTTGTTTTATTTTGTTAAGGGTTTTCATTGCCTCTTTTGACTTTTGTTTTGATCCCTAACTTTTGCCTGGGCCGCTTCTTGAAGCTTTGGTCCATCGGGATTGCCCTAATTTTTGCCTAAGTCGCCTCTTTGGGTGTTCGACTTAGCAGGCTCTTTCTTTGATTTTTTCTTTGGAAAATTGTGGCAGCCAAGTCATTTGTCATTGAAGAACAACCAACATAACTTTTGGATTTTGCAAGGTTCCTTCGACACTTCAGGATGTGTGCGAAGAATATCATGTGGTTGATCCTTAGACGGGATGTTTCGTCTTGTAATTTGAATGCGTAGTCAGATTAACTGAACACTACCCTGCCCCAGGTTAAGCGTAAGGGTTTTGTAGATCCGAAAGAAACTCCTACTTCTAGGATCGAAGTGGTTAACTAGGGACTAACTCCTTATCTCTCCAGTGTTTGGGGATTTGAAATAATGCTTGTACATCATCAGCAGGATTTTATTCGAAAGCATACAATCAACAATTATGGGTATTTTGTTTTCGTCATCCTCCCTTCAATCTTTGTTAAAAACAATTTGATAAGTGAATGGGAGTAGTATTTTTTATATCAATGGAAAAGATGAGTGAATACGAAAGAATTCATTCAAAACATGCATAATCGTTTCATTAATATTACCATTAAAGGAAACCAACAATACTTGAAAGCAGATAAGTACTTAACATACAAAGAAAAATACAAATGAAAATGCTAAAATAGTCAAATGATTTCCAGTGCAGAGGAAGCTTTCTCATGTCTGGTTCAATGTTGGGCTAGCTTCCTTCAGAGTAGTGGTAGTTCTGCTCATCGAGACTAGCATGATAATCATCTTCAGACCTACTCTCAGAAATCTCTTCCATTGTTTGGATTGATGGACTCACATGGTTAGGCGAAGAAGTATTGTTGATGTGAAGGCCTCGAGGCGCAAATGAGAATATTTTGGAATCAAGCAGATTTTGTACCTTGCTTTTGAGCACCTTACAGTCTTCAGTTGAATGCCCTTGTGCCCCAGCATGGAAATCACATTGGGCGTTGGCATCAAAGCCTGATGGATATGGAGGACTTACTAGATTTAGCTCCTTTGGTACTATCAGTCCTCTCTGAATCAAATATGGAAGTACTTGACTGTATGGCATTGGAAGCGGATCAATGTGTCTCTCTAGCTTTCTTGGCCTTTGTTGAGCATGTTGGCGTTCTCGACATGGAACATCCTGCCGTTTGTATGGCTGCTAAGGTGGAATCCGTTGTTGATATTTGGGAGATCCTTGATTTGTAGGATACTGACCATAAGGAGAAGATGGTCTCTGATATAGAGCTTGTGGGATTTCCCAGACTGCATTAACTTTAGCCTCTTCTTCCTTTTGGGAACTGGCAACAGATTCACTCTTAATGCTCTGGCTATTTAAGGCGCATTGGACTCTTCCACTTTTAAGGCCATGCTTGATGCGTTCTCCAATTGACACCAAATGAGCGAAGTCTGATGTTGTACTGCTAATCATCATTTCGAAGTAAGGGCTTTGTAAGGCATCCCTGAATAACTCCATCAATTCTTTGTCTAAGAGCGGTGGTTCAACGCAAGTCGCTAACTTTCTCCATCTCCGGGCATACCCTCTGAAGGATTCGCTATTTTCTTTAGATAAGGCCCTCAGCTGCATGCGATCGGGAGCTATGTCCAAATTATATTTGTATTGCTTCAAGAAGGCGTTAGCTAGGTCCAGCCATGATTGAATACGACTCCTTTCTAACTTCATGTACCAACTCAATGATGCCCCAGTCAAACTATCCTGAAAACAGTGAATCATTATCTTATCATCATGGGCATGAGAGGTCATTTTTCGGTAAAACATCACCAAATGGTGCTTTGGACAGCTATCCCCTTTGTACTTCTCAAATTATGGTACTTTGAATTTTGGGGGTATAACCAGGCCAGGTACCAAACACATGTCTAAAGCATTCAGTTCAAGAGTATCTTTTCCTTCTATGGCCTTGAGTCTTTTCTCTAGCATGCGACATCTTTTAGCAATCTCATCATCTTGTGGTTGTTCAACATTAACCACTAGGCTTGTTCCATGGGAATCTGGCACGGAGAATGCAAAGTTGTGATACTTAACAACATCCTGGTAAGAGGAATCTCAAACAATATGACGTTCCTGTACAACAGAGTTATCAACTGGGGTTCGCACAAGCTGAGGTTGGGTAGGATCATTTACTGGAGCTAACACAACATTCTTAACCACTGCAGTCTGCTTAATGTTATCCTCCCTCTTTGCTAAAGCTACCATAGCTTCCACAAGTTGGTCTAACTGGTTTTTCATCGAGTCAACATCTCCTTTTAACGCAATATGACTTTGCTCCAATGGATCCATGGTCTTCCAATAGCTACTTCAAATTTGATATGAGCATCGAGAAATCAACTGCAGGTTAAGGATGGATGAGTTTTTTTGTATATATTTTGTGTGGAAAATGATATGCAATGTATGACGATTGCAGATGCAATGATATGTGTATGAGTGTAGTGACATGTTCAGGATCACAGGTTAAAAGTGTTTTTAGATAGATCAGAATAATGGGTAAATGATAGGTATCTCTGATTAATGGAACCCCATGGGTAGGCTCTACGGTTGGTAGGTTCCCAGAGTCATGGATATTTCTTGAGGACGTCACTGCCGTGACGAAGACTCGTCGGACAATAATATCCTTAAGAAGATCTCGTCTAGGTGAGGGCTTCGTATTATCCCAACAAGGAAGGCTCCATGGGGTTTCTACTACACAACTCTCGAGTCCAAGGTTCTAACAAGGTTCTCAGAGTCATAGGTCGAGGTTGGAAATATTACCGTAAGATAGTAATACGTCCAAGGGATCTCATCTGATTGGGGATTTCGTATTAACCCAACAAGTCTGAAACTTCGTAGGTTAATACTACATAACCGCCGAATAGAGTGGGTTAAAAGGTCCCTAGAGTCATTGATCCAACTTGAAAATACTATCGTCGTGACGAAGACTCGTCGGACAATAATATCTCAAGAGAATCTCCTCTAGGCAGGGTCTTTGTATCGTCCCAACAAGGAAGACTTCTTGTGGGCGTCCACTATGCAAACACCAACTTAAACTTATGGTTTTTCTCAGACTCGGGTAGAGAGCCTATCTCACAACATGCTAATAACCAGAGATTCCCCAATAGCAATAATGAGAACAAACAACAGATTACAAATAAAATTTATACAATAGGATAAAGAAAATAGAATAGAGCAAATTTAAACAAAGCTAACATTCATCACAAATCAAAATAAATTAGGCTTGACTCTCTCTTACGTGGAGCATGTCCCCAGCAGAGTCGCCATCTATCGCATCTTGAAAAAAACGATTCCTCGCGATGGTCGCGAAAAAAATTATGTTCGAACAGAGTCGCCACCTAACTTTATTTATTCCAATAAAGGCATAGGAAAATATCGATAAAACCTTTGAAAAACAGAATAATGGTCGTCGCAACCATATTCGGGTTCGGGAGTCGATTACGCAAGGGGAAGGTATGAGCACCCCTCACGTCCGATGTACTCAACGGGAACCTTTTAGTTTAATTTGCGATTTGAATGTTAGCAAATGTTGTTTGTTTTCTTTGAGTGAATAAAGGATTGAAAATAGAGATGGATGAAAACCTTATAAGGGGGAAAAGGGACGTTTTTTTATTAGTGTGCTTGCCAAGATCTTGCAATCTCGTGCCTACGTATCCTTATAGTGCAATAAGGAAATCAGAGCATTCGTAGTTCGGGGAACTACGGTTGGTTGGTGTCTTTTAGTGAACAACTGTTTTAGATCGCGCTCTAAAGGCTAAACGCTGGCTTGTGTACTCTCGGCGGAGGCTTAGGCACTAGTTTGTTGTGTGCGTTAGAAGAGATTAAACAGTGTTCTTTCTGAAAAGAGTTTTGATCACACGAGGGTGACAAGTTAGATTAATATGTTTGACGTTTTGTTTGATTGGTTTTGATCGCACGGGGGCGAGAAAGATATATCTTTGATGTGTTGAGACATTTTGTTGGATGACGATTACTCGAATATTCAAGTAAGACAACTCGTATCCTAATAGTCGAAGAGAGGAATCGAAGGCTCTAAACCATCTCCCTTTTCATCCTTTATTATGAAAGGAGTTGATAATGATTAAGGTATTTTGAATGGATGACGATTACTCGGACGGTCGAGTAAGACAACTCGTATCCTAATAATCGGGAAAGGGAATAGAAGACTCTAGACCACTTTCTGTTTCGTCTGAGTGATTATGAAAATAAGTTTATGTATGGTTGGTATTTTTAGAATAAACGACAAGTACTTGGATGGCTGAGTAAGGCAACTCATATCCAAGCATTTGAGGAGAGGAATCGAAGACTCAAGACCATCTCCCTTTTCGTATAATTTATTGTGAAAATGATTTAATAAATTTATTAACTTGTGAAAAAATGACAATTGTCTGACTAACCAAGTAAGAGAACTCGTATTCAAAAAAATCGAAGAGAGAAGTTGAAGGCTCAAAGTCATCTCCCTTTTCATTTAGCTTATTATAAGAGTGTTTTGATTTAATCGGTTTTAGAAATCTGTAAAGAAATGACGAGTGTCTAACTCACCGAGTAAGAAAACTCGTATTCAAACAATCGAGGAGAGGAGTTAAAGGCTTAAAACCATCTCCCTTTCCATTTCGCTATCATAAAAATAATCTGTTTTGATTGTGTTTAGGTGGATAGAAATGACAATTATTTAACTAACCGAGTAAGAAAACCCGTATTCAAATAATCGAGGAGAGGAGTTGAAATCTCAAAACCATCCCTCTTTTCATTCCCAAATGAAATGGTATTTAATTGTGATTAAGTATTTTAATTGAGTTTGAATGAAAATACTCGATGTGGGATCAAGGTTTTAAATTTGCATTTGTGGATAAATTGTATTATTTTAGTGTATCAATCATCTAATCGATTAACTAATAACCGAATAGATCTCATTGTAAGAAAGCCCAAGAGTAAGCTATGTGAGGTTGATGGCGATGCTTAAAAGCAATCGACTTACAAAGGCGTTTGGAAATGGGCTTGAGGTTAAATCAAGAATTGTGTGATTTTTTAGGGGTTTAACAATGGTTGTGAATTGAATGGGCTTAGCTTGAGAATGATTGAAATGGTGGTAAAATAAATCGATCAATATTTAATTACCAGAGTTAATTTATTAAAATTCGATAAAAATGATTAATTTCATTAATTAAAACTAATTATCAAAATTATTTAATAAAATAATAAAGTTAATTAAAATTAATTAATCAGAATTAAACTAATTAAGCGAAATTTTAATAATTTATTGATTTAATTAAAAAAAAGATAGAAATGAATGACGACGCAAAATTTTTAAGAAATCAAATTGAGTTGGCTATAATGTGCTCAAAAACCGGTTTGTACATAGCGACAACGAAATTGGAATGTCGTATGTAAAGATCGAAACGCGATGAAAACACACAATCAAAGTATAGAAACTTGGGCGGCATAACGACATAAAATTTCCGAATCCACGTAAAGAAAAGAAAAGAAATCCAAAGTCCGATTCAACAACGCAATGAAATTTAAGTTCAACAATTCAGCATTTATTGTTATAATGACATTGCAAAAGTTATCACCTCATATCATCCTAATTGAAAAAAAAACTTCTCATAATTATTATTAAACCAAAATGCCATGGGTGCCAATAATAAGAACTAAATGAGATTGATTCAAATGTCATAATTTTTAGCCCAAAACTATATAGAATTTTTCTACTAATAATCAAAACTTATTAATAGAAAATAGAAAGTAATAAACTAGTAAAAAAAGTAATAGAAGGTTTTTAAGAAAACCTAGATACATGAGCACCCAAATGAACACCTACGTACATCACTTATTGTTATAATCACCATACAATGAGAAAATAATTTGAATTGTTATTGATAACCTGCTAAACGAATTTCAATTTCCCTTGATGCCTTTGGATCAAAACACAAACTAACAGGGCATACACTTTCAACATAGAAATTAAAACATAGTGATAGCTTACTAAAATCATACCCATAACTATTTATTTTAATAAATCAAATCATAAAAAACAAAACTTAGCAAATAATTAATAATATATTTATACTATTCTAACAGAAACAATATAAAGTTTAAAATAAAAGTAGAACAGTAACTTTACCAACTAAAACAGAAAAGAGTTAACAAATAATATAAATATCAAACATTGAAAATAAAAAGTAAGAAAGAAGATGGTTACACCGTAAATCTGAGTTCATCGGAGCTGAGACCAGAAAGAGTACGTGTCGAGATTGGAGAAATTATGTGTGAGCGGAGGAAGCTAACGGTTTACGCAGCGGTGGAGAGAAGGAAGCTATCAGAGGGTTTCACAGTGAAGAATCATTATTGCGTCGCGAAGGCGGATGTGTTGGTGTTTCCGGCGGAAGAATCGTTGTTGTTGAGGAGGAAAAACGGAGGTTGTGTTGGTGTTTCCGGCGGAAGAATTGTTGTGGCGTTCTACGTGAGTGAAGGGAGTTATGGGAAAGAACATGAACAATGTTCCCCTTTTTTATTTTATTTTTTATTTTTCTGTGACCTAGAGCCATTGGAAAATGATAGAGTCTCTGAGAGAGTGCGGAGGCTAGCTGTCCTTTTTGTTTTTTTCCTATCTTATCGTTAGACCAAGAGAGATTCATTAGTGGACAGAGGTTATTGAGCTGTATTTCATTTTCTTCAGTTAAAAAAAAATATAATCCTTATCCATAACGGACGTGTGGCTCAAATTTACTGGAGGAGAAACAAGATATTTTTATTTTCTAATTTTCTTTGTCATTTTTAATTCAATTAATTTTATTTTATTTTATTTTTGATTGGATGAAATGAAATGGAGAAGGATTGCCATTATGGGTCATTGATAAATTTGAACCGACGATCCCGATTTAACTTAAGGAAACACACAAAGAAACACAAGTTATTAGATAATTTAAAATGCCTAAAACGCTCATTCTAGATGATTTAATTGATTTAAACCATTTAAATCAATAAAATCAAATAAAATTGACAACTTCTTAAATTAATGTGATAAAAATAAACTAAGGACATGGGAAATTTTATTTATTTAATCAGAATATTTTGGCAAAAGAGTAAAATTAAAACGACTAAAAATGAATAAAAGTCGGGCAAAAATTTGCTCAAAAAATTAAATCAGATGCACTAAAATGATCAGCACGAAATATACATATTGAAAAAATACAACGTTTCTTTAAACTTTGAAATAAATTTTCACCGGTTAAAAGGCTCAGATGGATCAAAATACGACTGAAAAAGTCGTCGAAAAATATAATGAGAACACCAGATTAAACTACGTGAACCATAGATTAATAATACTGACGTCTGCAAGTTTGATTTCGAAACTTTTTTATCTGCTGATTTTGTCCGTACTTGAGGAATGATTTAACCAACTTGTCTGTATTTTTAAGAATTTATTCCGACTGATATTTTATGTGTTATTCATGATGAAATGCGTGTTATGCTGTACATATGATGAAAATTGAAAATGAAATCAAATTTATGAAAATTTTGAAATGCCCGAACCAAATTGGGATATGACAGCTGCCCCTATTTAATTACCTTGAACCAGAAAGTAAGAATGACAACAGTCTTCATACATTCGTGGTGGAAGATAATTAAATATGAAAAGAACCAAACTTTGTCCTTTGAAATGCAAGGAAGAAATGCAGAAAGAAAATGCAGCGAGAAATACACTAAGAAAAGTTATCATAAGGTAAAATGAAACAGTCTAGACTCTTTGGGAATCGTCAGAACAATGTCTTGGATGTCATGATCGAGATATTCCAACAATGGAAGGATACCTCAACTGAGTCTAAGACTTTCTGAGGATTAGCAGAACAATGTCTCAAAAAATGAATGAGACTTTTCATATTGATGAAGCAACATACTAAACAGCAAAATGAGATTCTCTGTATCGAACCGAAGCAGCATCTTATATGATAGAATTAAGATATTCTAGACAAATGGAATGATACCTTAATTGAATCTAAGACTCTTCACAGATAATAGAGCAGTATTTCTAAAAATTGAATGAGATTTTTCATATTGATGAAGCAACATCTCAAACAGCAAAAATGAGATTCTCTGTATCATAGCAAAGCAACATCTTATATGATAGAATTAAGATATTCTAAATGAAGGGAATGATATCTTAATTGAATCTAAGACTCTTCGAGGATACTAGAGAAGTATCTCTAAGAATTGAATGAGACTCTTCATATTGATGAAGCAGCACCTCAAACAGCAAAAATAAGATTCTCTGTATCATATCAAAGCAGCATCTTACATGATAGAATTAAGATGTTCCAGTCAAAAGGAATGATATCTTAATTGAATCTAAGACTCTTCGAGGATACTAGAGTAGTATCTCTAAAAAATCTGGAATGAGACTCTTCATACTGACGAAGCAGCATCTCAAACAGCAAAATGAGATTCTCTGTATCGAGTCGAAGCAGCATCTTATATGATAGAATTAAGATATTACGAACAAGGGAATGATACCTTAATTGAATCTAAGACTCTTCGAGGATACTAGAGAAGTATATCTAAGAATTGAAT
The DNA here is from genome assembly GCF_024323335.1 of Lathyrus oleraceus. Lineage (NCBI taxonomy): Eukaryota > Viridiplantae > Streptophyta > Magnoliopsida > Fabales > Fabaceae > Lathyrus > Lathyrus oleraceus. Next base: position 481,917,270 of record NC_066582.1, on the reverse strand, counting down.
GAGACTCTTCATATTAATGAAGTAGCATCTCAAACAGCAAAAATGAGATTCTCTGTATCGAGTCGAAGCAGCATCTTATATGATAAAATTAAGATGTTCCAATCAAAAGGAATGATATCTTAATTGAATCTAAGACTCTTCAAGGATACTAGAGTAGTATCTCTAAAAAATCTGGAATGAGACTCTTCATATGGATGAAGCAGCATCTCAAACAGCAACATGAGATTCCCTGTATCGAATCGAAGCAACATCTTATGTGATAGAATTAAGATGTTCCAGTCAAAAGGAATGATATCTTAATTGAATCTAAGACTCTTCAAGGATACTAGAGTAGTATCTATAAAAAAATATGGAATGAGACTCTTCATATTGATGAAGCATCATCTCAAACAGCAAAATGAGATTCTCTGTATCGAATCGAAGCAGCATCTTATATGATAGAATTAAGATGTTCCAGTCAAAAGGAATGATATCTTAATTGAATCTAAGACTCTTCAAGGATATTAGAGTAGTATCTCTAAAAAAACAAATGAGATTCTTCATATCAATGAAGCAGTATCTCAAATAGAGAAATGAGCTTCTTCATATAAATGAAGTAGCATCTCAAATGTTCATCTGTTAGGGGAAATATTTAAGAAGAGACTCCTTTTGGGGGAGATTTACTAGAAATACTCTGCAGGGGAAAAGCTCATAAGAGACTTTTTAGGGTAACCTCTGCTTAGGGAGCAATGATAGCAAAGAAAATGTTGGGAATATCATTATTAATCATAAAGTTGAAAAAATGGCTTGTCGGGAAATGATTCCACGAGCCCATGCAGGGTAATAACTTTATTTGGAAATGAGGAATGTCCAAGATATACATGAATGACCTTGGATCCTGATATTTTGGTGTGATTTTTGAATGATGTCCCACTTTGGGTGGCAGTATTATGCATGATATGTATGAAGGGATGCAATTGATTGGGGATATTTAGGATGTGAATGGGAATGCAACTGATTTTTGATTTTGTGTAAGGTTATGCATAAGTATGTTGATGATTGATATGATTGTGTTTTATGAAATTCCTGTTTGGCAGGAAAATTATGCATGAACTGATGCATGTGATGTATGTGGGAATGTAACTGGGTACTTGGATTATTTGTAGGGTTTTATTTTTGAGATTGTTGGGGAATATCATCATCAAAGAGTTGATGGAAAGGTAACTGTCATCGTCAAAGGATTGACGGAAAGGTAAATGTCATCACCAGAGGGCTGATGGAAAAGATCATCATCAGAGGGCTGATGGAAAGGTAGTTGTCATCGTCAATAGGTTGAAGGAAATAAGTAAAGGATGGCATCACCAAAGGGTTGGTGGAAAAGGAATTATATATGTGTTATTCATGATGAAATGTGTGGTATGCTATACATATGATAAAAACTGAAAATGAAATCAAATTTATGAAAACTTTGAAATGCCCGGACCAAATTGGGGTAAGACAGAGACCTAGGGTTACTGCTCTAAAGATGGCTAAGGATCTTAACAGTATCAGTCTTGAAGAACTTGTTAGTTCTTTAAGAAGTCATGAGATTAAGTTAAAAGAAGATGAACCTCATAGGAGATGTAAATCTGTAGCTCTAAAATCTAAGCATGAGAAGACTAGAGCATATCAAGCAGAGGAAGAATCAAAAGGATCTGATGAAGACTCAGAAGATGATGATGAACTATCTCTAATCTCAAGAAGAGTCAATAGACTCTGGAAACACATGCAAAGTGGTCAAGAGAAATTCAAAGGAGTCAGAAGGACTGCAGGTCACTTCGAATCCTCTTTTGGTCAAAAGAAGCAAACTTTTGGAAAAGAATTTATTTGTTTTGAGTGCAAGGAGTCGGGCTATTACAAGAATGATTGTCCTAAGCTGAAGAAGGATAGAAGGCCCAAGAAGAACTTCTCCAAAGTCAAGAAGGGGTTGATGGCTACATGGGATGACTCAGAATCTGAAGAAGAAGATTCTGACGAAGAAAAAGTTAATGTTGTACTTATGGCAACTACTGAGGATCCCATAAGCTCTGAGGAACTAGAAGAGAAGATTTTTCAGAACCAGAATCAGACTCTGATTCTGAAGAGGTATTTTCTAATCTATATCTTTCTGATATTGAAAGTTGTCTTTCTGAAATGCTGGAAAAGTACCAGAGTCTTCAAAGTAAATACGAGGACCTTAAACAAGCCCAAGTAACTGCTTCTAAAACTCAGAAAGATCTTGAGAATTATATTTCCTCTCTAAACGAAAAATTATTTTATTTAGAAAGTAATAACTCTGCTTTAAAAAGAAAAATTTCAAAACTAAAGGAAGAAATAACTTCAGAAGCTTCTGGTACTGATTGCATCATCAAATATGACAGAGCTTTCTAGTACTTTCTGGATAAAAGCATATATAAAAGCAAAATGGCTTCCTTGATCTATAGAGTTAGCAAAAATGGCAGAAAAGGTTTGGGTTATACAGAAACTACAAAACCTGACGAAAGTTAGAAAGTTAAACCAAAACATCTCTATGTGCATTTTGTGCCTGCTGGCACTGAGTATGATATTACTGAACAGACATAGAAGCATAATAAGGATAAGAACTTTGTTCTGAAACCTAAGTATCATGCATAAATCTCTCATGATTATCCTTCTGCTAAAAGACCCAAAGTTGTAAGAAACTCTGGGAAAACTAACAAAAGAGGACCCAGAAAGTGGGTACCTAAGGATAAAATCATTTATGTTGCATACATCCTTAACAACTTAGTTGAAACACCAATCATGGTACCTGGACAGTGGATACTCGTGACACATGATAGGAAGAAGGTCTATGTTCCAAGATTTGGAACTTAAGCCTGGAGATTTTGTTGGTTTCACAGGAAACCAGAAAGGAAAGATCATTGGCTCGGGAACCATTGGTAACGGTAAACTTCCTTCTATTACTAATATTCTTTTAGTTGGTGGTTTAATGCATAACCTATTGCCCATTAGCCAACTTAGTGACAATGGTTATGATATTATCTTCAATCAAAAGTCTTATAAGGCTGTTATTCAGAAAGATGGCACAATCCTTTTTACTGGAAAGAGGAAAAACAACATTTAAAAAATTAGACTTTCTGATCTTGAAGATCAAAATGTCAAATGTCTAATGTCTGTTAACGAAGAGCAATGGGTCTGGCATAGACGTTTGGGTCATGTTAGCATGAGAAGGATTTCTCAGCTAAATAAGCTTGAATTAGTCAGAGGTATACCAAACTGAAGTTCGCTTCAGATGCTCTTTGTGAAGCATGTCAAAAAGGCAAGTTTTCTAAAACATCTTTCAAATCTAAAACTGTTGTTTCTACCTCTGGACCATTAGAACTTCTGCATATTTATTTGTTTAGACCAGTGAAAACTGATTCCATCAATGGAAAGAAGTATGGATTAGTCATTATTCAGGACTACAATCGTTGGACATGGGTAAAGTTCTTGAAACACAAGGGTGAGTCTCACCCTGTGTTCTCAACCTTCTGCTCATTGGTGCAAACATAAATGAATTTCAAAATAGTCAAAGTCAAAAGTGATCATGGTGGCAAATTTGAAAATAAACACTTTGAAATTTTTTTTTTATTCAAATGGTATTTCCCATGATTTCTCCTGTGCTAGAACTCCATAGCAAAATGGAGTTGTAGAAAGGAAGAATGGGATTTTACAAGAAATGGTCCGCACCATGATCCAAGAAACTAATATGGATAAGGATTTCTGGACAGAAGTAGTCAGTACGGCGTGTTATATTCATAACATAATTTCTATCCGACCTATTATGGGTAAGACTCCTTATGAATTATGGAAGAACAAAAATCTCAACATTTCTTAGTTTCATCATTTTGGATGTGAATGCTTTATGTTAAACACTAAAGAGAATCTTGACAAGTTTGACTTTAAGGCACATAAGTAGTTACTGTTAGGATATTCTAAACGCTTTAAAGGCTACAAAATCTTTAATACATGTAGCGGTGTATTCGTTACTATATGATCTATTGATTAAATCATAAGCAAAGTATACAATAACATAGAGTCGCCACCGCACTTTTATTTATCCAAAGGACTGGCTAAAAAGCGAACAAAAGCCTAAGAAGTTTTACACGTAGAAAACTAATAAAAAGATCAGAGATCGGGGTAAGGGGTAAATTACGCAATGGGAAGGTGTTAGGCACCCACTACGTCCTAGGTACTCCTAGGGAACCTTTTTCACACTTGTTGTATAAGAAAAATATTTATTTGTTTTTGACATATTGTGCAAACATGAGTGGGATGATGAGAAAAGAATGTACATGTTAATTATTTTTGTGTTCGAACGGATGAACCCGTTGCCTACGTACCTTCCATCAAAGGTAAGGATCAAAACGCCGTTGTTCGGCTAAAAATTTCCAAAAGTTAGTGGATTCAATTTTAAACACAAGCCCTAAGGTTTTACGTTACCCATGGGAGAAAACTCAACCTTATGAAACAACACGTCCACCATGTGAGAAAAGCTTCCACTCGCTAGTGAGGGGTTAACCCTATAATAAGCGAGGAAGACTTACAATTCAATCAACTAAGGACAAATAGGTGAGGTTAACATCAACCAACTAGGATAAATCAAACCTACGGCTAATGTATGAAAACTTAACAAACATGGACAAAGCCACAAAATCATTTGAATGAGTGAAGTTAATTGATTTGGAATTATTTACAAAGTGTAGTCAAAGTATGATTAGAGTCAATTCAAATAAGTATTTACAAAATGGAGTTTGGAAAATCATGGACTTAAGGTCCAAGTTTCTAATTTGAAAAGGGGTGAGAATGTTTGCACAACACTTATTTCAAGTTTTAGAACATGTGTGAAAAGTTTAGGACACAATGGGATGAATGGAATGGTGGAGTGAATGTAAAACTTCTTAGGAGGGTCCACCTCTTGAAATCATATAGAAGATGATTCAAGTGGGTCCTTAGGAATAGGCAACAAATGGGCAATAATATGAACATGGTAACAGATGAAAGTAAATAAAAACGGATACTGGATGCCACTCAATGGTCTTATACCTGTCTCCTAAAACGAGTAAGGATATCAGAAGCCACTCTATGGACTTACACTAATCTCCATCAGAATAAAACAAAAAAACAAAACAGGGAAGTCAACTGCCAATCTATCTGGACTTATGTTAACCTCCACAGTATGATCCTAGGAATACAAATGCCACATCACAGGGACTTACAATGAACCCTCACATACAACAACAATGCTCAAACAAAGAGCAAAGAAGATATGAGTGACCAATGAGGTCTTACACTCTATCTCTTCCATGTCATAGGAACAAAAGCCAATCAATATGGACTTACAATTGTCCTCAATGGGAAAACATCAATGTCACAAGGACAAAAGAACTGATCATGCACTAATGGCAAACAAAGATGATAAATGCACAACGGCAATCAATGATAGTAAATGCACAATGGCAATCAAGTAATCATGTATAAATGAATCAAGTAATCAATCACATAAATTCAAGTAGCACACGCTATAACCATTCAATGAGGCTCAAGCAAAAGGGTTTGACTATGAAAGTCCACTGTAAGAGGTAAGTGTCGCTCTTAACCTTGCCATTGAGGGGCTAAGGTGAAGCAGATGAAAGGATATGAGGGGTGTGCCTCATTGCTTCTATCTCAGGTCCGAGAGAGCATGTAAATATGAGAATGTGGGGGAGTTCAGAAAGATGGAACTCTTTCCCCAATTAGACTCGATAGATCTTGGGTTTGGATCTCAATGCTACAACCATGTAATGGGAGCAAGGAGAAGACTCACAGAATAGTGGGAGATAGGCTACTTATCTCTTTGATCCACCAATTGCCTCGAATGAGGACTTTTCCTGCTTGGGACAAATATAAACATACACAAGCATTGCCTCTTAAGGAGGACTTCAGACAGTTTGCCCGGCCAAATAACAGGCCGGGTCTCCAGACTACATGAAGAAGAAGGTGCTATACCTCAATGCCAATTGCTTATAAGCAAAGCAATGCAAGTTCTTAAGAGAACTGAGCAACTAAGGGTACCTGAAATCAGTCCAATATAATCAGCATCCCAACATAAACAAAACAACAACAATAAGAATCAATCAACAATCAAACAATGATGTGCAACATGTGCATAGCACAAAGATCAAGTGAACCAAGCCCTACAAAATAAACAATGGGTCAAATGATTTCAACTCAATTATGCATCAACCTCCTTAAGGCATTAGCTTTTTAACCTGAAAAGTCAAAGTCAAGCTCAAACATAAGTAACAAGACCACTAGGCCAAGCCTAGGGTCCAAAGGATGGAAAAAACTTAAAACAGCAAGCAAATCATGATCAAAGTCAAGATATTTTAATCACAAAGGGATCCCAATTGGGCTCATGTCTAAACCATACACCAATTTCATTTTATGTACAATCTAAGACAAAGTAAGCAATGTTGAATCACATATGGACAACCAGAATGATTACATCCAAAAAAATATCAAAACAGCATAGAAAATTCCACAAAAATTATATCCTAAACAGAGGACATTCAACAAGCCACATGTCAATTTTTATGCCATTTGGACTAGTGGAGCTATGGGAATTAATTCAACATGTCAAGGCATGCAAAAACACAACCAAATCAAGTCACAAAATGTACACTAACTTCAAACAAGTGGTAAACAGTGATATTAAATGGGAAATGAGTAGGACCAAAGCCAAATGAAAGCTACACATGTCAGGAACTACTTCACCAAATTTCATATTCATAGGATTAGGGATGAGGATTTGGCAACATAGGAAAAAAAGTTACACAAGCAAAGCCCTAAAAATGCCAAGCAGCAAACAAAAATTCTAATCAATTAGAAAATGGATTATTTAAATCCACAAAAATTCATGTTGAAAGTTAACATGTCAAAGGTGTCTCATGCAAAAAATCAGAACCATAGGCCTAATGGAAGCATGGAAAAATAATTCATAAACTCAGCATATCAAAGTGTGACACATATTGTCACACTCAAAAAGAATTAATCATATCTGGCAAACCAGAGGTCCAAAAATTACAAATCATATGTCAAAAATTCCAGGAGAGGGTCAAGAATCATCCTATAAAATTTCAATTCATTTGGATAAGGCATGGTCATTTTATGATTAAAATAGCAAAACATATGAATATTGCACACATTATGAACATCCCTATGCCAATTAAAAATTTTACCAGGCACAACTTTAATTTCTATGTCTAAAAAAAAGTAGATTAAAAATGGAGATTATCAAAAAAAGTCTCAAATTAATTGGATGAAAATTGAATATTTTATGATTTTTAGAAGTTTTGAAATAATTATTTAAGATTTTAGAATGAATTTATTAATTTAATTTGGACGAAATGGCAAAACGGTAATAATGGAGCCAGGACCAAAACGCGGTCGTCCAACTTAACTGGCGTGGCAGTGTGCTATTCGTCCACACCAGCGGGAAACAGTAATTTGAGAAGCTAAGCGCGGATGAAGGATCGAAGAGCATTTTTTCAGAATTTTTATCATCTTCTTCGCACAGCTCGTGTTATTCATCGCCGGCGAATTCGGTTACGAGCAAACGACCACCGAATCGAACAAGCCTTATACCGTTGGAACCGGCATCTCATCAGGATCATGAATACGCATGCGATTTCGTCCAGAAATTAATATACATCACGAATCGACGGAAAGAAGATATGGCGACGAATCTTTAATCGCGGATAACTCAATCAATTCGTCATGAAATTACAATCCACAAATTCTATGTTACTCTACGATAAATACTCTACCGAATCCCTATGCTAATTGAGGCAATCGCGAGTTTTGAAATCCAACCTCTCTTGAAGCGCAGCAATGGAGTTCTCGCGATTTGAGCTTCAGCAATGCGAAACAGATCAAGCTTAGCGTCCAAGAAGGTGATTGGGAGCTCCAGCACGATTCAATAGTGCTTCAATTCGCAGAAAATTTGGACTGCCATGGACGAATGATGATTTGGACAGTTGTGATCGTGAGCTTTCTTGATCCAAAACCTGCAAACAGAACTTCACCAATATACACAAATCACGGATCCACCAAGCACTAGCATGGAACTTGAAGAAATCTTGATGAAAGATTGAAAATGTCAATATGCAATGTGAAAAAAAGTGAGAGGAAATGGGAGAGTTCTTGAGATTTTTTCTTGTGGATTTGTGAATTGTGATTAGCCTCTTCAATTCAGTTAGAATTAAGTATATATATGATGCTCCTAATCCAAGTTTAATCATAATTAGCAAAAATGAGGGATTAGCCAAAATGAGTTTATGTGTGCATTTGGCCTTTTTGCCCTTGAATGGTTAGAAGCATTGCAGCAGTAATTTCTCCTTTTAAACAAACCACAAATTTCATTTGGAAGCTAATGGCATTGGTCTCATGTCCAAATTCTTCATACTTTGCATTTTGGACCATTTTGCCCCTCACTTTTAATTAGTTCACTTCAAAAATGAGCTTTTGCATTGAGCCTTTTTTAAAGAAATCCAATTATGCACCATGAAAGTACATATCAAATGGAGTTTGTGCATATAAAGAACTTCCAATTTGGACATTCCATGTGAGAGTTATGCCCTCCTGATTATGGGTCATTTCTGAAATTCACTGGACCATAACTTGACAACCATACATGGGATTTTCAAGTTCTTGGACTTTTTGGAAAGGTGAGAACAAGATCTTCAACTTTCATGTTGGACAAAATTTGATTTGAAGCTTGTATCATGAAGTTATCTTGAGGGGGAAAACTTTCCATTTTGGGCAGCTGAAATTACAGGTCACCTGTCATTTTTGGAAACTTTCTGTCTGACTTCAAATCCTTCAACCTTGATCTTTGAAATGCCAAATGGAGCTTATATGGACATGAATGAGGTCTTTCTAACCATCTCACACCTTCCAATCCCTGATTAAATGCACAGTTGACCACAGTTGACTTTTGGTTGACTGGGCCATGTTCTGATGAATTCCAAGCCTCTTTCAATTGAGATCTTGATTCCAAATGATACCACAAGTTATATGAACTCTTTATGAATGATCATGGTGTCCAACTTCTTCAAGAATGGTCACCATCTATTGCTCAAGGCCTGATTTGACTGTATTGACCTGGCTAGCTTCAGCTGCAAGACACAAGGTTAAATGACAATATTTTTGTACATTTGGTTAGTAAACATATGAAAAGCAATGACATACAAATGCAATACATGCTTGGTGATCAAGAACCACACTCACAAGGTATCCCACCCACTAGGAGGGCAGCTAGGGTATGCATTGATCCTTGAGGCCATGATATGATATGATATGGGCCATGAGGGATCTTAGGGCCAAAATTGGAGTCTTACAATACAAAAACATGAATTGTTGAAGAATCAATTGATGTTATATTCAATGATAAGCTTAACCCTGAAAATTCAAAGCTAGTTGAGAAATTTGCAGATCTAAAGATTAATCTTTCAGAATCTAAAGAAATTGTCTCTGAAGAAACAGACTCAGAAGGCATGGCTAAAGAATTTGAATAAACGTCTCAACAAGAAGCAAATGTTGATCCAACTCATCACAAGAAGAGTACATCAAGAACTTCTCATTCAGAAGAACTAATTATGGGAGAGAAAAATGCTCCAGTCATAAATATGTCTTCATTCAGCACCTCTGAAGAAACTCTTCTAGGTTTGGTATCTCTGATAAAACCGAACTACATTGATGAAGCTCTTCTGGATAATGAATGGATTATGGCCATGCAAGATGAACTGAATCAATTCACCATAAACAATATTTGGGATCTTTTTCAGAAACCAAAAGGCTTCCATGTCATTGGAACCAAATGGATTTTCAGAAACAAGCTGAATGAGAAAGGTGAATTTGTCAGAAGTAAAGCTCGACCGATAGCTCAAGGTTATAGTCAGCAAGAAGGTATATACTATACATAAACCTTTGTTCGAGTTGCCAGGTTAAAGTCTATTTGTCTTCTGATTTCTTTTGCAGTCAATCATAACATCACACTTTATCAGATGGATGTTAAGAGTGCATTACTGAATGGTTATATTTCCGAAGAAGTTTATGCGCATCAACCTCTTGATTTTGAAAGTTCTCAAAATCCTAATTTTGTTTTTAAACTAAAAAAATCTTTGTATGATCTGAAACAAGCTCCAAGAGCTTGGTATGATAGACTAAACAACTTCATTTTTGTTATATATATATATATATATATATTATATAATATATATATATATTATATATAATATATATATATATAATATATATATATAATAATATTATAATATTAAAGGTTAGTCTCTTTATTAAAAAAGATATAGTAGTTTGAAGCTCATGTAAAAAGATCTAATCACAACTAAAAAATGAGATCTATAAATACAACAACCTACCAATAATTATTTTATTCATTCATAATTTTCATCCATCTTCTTTTGTGCTAGCAACATGCAGTCTCAACTATCTAATGATGTTAGAACAAATAATGAGATTGAAGACATAAATCTCATTACATTACCACCAGGTTACAGATTCAACCCTAATGATATTGAGTTGATTGATTATTATTTGAAACAAAAATTACAAGGTGTTCACATAGTTCCACCAAGGATTCATGACGTTGATGTTTACAAATTTTCTCCTCAAGAATTAGGTATGTTATTGTCATACCCCAAAATTTGCCCATTAATATTTCAAGACATTTTGCAAGGCATTCCGACTCATATATAACACTGATCTTGAAGAAACAAAGGCCCAGCTCACGGATGGCCCAATCCAAAAAATGGCCCAAACTGGCCTGTTCGCTACGCGCTCGCCTAGCGAAGCTGACAGACAACAAAAATTTCGGGCTTCATTCTGAGCCCAAAAAAAAAAAAAAAATTGAAAAAAAAACGAAAAAAAAAAAAGAAAAAAAAAAGAAAAAAAATTTAATTAATTAATTAATTAATTAATTAAATTAATTAATTAATTAAATAATTAAAATAAATAAATAAATAAAATATAACAAATTATTTTGGACTTGGGTCTCCCTCATTCCAAGCCCATTACCCACGAAATTAGTCTATAAATACTGAAGTTTCAGTAGGGGAGTGAGACTTGGAGTTTACACTGGGAGATTTACTGGAGAAAGAAGGAAGAGAAGCAAAACACTCTGAGGTTTCCTTGGAACAAAACCTTGAGGAAAAAGAAAGAGAGAGAACAGAGAAGGACGGATAGAAACTTTGGCATAGGAACCCTGCCTACCCGGAGAATTTAGAGTAAAGAAACCCTGAAGGCAGCCCATCTGCACCGAAGCCATCGCCGTCCAATTCCCGCTGCCTAACTTATTCCGATACTACAAGTGGTCAATCCCTTCAACCTTGAATTGGCAAACAGGTTTGCGTATCTCTATTGTTTATACTTTCAATTAGCCATATCTACATATATAATGCATCATGATTAAATGTTGATATATAATTTGCTTTCGTATGGGAATTTAAATATGCCTGAATACCCTGAATGTTTGACCATGTTATTCCTGTGATAAAATGCCATAAAATTCAAAGTTCCTAACATGGGGCTGTTTTCAAATTCAAAATCCGTGGCCTTCGCTAGGCGAGGCAGAGGCGAACGAGACAGTAGCTGACTTTTCTATTCTGTTTTTTTTTTATGTTTTATCATAGCCATGCATTATTCATCCTATCCTATTTATTGTTGTGATATTTCTCCGGTGTAATCTTCGATTGCACCCTGATTTGGTGTTCTGACATGTTTCTTTTTTTGAGTTTCGTAAAGGTTCACATATCCCAGGAAAAGGTTATTGGCTAGGTATTCCACTTTATTTGTGGGATACCCTTGTGGAGTTTCACCCTAAATTAATTTTTAATGTATTAATTTCTAATGTATTAATTTTTTTAATATATTATTTTTAATAATTTTAATGTGGAGTTTCATCCTAATTATATAATTAATTGTAAAACTTTGCCTTTGAATAAGTGATCTTGGACCTCTCTTTGTTGCCTTACGATTACGATATTACGGTCATGTCCCGCGAACGTGGGGATACCCTTAGCAAAGACCCTTCGGTTAAATCATCATAAAATAAATTATAGTCCCTCGGATGTTGCCTTCGAATATACAACTTTGTCCCTCGATGACCCTCCGATGTTGCCTACGGTTAAAAGATGATAGTCCCTTCGAATGCTAAGATATCCTCGTAACTGTTGCCTTCAATGACCTATCGATGACCCTACGATGACCCTTAAACATCCAAAGGATAAAACTACTTATTTCTCAATAATAAGGACAGTTTTACCCTCATAAGGATAGGAAATGCTCATAAAGACCTTGGGTCGGTATAACTCTTAATTGTTGGCTCACAATCTAAAAACAATTTTCACACCTCACACCTTTCAAAATATCTTTAGAAAATCACCACTTGGTATATATTCATACTAGAATCATTACCGAGTTATATTTTTCTAAACAATTTTCAAAACTAAACGAGATAATCACTTTGTATACATTCATACAAGAATCATTACAAAGTTAAATTCTCTTTTCAAAACAATTTTTCTAAACAATTCACAAACACTTTTTTAGACAAAAATAATATAAGTGATCGAGCAATTAAGAGCCCATGGATAACCATGGATACAAAGGGTGCTAACACCTTCCCTTTGTATAATGTACCTCCCGAACCCAAAATCTAAATTAAGGTCTTTCCTGTTCTTTTCCACCTTTCCTTATTGGATAAAAGAAAAGTCGGTGGCGACTCTTGCTAACCGCGACATTGCGATAAAAAACACAAAAAGTCCAGTTCACCGTATGACAGTTATTATACATCAAAAACATTCATTTATTTTTATCATTTCTTTAATATTTTTATATTCTTTTTGTTGATTTTGTGTTGGTATATTCTTTGCAGAAAATAGTTATAAATTCAAAGGAGAGGACACAATGTATTTTTTTACGCCAAGAAGTAAGAAGTATGAAAATGGACAACGTCCAGATCGAGCAGTTGAAAATCATGGTTTTTGGAAAGCTACTGGAAAAGAAAATTCAGTGATGAAGAATGATGTTGAAATTGGATTCAAAAGAAGTTTAGTGTTTTACACGGGTAAACAAGGAAAGGCTAAAGAGTTAGTGAATTTGAAGACCAATTGGATTATGCAAGAGTTCAGAATCAAAGATTTTACAATTTCTGGTGCAACTCTTTATAATAATAATAAGGTATGATATACATATTGTTAAAAATGTGTTTTAATTTTTTTAATAAATATATTTATTATTAATGATGGTGTTAGTAACAATAAAATATAAGAGAAGAAGTTCAGTTTATTTAATTAATAAATTTTTAAAATGTTAATGTAAAAAAATTCTTAAAATTTATATTAAATTAAATTAAAAATAATATTCTAGTAAGTGACAAGAAGTATTTAACTTTCAAAATATTAAAGTAAAATAGTAGTAACAAACTAGAAAATAATAGTTAGTTTTATATTCTAGTAAATGAAAAGAAATAGTCAACTTTCAAAAGACTAAAGCAAAATAGTAGTAACAAACTATTGCGTAATTATATTCAATAACAAAACTAAAAATAATTGTAAACTTTATTTTTTTTGATAGTTAAAATATTAAATTAATAAATTATTTCATTATAAAATGTTCATTAGTTATGTATCACATGGTTATAAATTTTTTAAATGGTTTTGTATATTTCCATACCATTTTCATTTATTTGAGTTTTTATTTCATGATATTTTTATATGAAAAAATCACTAATTTTTCGTTTTTTAAAATGAATTCATTAACTTTTAATTTTAACTCATTTAAAATAAATTCAAGTTCTCATTTTTTTAAACATTATTGTTTATATATTTTGTGTGTGAAAAAGTAGTATTATTTATCTTAAATGTATACAAAAAGTAGAATCTCATGCAAATTTCATATTTTTATGTTGTAGGATGATTGGGTTTTATGCAAAATTTATGAGCATAAGTATGGAATGAAATGTCAAATTAAAAGTCAAAACAACAAAAAGGTGACAACATCTACCAATGTGGTTGTTACTCCACCATGCAAACCCATTCAGCATTCAATGACTCAACAAATGCAAGATTCTATGTTAGAACACATGATGATTCAATCTCAACTTAATCAACATTCTCAATTTCAACCAATAGAAGTTCCCTTATCAGCAAATATGATTGGTATCTCACAGTATCAATTAAGTCAACATTCTCAAGATCAAGCAATGCAAGATTATTTGTCTGTAAACAATTCACAATATCAATTTTTTCAACATTCTCATGCTCAACAAATGCAAGATTTTCGATTATCGAACATGATGTTTCAAAACCAAGCCAATCAACATTTTAGGACACAACAGGTACAAGATTTATTGTCTGCAAATATCTCACGATATCAATATTTTAATGCTCAACAAAGACAATATTCTTTGTCGAGAGATGCAATTTCCATGCCACAAGATCAACATTTTGAAACCGCAATGGAAGAAGATTATAGTGATCCATGGAAGTTTATAAACTTCGATAATATTGAAAATTATGTTAATTATTTTGAAAAAGTTTGATTTTATTAAGATCAAATTATTTACTTTACTTTAGTCACCAAATATACCACATGTATGGTTTTTCTTTTGAAACAAAACCATGTTATCTCATGTAAAAACTACATCCGTTTATTGTTTATCAAATGTAGCTTTCAAATATTTTTAAAGTTATTTTACATGGTTATTTTTAACAATTTAAATTTGAATATGATATTTTAACTCCCCCTCAAACACATTCATATGTAACTTAATCAAGTTTATAGTACTTTAAACACTTGGAATCTGAAATTGGCATAACTCAAAGTTGTGGTCCTAATCATATTATTATAGATAGGTAGTTTTGGTGGATTATTTGTAATCTTGCTCAATTAGGACATTGGAAGCGACACTGTTGCGCAATTAGCATAACATTTAGAGATTTTTATTATCACCCAATTTTTCAAAAGAAATTTAGTTTGCAATCTTTATATTATTTTTAATACAAATTCAACTTGCAACATTTATATCTTACTAATTTAAGAGAAGAAATCTCTATTAATTTTACAATGATAGTAGTTTTCTCTTAAGTCAAATATATATTAAGTATATGACATTATAAAACATAGTATGATACTAAGAGAAGTTTTTTTTGTAAGGTATTCAATCAATAAAATGTATTTTTCAAATGAACATAAATACCCTTTTTTAAGTGAGGTGTCATAAATCTCCATATAAAAGAAAACAGAAAAAAAATCTATATCTAGTCCATAATCAATTATGCTAAGGATATCTAGGAAACATTTACTCACATATGTAATGTAGTCGATTATATATAAACCATAATCGACTCCTCAATCATAAATAAGTTTATAATCAATTGTACAAGTTGATAACTTATTTTTTTTCATTTAAAAAAAACTTTTCTTAAGAATTTTAGAAAAAAAATATATTTGAAAAACCAATTTTCATTGATAATCACCCTTCCTAGTTCAAGACACCTATTTTTTATTTTTACTATTCAATTTTTTTTTGGAGTTCGTAGAACCGAAGAAGTATGCAAAATACCATTTTTTTTAAATCCTTATTTTCAAATTCACCTCCATGATTCACATAAATGAAATGTTAATACTTTTTTTTTTCATTTTAGCTAATTTTAGCTAATTTTTTTTGGGAGAAATAAAAAGTATTTATGTATATTGAGAAAAATCATCGACAATTATAAGTGCATAATAACTTCCACAAAAATTCATTGTTCTGAATGAGCCTAAAAGGTTCATGTGTAAAAATTATAAAGTCTTATTTATAGAAATTATATTTTTAGATTTAAAAGTGGTATTTACTTGTTTACCCTTTTGACATGCATCACATAATCGATTTTTTTAAAATAAAATTTTGGTAAATCAATTATGAGTTGTTGTGGACCAATTTATTTAAGTGATCTATGTAGATATAAGCTATTCTCTTATGTCATGGTCAAGATTCATCCTCTTTACTAACAAGACAACATACATAATTTAAAAGGATGGTTTATTTAAATTGACAATATGAGTGAGGATCAACTTAATCTAATCTCATGGTTAAATTATATTTGGCACTTAATTAACCATTCAATTATATTCAATTCAAAGGCTATGATTTGGAGTAAGATAAAAAAAAACTTACTCTTGAAGTAAGTTAAATCACCATGTTGACAATTGTTTTGGAGTCCTTTGAGACCGCCTTTCAACAAGTAGAACACTCTCATCATCCTTTGCGTATTTCGAGGGAGCAAGTTCACCCGGAGCATATGCTCAAAGATGGGAAGACAATATCTCTTTATTAGTATTATTTCTTCTCTTCTTCTTTTTTGTAACAATATTTGTTGTAAAATACAATTGAAATAATGAAATAGATATGAGTTAATTTACCTAATTATAGTATATGTGATCAATACCCGGTATAGTGCTCTAGGATTTGTTCAAACTTATAGGGTCTTATCTTAAAGTTTATTGGATGTCTCTTGAGCCCTTCCTAGCTAAATGTCGGTTCTCTGTCCCCAAAGGTGAAAATCCGCTCCAAGGTCGATGTGTGGCCAACCTAGGGCGACCTTCTAAATTGCTAGCTTCCATAGATAATAGATTTTTATTGTCATTTTAGTGGTTTTGCCACTTTTGTGTGTGTGTGTTTTACACCGTAGGGATTTGATTGATGTAGTCGCATGCGTGTGGAGTTTGCAATAACACCAATGAGTCTTTGTGTTGGGGCCTCGATGTCTTCGTCCGCACCCCTGACTCGTCGTCACCTTACACAGTCACAAAGAAAATAAATATTTCATAACTTACAATATTTCATTAATAAATGGGAATTCATCCTACATTTGAGAAAGTTGATTATACGAAAATAACATCAAACGTGAATTCGAAAAACATAATTAGGTGGGTTGCCCACCTCTTATTCTCCGTGCTTTGTATCTTTTTGGGTTATCCACCTTTGGGAGGTTGGATGTTCATACTCCTGAGTTGGCCGGTTAGGGATTCCATATTGTTTCCATTGTATTGCTCTCTCATTAGTCTCTTTGGAGTGCTTGATATATCTTTTTTGCCCCTTTAAAATCAATATTGAATGCCTGCAAATCTGAACCCTCATACAAAAATAAACTTCCTCTTTCGATGCACATTTTCTCAAGAAGCCCATAGTACATGATGTCGCACGAGCTACCCTTGTGAATTAGAATCCGAGAGACATTTAAATGTCCAATTATATTATTTACATTAAATCTATAAAAAGAAACTAGAATCACATGTAAATTCATAGTTTTATGTTGTAGGATGATTGATTTTAATGCAAAATTTATGAGCATTAAGTATGAAATGAAATGTCAAATTAAAACATAAAACAACAAAAAATATTGACATTATTTACCAATCTGACTATCACTCCACAATGCGAACCCATTTATAATTCAAAGACAATATTCTTTGTCGAAAGTTGCAACTCTAGTGCCACATGGTCAACCAAAACAACATTTTGAAATCGCAATGGAAGAAGATTACAGTGATCTATGTAGGTTTATAAACTTTGATAATATTGAAAATTATGTTATTTATTTTGAAAAAGTTTGATTATATTAGGATCAAACTATTTACTTTAATTTAGTCACCAAATTTACCACATATATGGTTTTTCTTTTGTCTCATGAGAAAACCACACCCGTTTATTATTTATGAAATGTAGCTTTCAAATATTTTTGAAGTTATTTTACATGGTTAGTTTTTAACAATTAAAATATGTTATTTTAACACCCCTCGCACAATCATATATTATATAATCAAGTTTATAGGTAGTGTTGGTCGACTATTTGTAATTTTGCTCAATTTGGACATTGAAAGCGACATGGTTGCTCAATTAACATAACATTTCGATATTTCCATTATCACTCAATTTTTCTTAAGATGTTTAGCTTGTAATCTTTACATTATTTTTAACACAAATTCAACTTATCAAAAAAGGCTCTATTAATTTTACAATAAGATTAGAATAACAATATTGGTCACAAATAGTATTTATATAGTAGTTTTTCTCTTAAGTGTATGAACATTATACGACATATTGTGATAGGAAGAGAATATTTTTTTAAAAGTTTTCAGTCAATTGAATGCGTTTTTCAAATGATGACAAATGCCTTTTATATAAATGAGATGTCATAAATTTTTGTATAAAAAGAAACAAGGGAAAAAAATATGTATTTAATCCATAATCAATTATGCCAGGACTATAATCAATCTTGCTAAGGATGTCTAGGAAATATTTACTCACATATGCAACATAGTCGATTATTCATAAACCATAATCGATTACTCAATCATAAGTTTATAATAGATTATGCAAGTTGACAACCTATATTTTTTCCATTTAAAAAAACTCTTAAAAGTTTTTGAAAGAATGATATTTGAAAAACCATTTTTCATTGATAATCATCATTTCTAGTACTTCAAGAGATATATTTTTCCTATTTCTTCCCCTCGGAGTCTATCCTTGATATGTTCATCCTAACAGGTGACGGATATTCTCTTTGATGGTATTCTATCTAGCATTAGATAGATGTAATTCCTACCTTTTGTTCAGGTGGTTTATCCTTGATATGTTCATCTTAACCGATGACGGGTATCCTCCTTAACATCCACAGGCAAGTTTATCCTTGATATGTTCATCGTAACCGGTGACATATATTCTCTTTGATGGTATTCTATCCAGCATTAGATAGATATAATTCCTACCTTTTGTTCAGGTGGTTTATCCTTGATATGTTCATCTTAACCGATGACGGGTATCCTCCTTAACATCCCCCGACAAGTTTATCCTTGATATGTTCATCTTAACCGGTGACAGATTTTCTTTCCTTTGAGTATATCCTTCATATGTTCACTTTAACCAGTGACATATATTCTCTCCTTTTGGTCTTCTGCCCAGTAGCCGGTAGTTGTAAATCCTATTTTCAGTCTTTCCCCAGTAAATCTATTCTAAACCAGTAACCGGTGATGAATATACCTTCTGGCGGCCCTCAATGAGTCATCCTTGATGTGTTTACCCTAACTGGTAACGGGTGTCCTCTATGTCAGATTTTTATTATCTCCTTCCCCAGTAATAGGTAATGGATAATAAAATTTATGTTCCTCCTGTGTTGAAGTTTATTTCTTCCCCATATGAGTTGAGTGAGCATTTCCTTAGTGAAATCACTTTTCCTGCATGATTCGAGTATTTCAGTTCTATTCTGATCTACCCGTTTCCCCTGCAGATATCTTTTGTTTCCCTGGCTGAGTCTTTCCATTCTATATGGAATTCCTCTAGTCTCCTAGCAGTTTTTAAGTCGTAGCCTGGCCTACGCACAACCTCTTTGATCCCTTCAAAGTCTATATCTCCCCAGTGGGGTTTTCCTTATGGAATGCATCATGCTCCTGCTGACCTTCAGTCTCTCTGGTTTTATTTTCCTTTGTGGCAACATTTCCCCACAGAGAGTTTTCTTTTACATTCATATTATATGCATCATGAGGTCTCTTAGGGACCAAAATTTGTTTCTATATGTTGTTATTTAAGCCCATTCTAATGAATCGATATGAAGATTTTAACCTTCACCTCCTCAGTCAGAATATCCTTAAATAGGGCCAGCTGTAAGACCCCAATTTTGACCCTAAGATCCCTCATGCAATCTCACCATATGCATTAGCATTGGGATCATACCTTGGCATCCTCCTTACCCCTCTTCATTAGGTTTATTTTGGGAGAGATCACCAAGCCTCATGTGATTGTATCATACTTGTATTTTATGATTTTACTAACAAAAATACCAAAAATATGTCTTTGCATTCGCCTAACTCTTTTTTAGGTAGGGCATGATCACCCTTGATCTATCAAGATCACATCTAGGGTTTAAGACCCTTATTGCCAGGAGCACAACCAAGGAATGATCCACAACGACTCTAAGCATCATGTATGAGTCCCAATGATCTCTACATGTTATTTTGATCAAGCATTCTTCAAGAGTTTGGAGTTGATTTATCTTGGAAACCCTAGTTCATCTGGGTATCTTGAGTAACTTCTTCAACATGCTTCTTCACCAATTGATAAAATTTCTCAAGGGGCACTTCAAAATCCATCATCTTATGCATATATGATCTCCCATGAGCCTAAAAATTCAAGAGAATTGCAAGTTAGCAAGTTGGTTGATGATGGTTAGCCAGATGGATTCATCTTATCAAAATTGGGTCCCCCTAAACCATATCTCCTACAATTTTCATCATATGAAAATGATTCTAAGAGAAAAGTTACTTTAAATGACATTCCAAACAACTTTCATTTTGGGGTCTAGAAGATGACCGACCTTTGGCTCCGGCGATGAGCTGGAAGTGTTCAGAGCCATTGATTTGTTTTAAAACGTTTTAATCTGGAACGTTCGTTGTGATTACCAAGCGTGTGGACAGTTGACTAGCGCGCGTCATGGAACGCGCGTTCGCCACCACTTGATTTGCCACCTCAATTAATGAGTGAGATCAAGCGGTCCACATTTTTTTGATTATCTTATTTTTATTTTTATTCCTTTGATTTTCATTAATTCATATTAATTTTAATATTGATCCAAAAAATATGAGAATTTCACCAAAAAATTTAAATAAAATCCTCTTTTATTTTCTGAATTAAAATCATTTTTTGGATCATTATTAATATTTTTCATGATTTAATTGATTTTGTGAATATTTTTAATTGTTTAAAAATACTTTTAAGTTTCCAAAATTTCTGAATTTTTTTCTCCAAGATCATAACTTGGTAAAAGTCCTCCTTTGTCCAATTTGAGTTTAATCCATCCCTCCCCCCCCCCCCCCCCCCCCCCCCCTCTTCATCTCATTCCCCTTCTTTATGTATTCATGTCAAGGACCTATGATATCTCAACATCCTACGGTTAGTTGATTGCAAAATCAACATAAGTATGGATGAGATTAGGTCCCCCACTTTGCATATTCTTTTTGTGTGTGGTATGTTTCATGAACATAGTTCATCATACTATGTCTCTAACATGCATTAACACCAAAATTCTATTGTCCGACCTCAAATAGTTGTGACTTCTACATAAGTCCAATTATGATTTCTTAACATAGCGCTAAATTTGTGACACAAAAGGCATAACATTCTAGTTAGTAAGATTGTAAGTCTCCCCTTTTTCATGGTATTGTGTGGAAACTTGGCTTTTTTTCCTTCCTTTGGAAGATGTCTTAGTTCAAGGATCCATGCTTGTGATAAGTGGGTTGAGTGTTCTCCAAAGAATGACTTAAACAAAAGAGCAAAAGCAACACTAACTTCTAACTTATTAACAACTAACATTTAATTTCAAGTCATTTAACTTTTAATGCACTTTATTTTTTAAACTTTATTCATTTGCCATTATTCATACCATTCTAATTGTTTATGTTAATGTCATTTTCATTTTGTCCACTTGGACCATATTTTGTGATATATTTTGTTTGTGTATATTGTGTTTGTTTTTGTGGTCTTTGATCATTAATGTACATAATAAGAACAAAAACCCTAAAAAATATCTTGTGTGGACTGTTGGTTTGATCTGAGACAATTGAACTTAGAATTTAGGAAACACTCCCTATGCAAAGGACTTGGCCAATTCCAACTTTCATGAAACCAAGTGCTTGAGAATTGAAACTTCATCTGATGCAATATTGAAGATCCATTTGAGTTCATCTGCAACATGATTATCGTGAAGCTGTTATTTTGAATCTGTGACTTATACCATCTTGGAATTCATCTGCTACATGGGCAAATTTGAAGAAGATCATGGAGTTGCTAAGCTTGGATGGGGCTATCTTTATTTGATGCATTGCTCTTCAAGTTGATATTTCGTGATTGTTTGTTGCTTGATTTTAAAGTCCAAGGAAATTGTGGGTTTCTATATAACATTCTTGTCTATTGGATTGCAGTCCATTGGTCAGATCTTTTCAACCCTCAACTTTTAAATTTATGCTTAGGATTAGTCTCTTCATCTCCTCCCTACTTCTTTAATTTCAAAATCTCTCACTCCTTTTAAAAGGTCGTCTTTGCTTGTGTTTGTTGATTTCTAAACTTTGACCATTTTTGCAAATTAGAAACTTTGGCCTTATGTCATTGCATTTTCAAACTCATTTTCTTAATCAAAGTTGTAAATGAACTTAACTATACTTGACCTAAAATTTCAAAAGCCAAAAAGAACTAACACTCATTCAAACCATTTTTTAGGCCTTTGTGCCTTTCAAACTTAAATTTTTGTTAAAATCAATGCATCCACTTTGAAATTGATACCACAAACTACGAGGTTTTGATCCCTCATTTTATGTTGGTACGTAGGCACAAGTCTGAAGTCTTGTCAAACACAAAAATATAATTAATGAATTCTTTTCTCATCCCTCCATTCTATTTGTTTGCAAACATCATTTGTACAAAAACACATATGCACACAAGAAAGGGCTCCCTAGGAGTACCTAGGACACTTTGGGTGCTAACACCTTCCCTCTGTGTAACCAACCCCCTTACCTGTAATCTCTGGCATTTTATTAGTTTTGATTTGAAAACTTCTTATCTTTTGGGTTTTTTTCGTACTTTTCCCTTTTCCCTTGGAAACAATAAAAGCGCGGTGGCGACTCTTGTTTATTTGACGTCTAGCTTATCCATAGCTTTATGGTCATGAATTTATCGCTATAATGCCAAATGAAGAAAAACCAAGTCGTACTTATATGGCTTGATACATATCGGTTGGTTTTAAGTTCATCCCCGAGGATATGTACTTGTACAACCCACGCCAACAAACTTACACACCTGACACCTCAACATCAAACCCCTAACAACATTGTCAGACCGAATACACACAACCCCCTGTTCGTCAAACGTTTCGTTCAACCAACACACCCCAATACCAAAACATGCAACCAAAACATGCCATACAACCAACCCCAATACCAAGAGCATACCCCATACCACCACCAACAAATTGACCATCAACCTGAGATCCAACATTGCTTCGCACCCACCATATCACCCTACCAAAGTCGGCTTAGCCAGAACACGCAACAATCATTCAATACCAACCGCCCCTCCTCCTACCATAGCCAAGAAGCCCAAACCTCACAAAACCAAAACCTCCAACAACACTATCTATACCAAACACCCCAACAACCTTTCCTCGACGCATCATTCACACACATGTCTCCCTTCAATTGTCTCGGTCGTCCACCAATGAGTCAACCACAACACAACTACTCTGGCATGGGTCATGAACTCAGCTACGGAGGTACACCCTCGATGCATACTGAAGACTATGTCGACTTGTCTGACTACCTCAACAGACCATCTCCTGTAGTTAGTAGTGACGCTCCTGGACCCTCAGATGCTCAAACACCAGTAGTGAATCATCAACGTGGGTTAAGGTAGCTAGGGGATGTGGGACCGAAGGTTGGTTAGGTGATCCCGGTCATCACCATTAGGCTTTTTTGTGTAAACGGAAAATTTTATTAATATCAATTGGTCTTATTTCAAAATTATGTATGACGTAGACCATTTAGCTAAAAAAATTGCATTTTACACTGAGGTGTCAATCCAATTGGCGTCTCCTTTGTAAAAATACACATGGCCGCCAATCGGATTGGCTAGGAAACATGCCCTAGCCAATCCAATTGGCGCCTCCATTCAACCTTTAAGAGGAGTCGTCAATTGAATTGACATTTCCTCCTAAAGTGGGGTAGTTTGGGAATTTTTTTGAAACCGTGGGTATTTTGGGAATTTCCTTAAAAAATTGGGTTATTTTTGTAAAAAGTTCACATAATCAATTCTTTTAAAATGAAATTTTGGTAAACCAAATATTATTTTGTTACAAACCAATTTTTTCAAGTGATCCATGTAGATATGAGTTATTCTTCTATGTTATAGTCAAATTTCATCCTCTTTACCAAGAAGACAACTTACATAATTTAGTAGTTTATTTAAATTGACAATATAAGTATTTCCACTTATATATATATATATATATATATATATATATATATATATATATATATATATATTCATTCTCTTGACGGTTATTTTGGAGTCCTTTGAGATTATGTGGAAGCAAGTAGATCACTTTCACCATCCTCTATGTATTTCGTGGGAGCAGGTTTGCCCGGATCAGATGCAAAAAGATGGGAAGATCGTATCCCTTATGGGCTAGCCTTTCTCTTCTTCTTTTTTTGTAGCAATGTTTGTTATAATGCACAATTGAAATGAAATATATGAGTTATTCTACATCTTTCTAGTATATGCGATCAATACTAGGATACTAGAGTAGTATCTCTAACAAAATTATGATATTCTTTGAATCAACGAAGCAGTATTGTCACACCCCAATTTTGACTCTGAATCGCTGATTCAATACATTCATCATAGCTATTGCATGTCTACATAGCATACCATGCATTCCATACCGTATAGTGCCTAAAATATCAATCGAAATAATTTTTTGGAATTACAGGCGAACCGGTTGAGTTAATCGTCAGATGTGCGTCAAATCAGTAGACGAAAAATTTTAAAATCAAGCTTGCAAACACCATTTTTTATTAATCTATGTTTCGCATAGTTTAATCTGGTATGCTCAAATTATTTTTCGGCTAACTTTTCGGCCACCTTTCGACCCGCCTGAGCCTTTTAACCGGTCAAAATTTATTTCAAAATTAAAAGAAACGCTGTATTTTTCCAATAAGTTTATTTCGCACTTATCATTTTAATGCAGTCAGTTTAATTTTTCGAGCAGTTTTGCGCTCGATTTTTTATTCATTTCTAATTTGTATATTTCCATTTTTTAGCCAAAGTAATTAGGACAATTATTTAGAATTAATAATACTTTTGTTTTGAATTTTGATTATGTCATTCATTTTTTAATTAATTTTGAGGTTTCACTATTTAATTTAATTCATTCCAATTCCTTTTACAATATATAAGTGAACCCCTTTTTCATAAAAAGACTTTGTTTCTACATATACGGAAAAAGCCAAGATATTGCAGGCAGAAGCAGACAAAAAATGAAGGGATCCAATGTCTTTATTTTGGTGGCATCAATGGATTACCTTTTTACCTTGAGGCATTTTAGGAAATTTTACAAGAAAAAACGACACCCATATTCCTCTACAAAAACCGCTGCAATGCACATTCCAAACACAATAACCATTTGAAACCCAACAACAACAACAACACACTCACTTTTCTGCCGGTGTTTTCTGCAACAACAACTCCAACACACTCACTCAAAAACATAATCCTCCATGTAACTCCTTTTGACAGATACAAATAGTCCTAACTCCTAACAAAAGCAAACTCATTAACAATGAGTTTGTCGAAAACAGCTTTTGTTTGGTGTTTATGGTTGGGATTATTGGAGTTATCATATGGAGCAACAATCAGACACCACAACATGGCCGCTACTGATGCTGCAGGCATAGCCTCCTTATTTTCATCTTCCATCAACACTGTCAAATCTCTACGTTCCAAAGACTTCCCAATCGACACATCCTCAAACCTAACTTTTGCATATGTTGCATCACATTCTTCAGTTGAACCTTTGTGCATTGGTGCAACAATCTCATCACACAAGTTATGGATGCCTAGAATTTATGTTGCTGTTGTTGCTCAGAAAGAGGCTGTTGTGTCTGTCGATCATGAAGAGAAGGTTGTGGTAGAGGAGGAACAAGAACAAGAGAAGGAGAATGGAGGGAAAATTGATGCAGAAGTAGACAGTAGAACTAAGCTTTATTTTGGGATTTTGCCTTACAGTGTTGATAGTGCACAACTTGCAGGGCTAATTGAGGATTATGGTAGTGCAGAACTAATCGAGGTTCATTATGACAGGAACACTGGAAAAAGTAAAGGCTTTGCATTTGTGACCATGACTAGTGTTGAAGATTGTAATGAAGTAATTAAAAATCTTGATAAAAAAGAGTTCATGGGGCGAATCTTGCTGGTGGATTTCTGTCGGGTGAATTTCTCGGGCAAACACCACATAGAATCGTTGTACCCTGAAACCAAATACAAGCCTTTTGTTGGGCACTTGTCTTGGAGAGTGACTTCCGAGAGTCTGGCAGAAGCCTTTCAATAACATGGAACTGTGGTTGGAGCTAGGGTGATATATAGTGGCGAAACCGGACAGTCTCGTGGCTTTGGCTTTGTCTGCTATGCCAATAGATCAGAAATGGAAGTTGCCCTTACACTCATGAATGATGTGGAACTAGAAGGAGAGAAAGAGAAGCTTCTTCTTCACCCTTGCAAAACCGGAAAAAACAACCATATCTCCACGCCATCTCCGCCCTCCGCCGACTGACCCACAACATCAAATCTCCTTCAAATTTCCACTCCACCACTCTCCATCCTCCAACTCACGAACCGAAACAGAACGAATAACTATGCAACCGGCGAACGGCAATCAACTTCGCTCTGCAACCTGCATAAATACATGCAGAAAACCAACAAATAAAAAACTAACTCTTCGGATTCTCCATCATCTTCACCCTCCTTCATAACCCTCCACTGCATCTTCTTCAACCGACCAACTCGGAATGAGTGAAACAGAAAGATCCTCTTTTCATCTCCATGTGGTAAACACCATCGTGGCACAACAATAAATCCTCTCTTCATCGACGACATATCAACACCGCACGAAGGCGGAACAAAGTGGATCTTCACCTCCGTGAATCTTGCCGCTCATATCATTGTGTGCCTCTTCCTCGGAGAAAACCTTGATTTCTCTTTGATTTCTTCCTTCACCCACACCGCACGCACATTCGCCGTCATAAAATGGGTCGTATCAAAATCAAAACCGTGAAGAAATCCTCCTTTCAACCAAGAGGCCTAAGAACAAAATCATTGGGTTTTCAACTCATTTGATGAAGAGGATTCAAAAGGGACTTGTTCGTGGAATCTCGTTGAAGCTACAAGAAGAGGATTGAAATAAAAGTTTGGTTCTTGGTGTTTTATGAAAGTCAATTTGCAGAGAGAGGAAAAGCTTATGTGAAAGTTGGACGGTCAGTTTTTTTATTTGTTTTTTTGGTTAATTACCCTGCCACGTGTCAATAGGGTACATGCGGTTTGAATTTGGAATTGAGATTGTTCCACACACTCATTACAGTACCTGCTTTCTCATCTTAATTCAACCTTTTTGTTTTCTTTTTCGTTATTATTTTTTATTGATATTTTGGTGGTATGAGTTACTAGGGGTTTTAATGTAGAAGTTGGGTTATGCCCATCTTTTCTTTACACCCTCATGCTAATCCATGCACCTTCATTTGATTTATTTATTTTACTTTTATATTTTATTTGATTAATTTAATTTAATCGTTAATTAGTTGTTTAGATTTTAAATGTTTAGTTTTTTTAGATTTTCTTAATTATTGACTTTTTGATATGGGATTTTGTACGGTTAATTGATTTCCATGTGTTAGTTAATTTAATTAGGTTATTGGTATCTATGTTCATACCTTTACACATGTAAATAATCACATTCAAATTCACTAAATTTTCGATTCAAATTTCACTAACTTTCCATAGTTTCAACATTCAATTTCATTTCCTCATCACCTTCAAATACAATTTCAAGCCATTTTTCCATTAACCCTCAAACATTCAAATTATTTTCATAAGTAAAATCTGAAGAAAAAAGATTATCCTGGATGAAATATCCAATCATAATCCCGAATATTAGGCCCAAGTTGTAAGAGCTTGTAAGTCCTATGTATTCGTCTTCTCTTCAAATATTTGTAAATATTCAAACGAAAATTTCAATAAAATCTGAAGAAAAAGATTAACCTGGATGAAATATCCAGTCGTAATCCCGAATATTAGGCCCAAGTTGTAAGAGCTTGTAAGCCTTATGTATTCGTCTTTCCTAAAGAACACTTGTAAATACTTAAACCTTTTTCTTAAATAAAATATGAAGAAAAAGATTACTCTGGAAGGAATATCCAGTCGTAATCCCGAATATTGGGCCCAAGTTGTAAGAGCTTGTAAGCCCTATGTATTCGTCTTCTCTTCAAAACAATTGTAAATATTTGAACCATTTCTTTAAGCAATATTGGAAGAAACAGACTGCCTGGGTGGAATATCCAGACGTAGTCCCGAGTATTAGACCCAAGCTGTAAGAGCTTGCAAGTCACAAGTACTCGTCTTTCAAACTTCAAAATACCTAATTTCGATCTTAATCTCTTTCAATAAAGACGGAAATGGAACATGGTGTATGTCGTGCATTCCTGAGATTAAGATTCAAGGTGGATGCCTCGCCTATCTTAGCTCTCGCCATCGCTTAAAATTGTCAATGCGGTTTCTTCAAACCCCTTTCTTAATCAAATTTAAAACACTTAATCCTTATCAACACTACGCCAAAAAGGTTTTTTAACAGCGCATCTTAGACAGCGCTTTTAAAAGAAAGCGCTGTCTAAGGTTAAAATAAAAATAAAACACGGAAAATGTTCTAAAAAAATAATGAAAGCGCTGTCTAAGGGGGGGTCTTAGACAGCGCTTTTAGAAAGCGCTGTCTAAGACCCCCCCTTAGACAGCGCTTTTAGAAAGCGCTTTTAAATATAGACCTTAGTCAGCGCTTTTGAGAAAGCGCTGTTTAAAGTCTTTCAATTAAAAAAACTAAAGAGTGGATGGTCTGAAATCTCTTCCCTCCCTCAAATTTTTAAAACACGCTCTAAAGTAGCCCTCTCCCGCTCCGCCGCGCCGGAGCTCATCGCCGCCAGCGGTAGAGCTCAAAGACAACCTAAACCTTACACCAAACTCTTCGTCTCACCTTGCTAAAAATGAATACCCAAACCAAACAACATAATTCATAAGCACCGGGCTGAATCGAAGAGAGGAACTCAAGAACACTAGATTGGAAAACAAAAATTAAATGATGATGGGTGCAAATCAGAGTCTCAAACAAGGGGGGTTTGAATCCCCATGCAAAACTCTACCTCGTGGTAACTTTGTCTGAGGAAATGGAGGGGTTTGAGGTATTGCTTCGCCGGATAAGAAGACCGGAGCACCACGACGATAACAAAGGTTAGGTCAATTCACTTTGTATCTTTTCTTTATGTATTTTGTTTCTTCTTCTTCTTCGGTTTCTGAGAGAAAGTGAGTGAGTGTTGAGAGATTTGAGAGAGGTTTGGGTTAGAATTTCTGATGCTGATAACTTGAATTATTTTTGGGGTTTAAGGGTAATGGTGGCTTGCCTTAACTGTTTAGGGTTGCTCCACCTCCTTCTTGCTCTGAGTGTGCTTCTTTTTATAGTGAAAATATTAGGGTTTGGTTTGATTTCTGATAAGGCAAAGCAAAGGGGATAAAAGAGGGTAATGAAATTGTTGTTGCCAAACAATGTTTTCTCCAATGTGTGTTGGCTTCTGAAAAGCAATTGCCGTTGTACTTTGAATGTTTTTCTTGTCTTGTTTTTTACTGATGTGGATTTACTGTGGTGAAAAAGTAAATAGGTGAATTTATGGTTTTTTGTGTTTTTGTGAATTGTGCTTTGAACATTGCTAATGTGGAACGTTAGGGATTGATATTGTTGCATTGATTTTGCTGTGAACTGATGCAGGTTGGCTCATGTTTTTGTGTTGAAAGATGGAATTGTTTGTTGTAGCTTTGTTCTTTGACTCATCTCATGGTGCATTGACCTTGCTTGTTGCAACTTTGATGATGGAATGATATTGTTTTGATGGGCTTCTTTCCCATAGCTTATGGTCCATAGTGTGAGGGAATGAACCTGTTGCAAATGATATTGCAGTTGATATGGCCAGGCGACTATGGTGGTCCATTGTTTCTTTTGCCTTCTTTGGTATGTAATAATAATTATACCATTTCTCTCTATTTTTGAAATGAAATATGTTAGTTAGTTGTAGAAGTAGTTAAATCTGTTACTTGTAGGCTAAGGAATGCTATATTGTAGTTGGTCCATCGTAACTTATGCTGCAAGTAACATAGTTTGTATATAAGTGAAGCTTGTATTCGTTTCTTCTTCAATGAGAATTCACCATTCTCTCAATAAATATCTCTTTTGGAGCATTATAATCTGAATTATTTGATTAATTATGTGATATAGGTGATAGGATTATGGGTGACTGGGGCCTTAAATGCAGTGCTAACGTCAGAACATCAAACTGAAATTCTTGATAGGATTTTCGGCTTTGATTACGACCAAATGATTGGTAATGAAGACTTCATGCAAGTTTTTAGTCATGAAGAAATCGGCATCACCGTTGTCAATACATATATTAGGTAAATCCGGTCTACTTTGTTTTATTAATTAAACAACTTATGTTAATGATGTTTACTTTATGTTAATCCGGTTTACTTTATGTTTCAAAAGAGGTGTTAATGATGTTTTTATATTAGGTTTTTGTATGACAAATTGATGCGCCCCAATGGTTTGGACGTGTCATTCGGATTCTTAGCACCCGCGACCGTCAACTTAGGTTTAATCTTAAGTAGACCGGATACCGTGACGGAGTACGTTCTTCGGATCCTCATGGACAATAAAGATGCGGAGAAGTTGTTTTTTATACCGTTTAATATCGGGTTCCCACCGATGTATGTATTTCTAACTTATGAGTTACTTTTATATTTACACATATCTCATATAATTAAATAGTTGGAATTAATTCAAAATATGTTATATTATTATGTAGTACTTTGATGAATTCAAGTGTGCATTTTATACAAAGGATCAAGTGGACGAAATCAAAGAGGAGTGGTGTCAATTCATGATAAAGCTCAATGTTAGTTCATAAATTTGTGTAATTAATGTGTACATTTGTAGTATATGTTATGACTTGTAAATGTGTACATAAATTTGTATCTATTTTGATACATTTAAGGCAAAATTGGTTTGAATTGGTATATATATATATTTGTTAGCCAAAAATTGGTAGAAAAAAGGCTAAATTGGCATATATAAAATGTGATAATTGTCTGTCAAAATCTGGTTGAAAACAGGTAGAAATTCTGGTTTATAAACCTGGAAAAAATGTGGTTTAAAACAAAAGCTTCAAAAATTTTCGTATACCTTAGACAGCGCTTTTGTAAAAAGCGCTGTCTAAGGGGGGGATTAGAAAGCGCTTTAGGCAAAAGCGCTGTCTAAGGGGGGGGCTTAGACAGCGCTTTTTGAAAAGCGCTGTCTAAGGTATACCTAAAAAAATTAAAATAGGAGGGTCTTAGAAAGTGCTTTTGGCCAAAGCGCTGTCTAAGGGGGTGGGGCTTAGACAGCGCTTTTCAAAAGCGCTGTCTAAGGTATACCTAAAAATTTTAAAATAAGAGGGTCTTATAAAGCGCTTTTGGCCAAAGCGCTGTCTAAGGGGGGGGGGGGCTTAGACAACGCTTTTAAGATTTAAAAAAGCGCTGTCTAAACCTTTAGCAGCGGAGGTTTAGACAGCGCTTTAAAGCGCTGTCTAAGGCTAAAAAAAGCGATGTCTAAGGTCTTGTTTGTTGTAGTGCAAACACTTTTGCAAATAAGATGGAAACGGAACGTGGTGGATACCGCGCACTCTTGAGACTAGGATTCAAGATGGATATCTCGCTCATCCAAGTTCTCGCCATCACTCAAAAATACATCCGACCAATCAAACCCTTTTTCGCCGCCGTGCGATTAGTCAAAAAACCTTTTTCATAAACGAAAGATATATTGTCTTAAGGTGATGCAAAACAATGTTTCGGCCATGATTGTTGAGTCGAGATAAGTGACGTTTTTCCGAATGTTGATTTGTAAATCCATTCGATGTGTGGTATACGTCTGCTCCTCATCTGTTTTGGGTAAAAAAATGTTTTCATCGATTAATACAATATAGCTTTCGCTAAAATCGACCAACAAACAAACATTTTTCTATCCAGAACTACGTAAACCTTGACTTCTCTATTGAGATACGTAGGAGCAGGATTTGTAAATCTTGTCAGGCCCACTAATAAAAAAACTTAGGTTTAGTCCTTCGTCAAATATCCAAAAACATTCTCCTGTCTTCTATTCTTTCTCTCCCACCTAATAACTTGAGAAGCCTAACATTTCAAGCTAACACTAACGCGCACAATTAACCTAATGGTTCCCGTTGAGTACAACGGACGTGAGGGGTGCTAATACCTTCCCCTTGCGTAATCGACTCCCGAACCCTGATATTGGTTGCGACGACCCTAATCATTGTCGTTCTTTCTTGGGTTTTATCGATATTTCCCTTTTCCTTTTTAGGAATAAATAAAGTTCGGTGGCGACTCTATTCAATCCATCATTGTGAGCGTGCGATCCCGCTTCACTAAGTCGTGTTCTCATTTTTCGAGGTGCGACAAGTATCTTATTTGATATAATCGAGATATTCCAACAATTGAATGATACCTCAATCATATATTAAGATTCTTCGAGGATACTAGAGCAGTATCTCTAACAAAATTTTGAGATTCTCCAAATCAACGAAGCAGTACCTTATATGATATAATCGAGATATTCCAACAATGGAATGATACCTTAATCGTATCTTAAGATTTATCGAGGATACTAGGGCGGTATCTCTAACAAAACTATGAGATTCTCATAATCAACGAAGCAATATCTTATATGATATAATCAAGATATTCCAACAAGGGAATGATACCTCAACGGTATCTTAAGATTCTTCGAGGATACTTATAGCAGCATCTCTAACAATAAATGAGATTGTCTGAATCAACGAAGTAGTACCTTATATGATATAACTGAGATATTCTAACAAGGGAACGATACCTCAATGATATCTAAAGATTCTTCGAGGATACTTAGACTAGTATCTCAAATGCTTAAATTTTTTTGGGAAATTATTTCAGAAAAGACTCCCTTTGAAGGAGATTTACTGGAAACGCTCTGCAGGGGAAAATCTCATAAGAGACTTTTTTAAGGTAACCTCTGTTTGGGAAGAAACAATAGCGAAGACGCTGGGGGAATATCATTATCAACACAAAGTTGAAGAATGACTTGTTGGGAAATAATTCCATGAGAATATGCGGGGTAATAACTCTAATAAGAGAAAATACGACCGACTTAAATGAGGAATGTCTTCGATACTTGTGATTGACTTTGGGTCATGAATTATGTTATGTATGATTTTTCTATGATGTTCCACTTTGGGTGAAAATTCCATGCATGGAATGATGCATGTAGAATGAAATTGATATGGATTTTTAAATGCATGTAGGAATGTGAATAAGTTTTTTTTGTTCATTTTTTATGAAGCTTCCCATTTCGACGAAAGGGTTATGTATAGGTATGCTGATGATTGATAGGATTTTGTTTTTGAAACTCCTCTTTTTTGTGGGAAGGTCATGCATGTATGTTGTATGCAATGCATGTGGGTAATGCAAATGGGTAATTAGATTTTTTAGGGTTTTATTCTTTTGGTTACCAATGAAATTGGGACTTTGAAGGGGAACTGTCAGACAAGAACTGGACTTGAAGGATGGATTATCATACGAGAACTGGTGAAAAAGATGATCTACCAGACGATAACTGGTATTTGATAAATTACTTTCCATAGGTGAACTAGACTATTAATGAACTACCAGATGAGGACTGGACTTTCAATGAGTTGTTAGATGAGAACTGGACTTTGGAAATGGTTTGCCATACGGGAATTGGGCTTTAATTTGTTGTGCTAAACGGGAACTGGACTTTGAAATGATTTCCCAGACGATAACTGGGCCTTGAAATGATTTTCCAGACGGGAATTAGACTTTGAAATGATTTTCCAGACGAGAACTAGCCTTTGAAAATAGTTTGCAAAACGGGGACTGGATTTTGGAATGATTTTCCAGAAGGGAACTGGACTTTTAATGAACTAACAGACGAGAACTGGACTTTTAATGAGCTGCTAGATGAGAATTGGACTTTGAAAATAGTTTGCCATACATGAATTGGGCTTTGATTTGATTTTCTAGACGAGAACTGAACTTTGATTTCAGATCTTGGTTACAAGGCTTTTGGTGTCAGATTCATGTTATGGGGTTAGGCCCGATGAATGAGATGACATGCATGACTTTAAGCTTGAGCGAAGTGACATGACTAATGAATAAGGATGATTTATTAAATGATTTTGAAGGTTTCCAAAAATTTCCCTATGTGGGTATTGGAAGAGAAGGTTCTTTTGCAACAAGGCATCTTGTATGAAAAGGTTATTTGATGCGGTGATAGCATGATTCCCTGGCACTTGTCTTGAACTCAATGTTTGCTGACGTACGAAAACGCTTTTGCTTGAGTATCTTGCAGAAGTTTTCCTTGAAAGGATTTTGAAAGAAATTGTACCATAAATTTGAGTCATGAAAGGATTTGTCCCTTGATCAACCAACTCTTGAAATGGTTGGCTAGAGCACATGCTGGAACATCTTGTTCCACATGTTGCATTTGCATAAAATACATCTTGTACATATGTTATTTTATCTAATGCATCCAATCATATAGAATAAAAAAATTTATGTTGTCCTATATATGTGTATGTATGTCTATGTAAAAATCTTGTAAAAAATCGAATAAAATTAACCAACTCAAACCAAGTTGATTTGGTTTGGTTTCTAAAAGTCAATCGAACTAAACTGAACCACACATTTTTTCTTGCGGTTCAGATAAATTTTAATGTCAAAAT
This sequence comes from Lathyrus oleraceus, assembly GCF_024323335.1. Taxonomy (NCBI): domain Eukaryota; kingdom Viridiplantae; phylum Streptophyta; class Magnoliopsida; order Fabales; family Fabaceae; genus Lathyrus; species Lathyrus oleraceus. The sequence goes on along the minus strand of NC_066582.1, from coordinate 481,882,536 downwards.
CATCCAAACCGCACCGCAAACACAGTTAACCTCAAAAAACAAAAATCAAGTTTATTTAATTTATTAAATTATTCTAATAGTAATAGGATGACATAAAGTGTTTGGTGTCCCCCGACATGTCTATTTATCTATTTTATTTTAAGCGAGTTGATTCAAAGTTTTCAATTCGATTGAATAAGTTCACCCACCCCTTTTAACTCTTTGAAAAATTGGACATGTCAAAATGAAATGAGTGACTCGTAAGTTAAATAAAATACTAACACTTTTTATATATTTCGGTGAATATTATTCAATAGCGGATCGATATTTATGACCAAGTTGAGAATGTGTGTTTTTGCTCTTTCTTCCTTGGTGGCAGCCTAACTTCCTTGAGCTCTAACTTGATTTTAATCGATGGTGTAGTTTTTGGATGGTTGTTCTAGAGTCTAGCTTGGGGTAGTTTGATCGTATGTTTTTTCTTTACTCTATAGTTATTTCCTCTGTTCTTTTTTCGGTTTGATTTTGTAATTTAGTACATCTTGTGCCACTCGTCTTCTCACTTGTATATTATTTATACTCTTCTTCCCTTTATTAATATTAATATTATTCTGTCTTTAAAAAAATAATGACCAAATTAATAAATATATGGTTTATATATGTATTTAGTTATGTTGTTAGATTTGTTGGTCGTTTTTAATTAATCTCATCAATATTTTATATAGTTTTTGTTTTACTCACTTATTATTTTTAAACATGAGGATTTATTTCTTCATGCTCTCAATATAAGAGAAAAAATGCTTCAAATAGCGCAAGTTAACAACATGAAAATAAACTATAATTATATTTTTTAATTAAAATTCAATTTTTATCAAAAAATTAAATATTCACATTTGATATTTTAGTAAAATAATGTATTAAAAAAATGGCTTTTGTTTGACGCATTTCACCAATAAACAAAGTTAGGGTGAAATTTTGGACTCGATCAATATTTATAATCATCTAAGTTGATTTGATTCATCAGGACTCACTTTTTTGACAAACCATCCCTTCCTAAAACCTAATTTAACAAATAAATATCAACTCAAATTCAAACTCAAAAGTCTTACGTTATATAAAATTTATACAATTATTGTCAAATATAAAAATAAAATAAAATAAAAACATAGCAAATGAAATTAAAAAATAAGACAGTACTTGCATGAATGAAGCCAAATTGAAATTACAAGTTTTTATTGATGAGAAATGTTTAATGACAGATGATTGTTCAACCGGTTCCAAAAAAGAGGGAGTTTATGAGAAACAAGCTTCAAATAGAGTATTTTAATTCAAAAGTATGGTGATATATTTGAACACATATTTTAATTATAAATATAGTAATGCATTAAAAAAATTCTTATTAAAATATTCCAAATTCTCGAGAAAATGATAAAGTTAGTTAAAAATTCGTTTGAGAAACATTCTTTATAATTAATATATATTTATCCACGTCTCTCCTTTCATTTCTCACATTCTTCTGTTTCCATCCTTGAAAACCCAAAAAAGAGAAAACAAAGGGAGAGAAATTCTCCATCCCAACAACCACCTTCCCCTCCGGAAACGCGTCTTCTCCTTTTTTTTCTGTTACCAAAAACACACCATGAACACCAAACACAACAACACCGCTCAAGCTTGTGCTGCATGCAAATACCAACGTAGAAAATGTGCACCTGATTGCATCTTAGCGCCTTATTTCCCTCATGATCGTCATAGACAATTCATCAATGCTCACAAATTGTTTGGCGTTAGCAACATCAACAAAATCATTAAATATCTTGATCCTCCTCACAAGGATCAAGCCATGCGAACGATTATTTATCAATCTGATATGCGAGCCAATGACCCTGTTGGCGGGTGTTACAGATATATTCAAGATCTTCAAGCTCAGATTGAATATCATACAAATGAACTTGATCTTGTTCATCAACAACTCGCGATTCTTCGAGCTCAACAATCCCAACAACAACAACAACAAGTTAATTATGATGATCAAGTTATTATGAATCAAGATTCTTTGTTAGCATTCTATAATCCATCATCAGGATCTCTTGCGCCGGCTCATTATCATTACAATGTTCAACCACAACAAGATTTTCCAGAAATACAAGACCAATACATTATGATACATGAGAGTAATAGTAGCAGTATTAATAGTACTACTCCTCCTTTGCAACAACATGTTAATAATTGGGGTGCTATGCAAAATTCTATGTCTTTATCATCTTTGTCATTGCATGGACAAAGTAGTAATGCTAGTGATGATTATGATCATAAGCCAATTCTTGATATTCCTTGTGATGAAAGAAGTGAATTAGGGTTTGATTCCATAGAAATACTTCACCATAGGTATAATTTTTGCCTTTTCTTAATTAATGGTGTATTTGATATATATGTGATGTAAAAAGCCATGCATAACATAAAATGATGAAGTTTTTGGCAAATGATTTGCAGTGATGAGGCGGTTTTGTATAATATAGACAATGGAGTAATTAAAGAAGAAGGTGATTACATTCAACAAGTTCAAGTTGAAGGTGAAGGTGAAGCACAAGATCATGATCTGAAAGGTGCTGCAACATTGTTTACTCTGACAAATTGTAATAGTTATGATCAAAGTATTAACTAGTATAGATTGTAGAAGATTCTTTCACATTATTTTGTTGTTATATTAGCCAGGAACTTTTGAGGTTAGATTAGGGTTATGTTATGTATGTGCTTCTCTTAATTTTGATCTTAATGCTGGTTCTAATGGTGCTTTAGTTCCTTATAATATTTGGCTTAACTTTTACTACTAATCTTATTCTATCATCAATAGAAATAACTTGCATTTTTAAATTATGTGCACTACCTTAGGAGAAATATTCACAACGCAATAGCAAAAAAGACAACAATCACAATCTCAACATTCACGCCGCAATTTAAAATTCATAATTATTGCTATTAGCTACAAATTTGATACTAGTTTCTATCATTATTATATAAACAATTCAACATAGATAAATTAATTGTTAGATTAAATTAATTTGATTTTTTTGTAAAATTTATTGTAGGTGTAAGTATGCTAAGTTTGATATGATGTCAATGGATTTGAATATTTTTATCTTTGTAAAAAAATAGGTTTAAAAAATCTTTATTTAGAAAAAAACGTGGTTTCAATTTTTCTTTACACAAGTTGGTTGACTTAGTCATATGCATCACAAAATTTGATGGATTAGTTGGAAAAACATATCAGTAAGAAACCGAGACATTCAATCTAGTGTTTTTAAATAAAGAGAAAAGATATTCTTATACCTACACCTTATTTCATTATTTATCAATATGGTGAATAATAAAATATTATAATAATTTAAAAAAAATAAAAAATAAAAATCTTATTTTTTAGATTAAATGATAGGATATAAAATTGTATGATTAATCAATTTCATAATTTTATTAACCGGTTTTTTATATTGTATTAACCAACTTTGGTGATTGTTTAAAATTATTTTTGATATCTTAACGTTTGTAACCAATTTTATAATTTTATTAATTAATATTTTTCTTTTTACTAATCAACTTCAGTGTACTTATTAAAAATTATTTTTAATATATTGACGTTTCATTCACCAACTTCATCACTTTATTAAATATTTTTTTAGATTTGATTAATCAATATTATTTCACTACTTTAAAATCATTATTCATGGGACTATGTTTATGCACTTTTCATAAATAAAAAATTTAAAAAAAAATATTGTTCACCGTATAAATATAATGAAGTCAACATAAAGGATGTAGCAATAGCATTCCTGTTAAATAAATGGATGTGGCGTAGTCTCAAATGGTTCGACTGCCTTACATTTTGGTATGGCTCATTAAACATAAAGGTCATAGACACAAAATGAACTCAACATACACCGTTAATCAAATCGAATCAAATTGAAAGTCGCAAAAAATTGCATTTGCTTGGGATGTATTTGGATCATTTTCTCATAAAACTGTGCGATTCACACTACAAAAAAAATGTTGGATTAGTCGGGGACATTTGCAAGGTGAAAAGTCCCTCATTAAATATCTATTTTTGCTTGGGGTTTATCCTCTCGCAATGTATAAAATAAAAGCAAAATTTATAAAGACAAGTGTATGGGACTATCCTCACAAATGTCGAGAAAGATTTTGAATTTTGAAATTGACCATTTATAAGGAGAGATCCCTAGCCAACAGGTACAGTAGTATTAGCGAAGAGAAATCCCATGAGGATTATGAGATAAGTCTGCCACTTTTCTCCATCACTATTGCCTTGTCGTACACACTTTAATAAAAATCTGGACATTTGCGATGGGCGGCCTCTGGAAACCTTTCTCACGCCTTGCACAACTTATATTTTGTAAATCGAACAAAAGCGGTTTATGTTACATAATCTTATAAACTATTATAATTTTTAATTCTTTAGATAACTCAATAAATACTACATGTATATTTTATTGTGTTATTTGTATGATGTTTATTTTAATTTACATATCAATGAAAAATAAAAAAATTATTTATAAATATTATTATTTTTATTTGAAACAAAATTGTTTTACATTTATTTTTAATTTGTTGAATAAGAATAACATTAATAGAAAAAAATTTAATTTGCCTTAATTTTGTATTTTTTTATATATAAAATATTAAGGTTTAATTTACCTCCTAATTTGATTTCCTTTTAAATTTATAATCCTCCATTTTAAAAACCAATTTTTTATCTTTCAACTTTACTTTACCATATCAAATTCTATGTCATTTTTAATTAAAATTAATTTTATTTTATTTTATAAATTATTAATAACTTTTAAACTTTCATTTTAATATAATATTAAAATAATTTAAATATAAAAATTATTGAAAAGAAATATTTAAACTTAAAATTTATTAGCTACCACTTTAAAAAATCATTTATGTATGCTTAAGCTTTATAAACTCTTAATATTTAAAAAAAAAAAATATGTACAACTTGCTTAAAAGAAACATTACATCAGTTTCAATAAACAATTACAGGTATCCTGGGAAATAGTCATGGTTGAGTGACCACAAGTCCAACTCCTTTATCTCCATCTTAAGTATATTGTTTTTTTAGGTTATGTTTTTCAAATTTTATTTCCTTCCACTCCACAATATCAGTATCCAACTTTTTGAGCTCTTATGCAAGTTTAAATCCCTATCAACCAATGTGCTCTAGATATACTCTTCTTGGAATCTTATCTCCGCAACTTCTAATGCAGACTTCAATTGCCGGTATAGAATTTCGTCTTACTAACTTTTTCTTTATTCAATAAATTGTCTGTATAGAATGCTTCCAGTTTTTTAGTATTAAATATTTATTCTCCAATTGTGTTGTAGATAAATAAATGTGTCACATGAGCCATTGTTAATAATGTGATGTTTGAGAAAGGACATGAGGTCTGAATTACACATGCCTCCTATTTTTTTAGTACATATTTTTTGCTTTCGATAAAAACAAGATATGTGATGCAGAAAGAGTGTGTGATGTTCTTTGTGGTTTGTTATGTGTAGGCGACAAAAATAAGGAATAGAAGATATACTAATACTATGGTTAATGATAAGTTAGAAACAATAATGAAAAAACAAGTGAAAGTGTACGATGTTACGGAACATCCCAGGAAACAACAATGCACAAGAAGATAGTGATATAAGGTGAGTTGAGTTGAGTTTATGGAAAGAGTGTTGTTGATATAAGGTGAGTTAAATGAAGAAGAGTTGCGGAACTTATGCAACAGCTTCAATTGATAAATTGAGTTAAATATTATTTGAGTTGTACTTTTTTTTAAGTTTTTATATATAATTACACTAACATTAACTTGTAATTTAGGTATTGGACTGACGGTTAATGAAATGGACTTAGCTCTAACATTTTGTTTTCATAGTTTTAATTATTAATATTTAAAAAACTCAATAAAAATGATATAATAATTAATTTTCAATTAATTGTGTAAATAAATAATAGACAATAAATTATCATATTCATCATAACAAATAATTAAAATTTTATTTTTAGTCCTAATCATCCAACGTATGTAAAATTGACGAGGGAGAAATCAAATTTTAAGTGATGTAAAATTCAAGAATCAAAAAAACTTGTGTTTAAAATTGGGATTAAAAGTTAAAAATCATTAAAATAGAGGGACCAAAAGTATATTTAAGTCAAATATTAATAATATTTCAAATTTATTTAAGAATACAATTTCATATATTTCCTTTCGACATAAGATAAAAATGTTAAACACAATTTATATTTATGCATCAAATTATAAACTTGATTTGACAAGTATAAACTTATTTTATGGTAACGTATGAAAGTCTAAACACAAAATTATGTTGTCCTATGTATGGCTCAAAAAAATCTTGTAAAAAACCAAATCAACCAAATCAACCAAATCAATCAAAATATTAGTTTGGTTATTCGGTTTTATTTCTAAAAGTCAACCGAACCAAACCAAACTGCATGTTTTCTCTTGCTGTTCGGATGAATTTTAGTTCAAACCATCCAAACTGCATTGCGAACCACCCAAACGTCAAGGACTACAACCAAATTAACATCAACATTTAAGGACTTTTCCAAAAAAAAAAAGATGCAGGGACGAAATATGATAGTTGGATATGGTTTCCGGACAAGATGCATGATTTTATGGTTAAATCAAAATATTTACTCTTAACATATAGGACGTGTCAACGTACAGATAACATGGCTTCAGACATATATGAAAAACTTTGAAAATATGGGGCTCCATCAAATGTACAAGTATTTGGTTGGAAACTGATATCAAATCGAATTCCTACACGTGAGAACTTGAGAACTATAGGGATTACTCTAGATCCTTATATTTAGAGGAGGTAAACTCAATGTTAAAGAAGTTTTGAAAAAGATCAAATCATGCTCGTGAGAATAGTTTATTTACAAGTCAAATATAGTTGCAAAATGTGATTTGTCTAGTTGGATGGACAATCCAATTGTGTGCATAAATGACTGTTAGCCAAGAAATTTTAAAGTACTAAATTCGATAAGGAAATTAGCTGAAATTTATGCACAAACATAAGGAAAGATTTCATGTCTTTGGACCAGGGACATTTGGGCAAAACATCAATGTTCGACATATGAGGGATGTGGTCTGGTACTTAGCGAAATTTCCAAAATTTTGGTTATTCACCAATTCAATATATCGGAGGAGATTCGACCTAAGCAAATTCAAAATCAAACCAAATAACTGTTTTTTATCTTATCTAAACACAAAAGACACATCACAACAAAAAAGCACATAAATTCTGGCGGTTAATTCATGAAAATTGTGGCGGTTCGAACCGACACAAGTTACAAATACGACGTTTTTGAAAACGCCGTAAATTTGGTTGTCGCAAAGAAAATAACGGCGGTTTATGATTAAACGCCATCCAAATCGCCGTATTATTCACAGTTTAAAGTGTCGGTTGTTGTTTCAAGTTGTGGCGGCTTTACGTCGGTTTGAACCGTTGTAGTTGATTAGTATTAAAATTTATGTCATTTTAAACCGTCGTAGTGTTTTTATGATATCAGCCATTCAAACCATCACAATTTTCAAATTAATTTGAAAAAGCTCTCTTTAAAATATGTTAAACCAAATTCTCTCTCTCTATATATATATATATATATATGGGGAAGAGTGAGATAAACACGTCTCACACATGCACCTTGTCAAAAAATTTGGTAAATAGTGGCGGTTTAAACCGACGTTGTTTTCATAAATTGTGGCATTTTAAACTAAACGCCATAACTTAACCGCCATAATTAACGTGATTTTTTGTAGTGCCTAGAGATCAATTGAAGGTAGGAAAAGCATGCAAAGGTGACATGACGGATAGAAGACAATTGAACGTTGAAGATAGATGGTTCGTAGTACTACAGATAGGGATTCTTAGCGTTAGGATTTAGGGTGGCAAAAAATCATTGAAAACTTCAATACAAATTTAAAGTACCCATGCGCAAGTGAGAAACGAGTCTCTGAAGAAAATGTACTTGCCTATCAACTTTTACTTATGAAAATAAAGTTTTCTTTTTATTTCATCTATATTTACTTGTTTTTCTTTTTTGCTTAAGTCACTATTTCGACATAGTCGAAATTACTGTTAAGTTACTTTCAAACTTAATCATTTATCCAAAATAGTCAACGCAAATGCTCAACAACATTAATGCACACTTCTTTCTCCTAGAAACTTAGCACAACATGCCCCAGGATTTACTAGTTTGATCCTTCAAGAAATAAATTAAAAATTAACTGATTGTTTAGCAAAATCATCGGTGAACAAATTGGCATGTCTAGCGAGACCTGTTTGTGCAAAATTTTGAATTTTCTTCTTTGAAAAAAAGTGTTGTATTATAATTTCTTTGTTGTGAGTTTTTCTTGCGCCGAACAATGTTTTTTGCGTCTGGATTTTTATGCGCTTGAGGAGTGGTAGAACTCTAGTCGAAATGGTTCGCCCTAAGAATACGTCACTTCCCCAAAATAATGTTTCAGACACTGAACAACCTGTTGTAACACCCTAAACCCTGGAACTTATATAAGAATCATTACTTGACAATTTAAGGTTTCACCACGACAACCATCCAAAAACTCAATAAAACATTCGACAACACGCACTGGAAAATCATAACATAATACCTTCAATTTAAACTTCACAATTAAAGTATTAGTATTTGAAACCACATTGTCATACCCTAAATTTTCCCCTAAATCAATAAATTGATGCATTCATTGGACATTTACATCATTTGCATATCATGACATGCATTTCTTTAAGCATATTTCCTAGAAAGTCAACCATAATAAAATTTCAATTTTACAGACAGACCGATTAAAACGATTCTCAATTGCACATAAACTCAGGGGCAAAAAATTTCAAGATCGATCCTGCAACAGTCTGTTTTGTTGATCTAAGTTTTGCGAAGTTTAATCTGATGTGCTTATTTTATTTTATTTTTACATTCGTGTGCGTTTTCTTTTTTATCAGTCTAAGCATTTTCATCCAGATACTTCTTAATGTGAGATTTGATCTGCAACTGTCTATTTTATTGAACTTAACTTCGTGCATATTATTTTAACGCATTCATATTATTATTTTTTCGCGTTTTCGCGTTTGATTTTTTATTCATATTTGAATTTTATTTCACTTAATTTTTAAAACTCATTTTTATCCTTAAAAATATCTAGGGATATTTTGGACTTAATTAAAATTTTAAAACCCTAATGCATGTACTATAAATAGTAATGTGCATGCTCTTTAGGAGATTAGACTCAGCCTCCCATACATACACGACTCTCTTGGAATTTGAAATAAAAAAGAAAAAGTAGCAATAAAGAGGAAAGGTTCGACAATAGAGGTGAGGAGAAAAACCTTAAACAAAGTTATTGTTCGTGTGCAGCAAACGAATTAAGACAACCTTCCCACTTCCTCCTCATCTTTCATCACTACATCATCCTTCTTCTACATTCAAACTACCTTATTTTCTTCTTAAAACCAAACCCTTATTCATCCATTCATCTCTTCATCGTTATACATAACTCATCTTCCTTCAACCCAATGTCCTTCTTCCACTTCCCTACACATAAACCTGCATGAAACTCCTCTATTCTCACAACCATAAAACTCTTATCACTCATCATAACACCACGCGCCAACAAATTCTTCCACTTCAACGTGGAAACCACCTCACCTCACATTAGGCGATGCAATGCAACATACTCAACCACCACCATTCAACAGCATCACCATGCAACCTCTCATTATCCTTAAATCAAAACAAAAATAAGGAAAATGAAAATCCACCAGAGAGAAAGAAGAACTGCTTTTCTGGTTGCATCAATGAACCATTTTGACAATACTGATGAACTCCACAACAACAAAAATGGAACTCAATAGTGGGTAACGTTTCATATCCGTTTTTCTTTGTGCTTTGTGTATCTATGGTTTATTATATATTCTCTGAGTAGATTACCTTCGTTTATTTTGCTGAGAATATGGACTGGATTTTTTATGTATTTATGTAAATATTTGGTTGTTGTGTGTCATTGTATGGAGATCATATCTGAATGCATTACGTGCCTTCGTTTGGTTTGTTCGCTGTTGGTTATGCATTCGATTGAAGTGTTGTGTTTCGCACCATTGTGTTACGCGACGTATCTTTGCGTGGCAATTCATGCAGGACGCCTTTTCATTACATTAGTTTTCAAATTCGCATGTTAACTTGATATTTGTATGTGTTGCGTGTTGTATGCTTTGTAAGGACAAGTTTGGTTCTACATCTACATACCTTTATGTTTTTATGATAACAAAGTATAAAAGAACAAATTTTTGCACTAATTATTTGTTAAGTCTGCATAAACTTAAGATCATAACATAATATAAATGGAAAGAGCAAATGTTAGATTAAAGCAGATTTTGATCAAGAAACTTAAATTGCTACGTCTGGAGGAAACTCTGATAGTTGAAGACTCTGAAAGAAACAAACTATGATTGTTAACTATGAAGACATCAAAGGCTAATGGAAAGCAAACTTCAAATTAAAGCAAACTGTGAAGTAAGGTCTAAACGACGTCAAATTATAAAAGCCAGACTCTGAAGATAACTATGCCATTGAAGAAATCAATTTGAATGTAAGCGAAGTCTGAAGAAAGTTGAAAGCAGATTGAAGAAAGGAAAAACACATGTTGAACAAAGGAAGAATACAAATATATGTTTAAAGTTAGTCAAGCTTCAAGATGGCCAAGTCAATGTTTCTGAACATAGCCCATTCAGACAAACTCTGATAAAGCTATAACTACAAGTGTGTGCAAGTCTCAGAACCTAGTACTCAAAGGACTCTGAAGTCTATCAATATTCTGAAGACAGCTTTTGAATTCTACTCAAGTTTCACCAAGAATGATTAAAAGCCTCTGACTATAAATGGGTAAGAAAAGGAAATATTCTCTTACAATCAACCCATCTGAGTTGAACAAAGTATTAAATGCTTCTACATTTTTTATTTAGATTCACTATGGACTATAGTTCTTTCAAGCTTCATTCTGAATAGACTTTTAAGTCTATATCATCTAGGTTCTGGGGTCTGATCAAGCTTCACTTCATCTATTATATGAAGCCTCTGATTTTGACGAGTAGTATATTGAAGGAAAGTAAAATCAAAAAGAGATTTCCTTATGAAGATATATTTAAATCTCTACTCAAGCTTCAAACCACTTTCATAAGAAGCCTCTGACTAGAATATTTTAATTAAAGGTCTTTTCTATTTAATGTGACAGAAGTTCAAAAAGGAAATCTACTTTTAAAGTAAAGAAGACTTCTCACGTCCCATCATCAAACAACTCTTTGTTGCAAGCACGTTTAACTACTGCACATGAAACGACCTTCATACAATGGATACTTCAAAGGTTAGTTCTTATTATACCATCCAACTGATCTATCCTCCAACGGGTATATTTATCTCATATATAATTTAAAGAATATGGAAGGTGAAAGAAGAGAGCTGAGAAAAAGAGAAAGCTCGGCAAACAAGAGAGAAGAAAGTAGAAAGGAAGAAAGAGAGTGTGGACGCAAGCATGCATGTGGATATGTGTGAATCTTAGAAGACGTTGAAGCCGCAACATCACAACATATCAAAGAAACAAACACTTAGAACTTCATTATATATGTTTTAAGTGTAATAATTTGAACTTTATCTTGTGTAATATGCTTATTTAAGAAGCACACTTGTAAACACTAACTACTATAACCCAGACTAGTTATGTTCCACAAGAGACCAGGTTGGTCAGGATCTTGAGAATTCAATGACAAGTATTCATTAAGGAATCCTCTTAAACGACGGGGTAGGTTAGGTATTAAGGAGTAGATGACCGTTGGAGTTTCTCAAGCGACCGGGTAGGTCAGGTTCTTGGGAAATTAGTGTCAGGTTGTCATTGCTTTGTAATCATCATTTGATTATTGGATTAAGTCCTTGGTTGAGGAAAATTACATGATTGGTGGATATGAGGTAGCCTAGTTAACAGTGAACTAGGATAAAATGCTTGTGTCTTTTATTATTGTTCTTATTATTCTTGTTGTTATTCTTGCGTTTGTTTTAGGAAGAAAAAAGTTATCAAACTAAAAACCCAATTCACCCTCTCCCCCTATTTCTTCTGTTTCCTGCACCTTCAATTGGTATCAGAGCACCGATTTTGTTATTAACTAGATTATGTCAAACACTTAATCGTGTTAGAAAAAGATACATCTTTTTTTAAATACATTAAGGCAACACAATTTGTAATGATAAAATATTTTGTATCCGCCACAAGCACACATCTCTTAGTTTAGTGATGACATTGATGTGAAACAATATGAAAATCAACAAAGAAGAGGAAGAAGCAAAGCAATCCATGGTGCGACCCTAGATTCAATCTTAAGGCTTTCAAAATAGGATTGGAGAAACTTTTAAGGACATGATGCTCAAAATATTCAAACTCATATTTTGGTTTGAAAGTCTTAACCAAGGGTCACTTCAACTGACCAAATGAAGAAGTTCATTTGTAGCTAACCAATGAAGTAAAGGGCTACTATGACTACTCTCAGTTTTATTCACTCTCCTGAACTGAAGAGTTGGCTAAGTTTTCTGAGTAGTCGGAATCAAAGAGGATAAACCACAAAACGTGTATATGAATCCTAAAGAAGCAACCAACCAATGTTGGAAGTAGAGTCAAATCAAGTACAGAAGTCAAAGAAGAATAGGTGGACTTGGGAAGTCAACCTCTGTGTAGAAGATGTTTGGAGCTGTCAGGAAGGCCATCTACCTCACCCACGAGGAGTTATGTCACTACAAATATAGTTTTCTTTGTTCGATGAAGAAAAGGCATTGAAGGAAGTCGTCGAGGACAAGAAGAAAGCTTTTATGGATATAGAGGGAAACTCTAAAGAAGATTATTTCAAAGGTCAAGCCAACATGAAGTTGAGCACAGAAGCATCCAACTTCTTAAAAGAAGAAGTTAAAGAAGCACTAAAGCCTTGAAATCAAATTCAGTGGCTTAAAAAGGTACTTTCAGTTAACTCGTTATTCTTCTTCAGTTGAAATTCTTGAAAAGAATCAGAAACTTCAAAAAAGTCTATTGAAACTGAGAAAGATTCATATAGCTTTGTCTGAAGACCATTGTGAGCCAACAAAGGAAAACTTTAGTTTATTAAGATCAAAGTCATGTATGCTCTCAAAAAGCTAAAATAATAATCTAGAGAAAGAAACTCTTTTAAAATCTCCCATGGACTCGAGTGATTGTTAAAGAAACACTACACTTTTTTCCAATAATTTGAACTAAGAGGCTAGTATAAGTATACTGACTTCTATATCTGTTAAGCTTGTTGACATGAAAAGGGGCATTTTTTTAAATTGAAAAACTTATTTTTCATAAAGGTTAACATGTTTTTCACTACTTTTGTACTAACAAGAAATTACATAAGTTTAATTCTCAAGAGTGAAAATATTTGGTTATTCTCATGTACTTTTTTATGGCTAAGATTTGTGACAAGTTATCTCACTATCTTGTAATTTGTCAAAAATACTTGAAGTACCTTTGGATAATTATTATTTTCATTAGGTAAAATAAGATCATGCTTTGGCACTCCCTACATCATTAATCAATTAGAATAGAAATTATCTCTCTCTCTCAGACGTTTCATGTCTTTTCAGTTTTTTTTTGTGTCAATTGTGCTCCCTCTCTATTCTATTTGTTCTTTGAGTCTTTTCAAAAAACTCTTACTCTTTCTCTCCTCCACCTCTATTTAAATCTAGTCTTGTTTTTCTCTCTCATCATCTCACTCCTTCTTTTCTGATGTACTCTCATTTTCTCCTTGTATCCTTCAATTGGTATCTCCCAATGGCTTCCTTCAAAACCTTCAACGGTGATGAAACCAAGCTTGTTACCATTTGGGAACAAGTTGTCAACTTTGAAGAGCTAAAAGCCACTTCCTTCCAAAGCCAACAATAATAAAAGCAATGCAAATAAGCACACAAATAATTCTCCCTTCTAAAATATTTATCATCATACCGACAATACATAAATAATCACCATATAATCATTCATTTCACAACAATATTAATTATATTATCATCAGATAACAACACAAAAAAACATTGTATGCATCTCATACAATTGTGACACCTCATAAACATTAACATGTAAGTAAATCGATTATCATTCAACAACGATAACTCTACCATAATTAATTAAATTCATAATGATTAATTATCAACACCAACATGGCCAAACAATAGCCATTTATCACCCAAACAGCACAACCACATCGAAAATTTGAACCGACAGATCAAAATATACAATCAGGGACAAGAATGCCCCTTTTGACAACATGACAGGTAACCTGTCACCTGCTTAAAACTCTCAGATCGTCATTATAGTAATGACCAGCTTGAAAATCCAAGCCTGGAAACCATGATGATCTCCCCGTCAGAGTGCTGACACCCGTCAACATTTTAAGGTGCATGACGGGTAACCTGTCATTTGGGTAACACCCCGTCACCCTGCACCAAAAAGAAAAAACATGAATTTCCATGGAGTTTCACTGGAAGTTCCAATTTTTGGCTTCCCAGTCGCCCCTAGCACGCCCAAAATTAATACCACATATAATAGCTTCCAAATAACATGATAAACCACATAATTATACCAATTATTCATCATTTTCATCAAATTCATGTTTATGTTCAAACCTTCAAAAATTCTAACAATGGTATAAAATCACATACACATAAACAAAATAATACACATACGAATTCAGTCACGGAAATTAAATACTCCCACCTTAAATCATTAATTTTCATATTAACATATAACAACAATAATTTATAAAACATTTCACACAACCCCTAAAAAGAGTAAGGGTCTCTCTTATCTACTCTTTCATGCAAAACACCCATATATAAGCTTTTTCTCTCCCCTTACTTCAGATTCCTAGCAAGCAAATTCTGAATTGATTGAGGTTGGTGGTTTATTTTCTTCCCTCTTTAAGCCCTAGTCTCTTCTTTTTTTTCAAAACTCTATTTCACGTACTAACTCCTCAGAGTTCCTTTAACCCTTTTTTATCTCTAAAAATCTAATTTGATTTATCACTAATTACACTTAGGCCCAACTCTTATTAAAATTCTCACAACTTCCCTTATTCCTTTTAATTTCTATTTTTCCACCCAAAAATTCTATTTCTATTTATTTAATTATTTAATCAAAATGATTATTAATTCTAATTATTCTATCCACCCACTAATACACTCACTACACCCCATCATACACCACATACACATACAACTCATAATATATTTAAAGTAAACGCATCACATACCAAATAATTAAATGAAAACACCAATACTTTGATTAAATAGATTAATCAAATTTTGGGGTGTTACACATGTCACATCAACAGTTGAAACGATAGGGAACTCAAATCCCATAGGAACCAATGAACGTATCCTTACCCCCAATAGCAAGTGTAACATCATTGCCAGGAGTGGCTGTTTCATTGCTTGTGGAAACAAGCATTCCAACTACCCACAGACCTATAAACACTACTATAGGAGATCTTAAGCCTTCGTATGCGCCAGGTTTTATGATGCTACCAATTTCTAAGGATTTCCATTATGGTATACGAACTGCAACAATGGCGGGATTACATAGTGATGTCTCAATGTATACAAATAATAATGCAACGGTAGCATCTCCTTTGAATCTGTATGTGGCGTCAGGGTCGGCTATTAGCAATCCTGGTTGAATAACACAGCCTGGAGCGATTGGGTTTGTCCCTCCAAATATGTCTACTCTAACAACAAATTCATGTTATCCATAAGATAACATATGGATGAAAGTAACCACGATATGGTTAATACGCTTACTAATCAAATTGGTACAGTGTTCAACCCTCTAATTCAGAGCACTAACCAAAGTTACCAATTATTAGCCAATCAAATGGGTCGAACAATTTATTTTTTAGAACACATTGCTCGATACCAAACTGAAGCGGGCAACATAGGAAATAATTAGGATTTAAAAATGATATTTTTTCCATATTCCCTAACAAAAAACGCATTTACATGGTTCACAACACTCCTTTCTTACTAAATACATAATTGGAATCAATTGGAGAGAATGTTCCATGAACGGTTTTATATAGGGTAGTCAAAGATTAGCCTCAAGAATTGGCTAATGTAAGGTGCAAAACGCCTGAGTCAATTGATGACTACCTAAATAGGTCTAGGTTGTTTAAGGCAAGGTATTTTACCCAAGTTCCTGAACATGAATTTGTTGAAATGGTCATTGGGGATTAGACTAGTCTATTAGAAAGAAACTAGATACTCAATATTTTAGAGATATGGCTCAGTTGGCAGATAGGTCTCGACAAGTTGAATGCTTAAAGGCCAAGAATTCCATAAAAAAGAAAAGGTTGGATATATATAGGCAGATGAGGGAGACTATGAATATAACATAAGATATGAGGAGGTCTAAGAGAGCGACATAAATTGTGGAACTTAAGTCAGGACCTCCCTATGTTTGTAAATGTTGAAACCATCCGACGGAAAGAATCTAGTTGAACCTTAAAATGAAAAATTTGTCGCCAAAATGTACACCTTTGGCATAACTAAGTGAGAAAAGATTTTTAACCTCTTAGTTGCTGATGCCAAATCATAGTCCCTAAGGGACTAAAGACGCCACCTTTTAAGCAACAAAGGAAAAGAGGATTTTGCAAGTTTCACAATTTTATAGGTCATAAAACTTCTCATTGTGTCCTTTTCAAGGATTTGGTGCAAGGAGCGTTGAATGAGGGAAGGTTGAAGTTTGTTGATACGGATAAAGCCCCAATGCGGGTGGACTCTAACCCTTTGCAAATCAAAGAGACAGACTATGTTTAACCAATCGTAAGTTTAATGATCGAGGCTAGTGAGAGCCCCTGCGTGGCAATGGAGGTTTATAAGTCTGAGTATGCTAAGAAAGTCAAAGAGGTTTACCTCAATGCTGAGGAGGAACTCATAAATTTCCTCAATATATGCAAATTGAAAGGCTCAAAAGTTATGTTGTGCCACAGGTGCGGTGATGTGTTTCATACAAGGATACTGAAGGCCATGAGAAAACTAAGCCCCAACCTTCTAAGGTGGGCAAATGGCCCCCAGTTGAGGTGAAATTATGCTTTCAAGAAAATAGGTGTCCCCTATAGGACATAGAATATGACCACAAGTTACAAAGAAGGTCGAAATAAGACCTACGTGCCTCATTCGAAGGTTCCAGCTGGGGAGTGGGTACACCCCCACAACATAATAAACACCAACCAAAAGAATGGAGAGGAGTTTGCGCTAAACATGACTTGGACACACCTGAACAACCCTCGTGCCACCAAGAAATATGCTTGCAGTCCAAATTACATGGGGAAAACCCCCATGACTCGTACGTAATGGAGAAGATACCAACTCCAAAAGAAGGTGTTCCGAGAAATGTCAAGTTCTAGTAGCAACCAAAAATAAGAACTATACAACAAGATAACCAAAAGGCCAATTAAGGAAAGAATCTTTCCCCCGTCATCAATTATTGAACCTAAAGTCGAGGTAGCAAAAAGGCTAGTGAATGAGGAGACGAATCCGTCTTTAGAAACTAACAATGAAGAAGGTAAAGACGAGTATTAGGAAATGATAGCATATAATTTCTCAGGGTCAGACGGCGATTTTGATGTGTTGTGCAACATGGTGTCAGTGTTTCCCGTCGAGTACGACGTGGTGACTGAAGTAACTGATGCAGAAGAAGAATATTTTGTAGAATATCTAACTTAACACAAACCAATTTGCTATTATGTGATGAATAACGGATGTGTCGAAGAGCAGAATGTCATCTTTAAAAATCCATGTATGGGGATAAAGATCCATTTAAAACCATTTTCCCTCAAAGCAAAAGTTGACAATCATGGTATTAACAAATTCCTAGTTAATAGTGGCGCAATAGTTAACCAGATGCCATATTCCCTTTTAAGAAGGATAGGGAAGTTCAAAATCGACCTAAGGCCTCAAAACATGGTTCTTTTCAGTTATGAAGGAAAGACTGTCATTCTCTAGGGGCAATCCAGGTATATTTGGTTATCGGAACCACAGTTCGACCAACCTTGTTCATCGTCATTCCTTCCAAAGCCAACTATAACTTATTTATAAAAGGGAATGGATACACGGTGTAGGTTTCGTCCCCTCATCTCTCCATCAAAGAATATCAATGTGGAGACAAAATGACATTGTTAAGAATGTGGAAGCAGATCAAAGCTAATATATGGATGAAGTGAACCATGTTAGTAGAAGTACTTTTGATAGGAACCTGGAAAACATTTCGTCATTCCCATCAAAGGACCAAGGATTCAAGCCCCAGGAGAATGTATTACACTCAGTGAGGCTTCACCTAACTCATGGTTTTATGTGGGAACGATACTTCTAAGGGGAACAACCATTAGAGAAAAATGAAATAACCCCAATAGGGTGGGGTGATGATGATACTTACTATGTATGAGTCGGGCGCTTGGACTAGCATTATGGCTTATGTGGCAGAGAATCAGACAAAAATGGCTCAAAAATCCAGGTTACTAACTGAAATGGCCAAGAAGCTCAAAAATATGATTGAGTCGAATGCATGGACTCGAATTACGGCTTACATGGCCGACAATCGAGAAAAAAGTCCCCAATGGGCCATGTTACACCATGAAATGACTAGTGAAGCCAATTTGGTTAAAGTTATTGATCACACGCTAGACCATAGGCTCGACTGCATCTATGATATTGAGCCTTTGGGCTTCGAAAAAGAACCAATGACTTCGACTAAAAAAATCTAGGCTTAGGATTCTTTTGAAGAAATTGACTTAGGAGATGGATCAATTAAGAGGCCTACTTATATCAACACCAAGATAGATCCAAGCCTAGAGAACCAGGTGATATAACTTCTAAAGAACTACAACAATTTCTCGCATAGGACTACGATGAAATGCCAGACCTTAGTCGAGAACTGATGGAGTTGAAGTTACCCATTCAGTTGGGAAAGAAACTCGTGAAGCAGTTACCAAGAAGGTTTGATTTGGTAGTCATGTCAAAGATTAAAAAAGAACTCAAAAGACTGTTGAGAAGCAAATTCAACCAAACATCCAGGTATGTCAAATGGCTTGTTAAAATAGTTCATGTTATTAAAAAGAATGGAACATTGCAGGTATGCATAGATTTTAGAGATGTAAACAACGTTACCTCTAAAGATGAATATCCCATGTTTGTCGCAGAAATGCTTGTCGACTCGACAGCAGGCCACGAATGCCTAAGTATTCCAGATTGCTATTCTAGGTACAATCAAATATTCATTGTTGAAGATAATGTATCAAAAATAGCATTTAGGTGCCCAGGCACTTTAGGCACTTACGGATGGGTGGTAATACCCAAAGGGTTGAAAAATTCTGGCACTACATATCAATGAGCAGTGAAATTGATTTTCCATGATTTTATAGAAACCTTCACGCAGGTCTATATAGATGACATTGTCATCAAATCCTCATCTGAATATGATCACCTCAACCACATTTGATAATCCTTTGAAAGCATGAGGAAATGTGGTTTAAAAATGAATTCTCTAAAATGTGCCTTTTTTTAGTGCATGAGCCTTTCTTGGATTCGTAGTCCATAAGAAAGGGATCGAAATAAATTAAAACAAGACTAAGGCAATATTAGAAACACGGGCTCCCTCGACCAAGAAGCAGTTGCAGTAATTACTAGGAAAAATCAACTTCCTATGAAGGTTTATTTCCATCTTAAGTGGCAAATCCCAAGTGTTCTCGCCACTACTCCGTCTAAAAGGCGGAGAGGAGTTCATATGGGAGCCGGAGCATTAAAAATCATTCGAAGAGATAAAGGCCTACTTGACAAAACCTTCAATCCTAATACCTCATATGAAAGGGAAGCCAATGAAACTATACATCTCTGTATCAGAGTTAATAATGAGCAGCATGTTGGCTCAAGAGGACGACGATGGCGTTAAATGGGACATTTATTATCTTAGTATGGTCCTGAATGATGTAGAAACTAGATATAGTGAAATAGAAAAATCATGTTTGTTCTTGTACTTTTCTTGTACTAGATTGAAATGTTATATAAAGATAATTGGTGTTTACGTTTATTCGCATTTCGATATCATCAAACACGTGCTTTCTAAACCCATTTTGCATTGGGAAGTGGGCCTTAGCGCTAACTAAATATTACCTAACACATGCGCCTCTAAAGGCCATGAAAGGACAAATTGTGGCTGACTTTATAGTCGATCATGCAATTTTCGAAACAATACAGAATTACATAGACTTAAAACCATGGGACTTGTACTTTGACGCTTCAAGTCATAGAGAGGGAACTCGGATTGGAGTTTTAATAGTCTCACCAAAGGAATCCCGACCAAGTTCAAGTTTAGAATTGAGGACAGTTGCTCTAACAATGAGGCTGAATATGAAGCATTAATAGCAGACCTTGAAATTTTACTTGACTTGGGGGGAAAAGAGTCGTGATCAGAGGCGACTCAAAATTAATATTAAAATATCTAACCAAATAATACAAGTGTATCAAAGAAAACTTGGTATTATATTCTAGTATAGCGTGATCATTCTTAGAGAAATTTAAATCAGTCGAAATTAGATTCGTGCCCAGGTTAAAAAATTAAGAGACAAATGACTTAGCTCAAGTTGCCTCAAGCTATAAATATCGCAAGGAAAAGTTGGAAGAGATGATCAAGGTTAGAGAAAAAATAATCCTGACCAACATTCCTTCACTAAGAATGTTAACATCAGAACCTATGGAAGTGGAAGGACTTGGGATAATGAAGTACATGGAATCCAAGGAGTATGATGTTTTCACCATAGACAATATGTTGAACGATGACTGATGAAGATTGTGGAATACTTGGAAAATACTACAGGAACAACATATTGAAAGATCAAATATAGGGCACTAAGTTATAATATCATGGGTAACAAGTTGTTTTAGAAGACCCCATAAGGGATTATTTTGAAGTGCCTTAGTGAAAGTGAAGCATATGTAGCATTCTTCGATGTCCATAGTGGATATTGTGGCGCTCATCAAACATGCCACAAAATGAAATGGTTTTTGTTCCGACAAGGCATATACTGGCCAACCATGTTGAAAATCTAAATAGAGTATGCCAAAGGATGTCAAGATTGTCAAAAACATGTTGGGATCCAACATGTCCCTGCTAGCGAATTACATTCAGTTGTAAAGCATTGGCCTTTAGAAGGTTGGGAATTATACCTAATTGATGAAATTCGACTGTCATCTTCTAATGGTCACAAGTATATCTTAGCAGGTATTAATTACTTTACCAAATGGGTTGAAGCAGTACCATTGGAAAAGTTCAACCAAGATGTGGTGAAAGTTTTTATTCAGAGTCATATTACCTATAGGTTTAGGTTACCTAAAACCTTAACCACATATCAATGTTATGTCTTCACCGACCGAAAGATGATCGAGTCCGCCTTAGAGGCTGGAATTAAATTGTTAACGTCCATACCTTACTATGCTCAGGCAAATGGACAGATCGAAGCGGCCAACAAAATAATAATCAGTTTGATTAAAAAACATGTGGGCCAAAAACCTAGAAATTGGCATAAAACGATAGATCAAGCTCTGTGGGCTTGTCGAACCTCTCCTAAGGAAGAAACTAACGCAATTCCTTTCTGACTAACATTTACGCATGATGCAATTTTCCCTGCTAAAATTTACTTGCAGTCAGCAATGATTCAAAGGAAAAATGAAATAGCTTCCGAAAACTTCTGGAATGTGATGTTAGACGAGTTAGTCGACCTAGATGAGGAGAGAGTGACCGCATTAGACATGCTCATAAGGAAAAATGAAAGAGTAGTTAAGGCCTACAATAAGAAGGTAAAGCCCAAAACCTTCTTGGTCGATGACTTGGTTTGGAAATTTATTTTTCCTATGGACAAAAAAGATAATATTCTAGGAAAGTGGTCACCTAACTAGGAAGGTCCCTTTTGAATCACTCAGGTGTTTTTAAATAATTCTTATGAGATTGAAGAGACTAACCTAGAACGTCAAACCTTGAGAATAAATGGGAAGTACCTAAAAGGGTACAACCCTATGTTGCAGGAGATTAGAATAATAGAATAAACAATTTAACATAAAAGTAAGCCAACATGGTATTAAACGAAAGGTGCCAAAATGGCAATGTCATTACATAAACTTAGTAAAAAATAAATGAATTAAATAAAATTGGTCTTGATGTTATAGAGGCGAACTTTCAAAAGAGTGATCATATCATCAAGTCGATAATCTTCAGATTTCAACTCCTCAATCTCTGAGTCTAGTTGAAGAGCAGCCTCCATGTGTTTAATGCCAACATGAGTTTCTCGATCGATGAGATCTTTGGTAGAAGCCAACACGAAGCCTGCCAATTTTTTCTCCTTTTTTCTCAAATCTTTGACATGCTTAGACAATTGTGCAATTTGTGTTTCACATATGGAAATATTTCCCCTGTAGGCAAATAATTGATCGTTATCTTTTTGGGCCTAGGCCTCCAAAGCATCCGCTTCTGTTATGACACTATGTCGATATCACATTCAGCACCAAAAATGTATGCAGTTTTGCTAGCTTCCTTCTTCGACTAAGGTTTTGCGTCCTCATAGTATTTATCATTTTCTGTGGGTGGGTCTTTAGAATCCTCAGACAAGGTTACTGACTTTTCTCTATCGAAAATAGTTGGGCCCTTAGTCAAATCATCAGCCTCATCAGAGTTTTGATCCTCCCCAAGAGATGGCACGGGACTAGTCATTGATATTGGTTTGTTGATTTGGTCGTCACTTTTGTTCACATTTTCATCTCTATTTTCCTTGTTGGTCTTAGGGTCGTGTTCCCCAATGATAGACGGATGAACAGAGTGGGAGCTAGTATTAGGAGGCGTCGACCAATCAATAATGGAGAAAGTTGGTGCTTTGGGATCCTTGTTGAGGAGTGGACCTCCCTACAAAAATGAATAGTCAGTCGAGAAACCTAGAGTCATCATGAAGTTTTTAAAAGGGAAAATTTTCTAACATAACATGGCTCGAGCGAAGGTGTCATCATAAGCTTTTTTCTCTGGTGCAAGCTCAGCACTTCCCATTGACTTAGGAAACACATGGGGGAACTTTAGCGTTATTGCCTTTGATGTTTATAGCAGCCTTATCCCGAGTTTTTTGTTGGGAAGCGTTGCCAGAACCAGAGGAGTGAGCTTTTATTAGTTTCTTCTTTTTCTTCTTCTCAGTTTGTCGGGGCTCAGAGGTGGCAACAATAGGTTGTTCAGGATGAGGGACTTCCAATCATAGGGATTCGGGGATGACTTAGTCTTGATGTCATTATCTTCCTCTGTCAGTTGAGTTTCCTGGAAAAATTGGAAATGAGCAGAGCTAGATGAAGAAGCAAGATCGAGAAAGAGATAGAGAGTTGAAGATTCAAACTTGAGTTTTCTTTGACGCTTCAGCATGTGCGTCCTTCTTACTTTTCTTCGATGGGTGCGGAGAAGTGGTTGCACTATTGAGCTTTAACAATGAAAATAAAAAAGAGGCAATCTAAAAACTTGTTTTGCTACTTCGTCTTCGATAGGGGTTTCCTCCTTTTGCTTTGCCTTCCCTTTGAGGGCACCTGCCGTGAAAACAGTCTCTTTTTTCTAAATCTATAGGTTGAAACATGAGTTAGATTACTGCTACCGAGGAATGTAAAGTTATAAGAAAATGCTAGTATTACCTTTGACGCTTGGCCAGGCTGATCACCTACATCAACAACATCCCTCGTGATTTTCCTCAAAGCAACTGTTGTAAAGAAGTGCGACACACTCAGATCAAGAGATATAAAAAGGGAAAAGTTTAATCCAATGAGCATTGATGTCTCACCATCAGAAATATCGGATAAGACTTCAACGTGATCGATGTCGACATGAAGGTGACCCCAATAACTGTATATATCGTGCTTGGTCGGAATCACTCTCTAGATAGGTTTTTTATAAGCATTTTCTACATCATTTACAACATTTCCACAAACAAACCATCTTGAAAATAGAGGTAAAAACACCAATGTCATTTGTCATTGATATACAACTGAGCACTAGAAAAATATATGTCACTAATATACAAATAAGCAGGGGAAAATTATTTGACACTTACAACGTAACAAATAACTTAAATAATCACATGAGGCCAAACAGATATTATCTTTATATAAAGAAAAAATGTATGATTGATAAAAAAAATTTACTTCTCAAAATTTATAGTATTTAAATAATGATTTATTGAATATGTGTTATTGATGTAAATACGATAAAAATATAATTAATGATACAAATACGATAAAAATAAACGGTGGTATTTAAAATATATTTTTGTTTTATTAATTTTCAACTAATAAAAATGAAGCAAAACAAAAACAGGAAAAAATCCAAATACTTTCATAAACGATATTATTTTTATAAATAAAAAATAATTTATTATCAATCCAAATATTTTTATAAATAAGATCAAAATAAATATTTTTTATATATATAAAAAGAAATGTATCATTCATCCAAATATTTTATAAACGTAAATGAGAAAAGATTTACTATTATAAAAATACCAAAAATAAAAACAATATTTATATTAAAAAAATCTAGTGTTTTATCATAATGTTAATATAAAGAAAAATGTTTATTATTGATCCAAATAATATTTTTATAATATGTATTAATTATTTTGAAAATATTAAATAAATTCATCATTACACCTTATAAACTACTCAAATATCAATATTTTTAATTTAAAAACAGAATTAAAATTTGATATTTCCTTCATGCTTTGTAATCGAATTAAAATTTAATAAAAAAAATTTTTCTATTATAGAAATTATATGAAATGAAAAAAATAAAAATTTATCAGAATGTGAATAAAAGCACTTACACCTCTATAATCCATGCATAAGGACGAGTTTGTTAAACATGTAGTTGATTAATTGGATGATGATATACATTCCAAACCAAACTCTCCGGTAAGAGACCAATAAAATATACACTCGTCCCTTCGTTTATCAAGTCATCTAAAACAGCATGTAACATTCCTCATGTGTCTTTCAATCATCTATTCCTTGGTCTAGCAACAACATCAAATGTTCCTAAAACCATTTTATATTTCAATTCCGCCATGACATTTTCAGTTACATGAATGACATTTTCAGTTTAATCTACATGAAAATTTTACTCCAAAATCACAATTGAAAAGTCTTAATTCAACATTGGTAACCTTTTTTACATCATGTATATCAGTTTACATTACATCTCTTCAGATTACCAAATTTCACACTTTCTGCCATGCTTCTACATACTCCGGTATGGCTGAAAGAAGAAAATGATAAGTCTATCCGTCAGAAGTTTTGCCTCTTATTTGAACTTCGATCTCGCTTCATGTATATATCCGCCTCAACATCTAACAAAATTTGACAAATGTCAAAGATAATAGAACAAAAATAGTCTTAAAATACTAAGACAATTTTAGATATGTGTCTCCAGCAAGATATGCAACATATGATCAAACCTAGGTGGAAGTTTAACTGACACACGCAATTTCGATGAAAACGTGTGCTTGCATCCCGTGTGATTTGAAATTTAATCAAAAAGACCATTATACAAAGTGGAAGAGGGATTTCTCCATGACAAAATTTAAATATATAACTCAGACTTAAGGACTCTGGATCTCTCAAAGGGATAAATCAATGTTTTTTATTGATTGATCTCATCGGTATAGCTTCTAAGTCTCTGATACAAGAATCGACTCATCTCACCCAAAATATGTGCAAATAAGTAAACAACTATGGCTCGATATTGGATTAATAAAGCAGAACTGGGTTTGGGAAAAAGAAGGCCATAAAGAACACAAATTCCTCCAAACCTACGCCCATTCATCCTTTAATATATGTAGATAATGGATAAGCATTAATCAGGTAGTACGTGTTTTTGGACAGGCACTAGGCATTTTTTAATTGAATAATTATTAGCATTTCAGTTAATTTAATTTTAAGGTGAAAACAGATAGCCCATTTGCAGTAAAACATGGAAGCTGCAATCTATTTACAGATAAAATCTCATTTAAGGTTTATTACCCGTCTGAAAAGAATGATAGACTCTTATGGCTCAGACTTGACAAGCTCCTCTACAGATTTTGTGTAATTGGCAATTAAATCTCTGAAATATAAGAAAACAACATGTATTTAGGATCTATAAATTTACCAAACAGAGATATCTAATACAATTTGTACATACCTTCGTTGATTTAGCAATTGCTCGCTTTCCTCTAGCTTCTTCTTCTGTCCTTCAACGGTCTGCATTAACAACCAAAAAGCCCTCAAGTCAGGCAAAGAACCCCAGCTTCAAACTACTAGCAAAAAACTTAGATTTTTAATATTTCGAGGACAAACACAGCAGAGGAATCATTCTTCTTTTTAATAACATCAGTAATTATTGTTTGGCATGCAAATGGCGTGATTAAAGAAAAAGGCAAATGGTTTAAAGAAATCAGAAATGGAAAAGCTTTATGACACACACACACACATACACACACCAAATCTTGATTTCTCTCAAGTGAACAGGAAAAAAACAGACTGTGGCAGTTTTTGAAAAAAAAATGTTCTTCTCTAACATCACCTTCCTTGTTTGAAGGTTACTTTACAAGAAAAAAACGGCTTAACATGGAGAAATTTGTGAGGGCCTTATGTTTTTAATCTATGCATTGCATCATTTAAATCATATGTTTCATTCTTTCCCTTTTCTAATTATCAAGGTATGTCATATACCATGTGTTTCGGAGCTTTCTATCCATTGAGATAGTGATGCAAAAACAAATTCAAGGCATAAGATTTTATGAAGAGCATAACCAGAAAATCTAAATCTCAGTGTTTCACAACCAGATGCTATAATCACAAGAAAACTCAATATCGGCGATAAGATCAATACCCAATCTATCATCTACATACATCGGAAAAATAAAACTTCTGAATCAATACCCAAATTCCCAAATTGACTTTTTCACAATCTAGATTAACAGTATGACTGGATCAGCTTCCAATTCAAGTTTTTCACATCCCAATGCAATATTACCCTAAATTTAAGCTAAAAAATGAAGCTCCCACGCCAACATGGGGTGACATCGAGGAAAGGGCCTCTGCCCAAACACACACTAAGCGGAGTGTGTAGTCCTTCGACAATCAGAATTGATGGCCATGGGCATCAATGGCAAAAGAGGTAGTTTTTGATAATTTGAAAGTACCTTTCTCCCTCTTTCAATACCTACTTCGTCTCACATGTCCAGGCTCACGTGAGTGATAATTAACCATTTACTCTTTATGCAAAGTTACACTGCTTAATAACTTACTATATACATTGAACTATATCAATTCAATTGTTGACTGTTGTATATTATATCGATGATCCATCACATAAAACATATATATATATAAAAAGAGAGCACAATGAAAGGAAGTAAAGAAAAGGTTAAAGTTGGAGAAGTGGAAATACCATGGCTTTGGTGCTAATAGAAGCAGAGATTGAAGTTAACAGCTGCTGACACTTATCAAAATGGTTACTCAATTCAGCAATCTGTAACCAACAAAATCAAACAAAACTAACATAACTCAGCATTCAAATAAAAAACCCTACAATGAAAAAAATAAATAAAACAACAAAATATACCGATGCATCTGATTGCTGATCCGGGTTTCCATGTTCAACAACCTCAGCCAAATTCTCCAACAACTACCTCCATAACAAGCAACTTTACCCTAATTAAAAACAATAACAAAAAGATATAAATTAAAATTAGGGTTTTGAAGGGGTTTACATACATGTAAGAGATGGAAGTGAGAAGCGAGTGATTGGTGAAGATTCTGCTGTTGTTGCTGCTGCTGTTGTTGCTGGGGTTGGGGTTGTGGTTGTGGTTGTGGTTGTTGCTGTAGAAGTCGTTGTTGTTGATAAAGTTGTTGCTGTTGCTGTTGGAGTTGGAATTGAGATTGGGGTGTTTGTGTTTGTTGAAAAGATTGTTGCTGCTGTTGTTGTTGTTGAAGAAGAAATTGCTGTTGTTGTTGTTGAAGATAAAGGTTTGGGTCTTGATTGGATTGGGAATGGGATTGAGATTGGGATTGGATTTGGGAATTGGAATTTGGGGTTGGGATCATCGTCCAGGTGCCTCCGGGAGAAGAGTAATGATCCATTGCGGTTACTACTGTTCTAGCTTCGGTTCAATTCGATTCTCCTGTGTTAATTCTATAGTACCTTGATTTCATTTATATTTATATGTATGTTTTTTATAAGAAAATTGCACTCCCCTAGCAATAACTTTTCAATGTATTTGGCCAAAAAGCTTTACTAGATAGATATAAGCTTATTGAAAAATGGTCTTCACGAGATTTGGCCAAAGTCATCCATGTTTATTTTAAAACACTTAAAAGGAGGAGGGGGTTCAAACAATGTAAATAAATTATTTTAAAATACTTAAAAGGAGGAGGGGTCCAAACAATGTAAATAAATTGTCTCCTCTATTCTATTTTATTTTATTTTATAAGAGAAAATTTTTAAGGGTTAAATATGTTTATAGTTCTTGTTTTTAGTTACTCGAAATATTTTATATAAAGAATGGTTCTCTTAAAAAATTGCATCCACATTTTTAATCTCTCCTGCAATTTAACGAAGGTTTTTACAACTTAGTGATAAAATTAACGATAATTTTAGCATCGATTTTTTATTTAACGACTGAATTATTGATAATTTTAACGACGATTTTAGTATTATGGACCAAAATTGTGGATGAAAGAATTTCTGAGGATCATTTTTGAAGGAAATATTTTAAGAGACTAAAAACGAAATTGAGATATTTATGTGGACCACAAACATATTTAACCTTATTTTTAATGGGCTAAAGAGTGGTATGTCCCAGGGGCACTTTTTAAGGCCTAAAAGTAGCCAATTTTTCTTAGAAATGTGCGTATTTAAGGCTTGAGAATTGAAATGATTAACATACACTACCTTCTGCATACCATAGGTTGACATTTGTGGTTCCTTTCAAACATTTCATGATCCTCTTTAGAAAACAGAGATGGGATTCCTTTGGACACGATTGATAATGAGCACTTATACATACACTAAACATTATGTCAGGATAACTAGCAGTTAGATAAAGGAATGAACTAGTCATAACTCGATATTTTGTAATGTTTATTGGCATACTAGACTCATCTTGATCCACATGTGTACTCGAACTCGTTGGAGTGACAATCATTTTGCAATTATTCATGTCAAATCTTTTTAGAAGCTCTTTGCAATATTTTGATTTATTAGTAAATACGTCATTCCTTGCTTGTTTAATTTGCAACTCAAAGAAGTAATTCAATTTTCCCATCATGGACATCTCAAATTCCCCTTGCATCATATTTGAGAATTCTTCAAATAGGGATTCATTAGTGGATCTGAAGATAATGTTGTCTACATAGGTTTGCACCAATAGTGTATGATCATCAATTCTTTTGATAAAGAGTGTTGTATCCACCTTTCACAAAGTAGGTTGCTTAGTCTATCATAACATGCTCTTGGTGTTTGATTTAATCCATATAGAGCTTTCTTGAGTTTGTACACATGTGAGGGATTCTTGAAATCTTCAAACCCTAGAGGTTGACTTACACAAACTTCTTCAAGTATGTAACCATTCAAGAATGCGCTTTTGACATCCATCTGGTACAACTGAAAATTCAAAGAACAGACATATGATAACAATGATCTAATAGATTCTAGTCTAGCAACAAGGGCACATGCTTCATAAAATTTTATTTCTTCTTCTTGATTGTAGCCTTGAGCCACTAATCTAGCTTTATTTCTAACCATGATGCCATTTTTATCTATCTTATTTTTAAAAACTCATTTTGTGCCAACAATATGCTTATCTTTCGGCCTAAGAACTAATTCTCAAGCTGTGTTTCTTTTAATTTGATTTGATTCCTCTTGTATACCTAAAATCCATTAATCATCATCTAAGGAATGTTTAATTTTAGAAGGTTTTATTTGAGAAACAAATGTCATATTTGGACATGCACTTTTAAGATTAATATGAGTGGATACTCTCTTGCTAATGTCTCCAATTATTTTTCAATTGGATGATCTCTATGAGTCACTCATTCTTGAGTTAGATTGTTGTGATTTTCTTCTTGTTATAACCCTTCATCTTGTTGTATTGTTTGTTCAACATGATCATCATTGATGTTGACTTCATTTGGTACTTCATCTAAATCATCATCATTAACATCCACAATTTTATCCTCCATAGAGGGGTTAGTTTCATGAAAGGACACATAAACTGATGCTTCAACTACAAGTGTTCTTTTATTAAATATTCTAAAAGCTTTACTAGATAAGAAATAACTAAGAAATATACCTTTGTCAGAGTTTTCATCAAACTTACTTAAGTTGTCCTTGTTGTTGTTTAAGACGAAGCACTTGCACCTAAAAATGTATAGATGAGAGATATTTGGATTTCTTCCTTTATAGATCTCATATGGAGTTTTCTTCAAGATTGGTCTAATCATCACCCATTTGCTTGCATAACAAGATATACTTCAGCATTAGCCCAAAAGTATTTTGGTAGACTTGATTCGCTTAGCATTGTTCTTGCAAGCTCCTCTAGTGAACTATTCTTTCTTTCAATCACACCATTTTGTTGGGGTGTTCTTGGTGTAAAAAAATTGTGGGAGATACTATTTTCATCGCAAAAATCTTCAAAGAATGAGTTTTTAAATTCTCCACCATTATCACTTCTAATTGATACCGTCTTTAATCATTTCTCATTTTGGACTACATTGTCATACTTTTTAAATGCTTTGAAAGTTTCATCTTTATGAGCCAAGAATAAATTCCAAGTAAATCTTGAATAATCATAAACTATTACTAGTCTATAAGAGTTACGAATAAAGCATTTAATCCTTGAGGAACCAAACAACCCAGGTGTATCAATTGAAAGGGTCTTGAAGTTGAAACAAAAATTTTAAGTTTAAAAGAAAACTTTGTTTGCTTACCTTTTTGACAAGCATCACACAACTTATCTTTGATAAATTTCATCTTGGATAAACCAACAATAAGATCATGTTTGACTAATTTGTTTAAACGATTCATATGGATATGATACATTCTCTTGTGCTAAATACATGCATCGTTGTTATTATTTACCACAAAACACTTTAATTTCAAAGGGTCTTGAAGTTGAAACAAAAATTTTAAGTTTAAAAGAAAACTTTGTTTGCTTACCTTTTTGACAAGCATCACACAACTTATCTTTGATAAATTTCATCTTGGATAAACCAACAATAAGATCATGTTTGACTAATTTGTTTAAACGATTCATATGGATATGATACATTCTCTTGTGCTAAATACATGCATCGTTGTTATTATTTACCACAAAACACTTTAATTTCAAAGATAAATTATTGATGACTTCTCGACTAGTGTATCGATAATGTCGTAGTAACAAATAAGATCGAATCCACATGGACTACTATTTAACAAGACAAAATTGTGCAATGTGTAGGAACTAGTAAAAAAAATTGGGGGGGGGGGGGGTCTAGTTTCAAATGCAAAAATAAAATAAATTATTCAGAAAGAATTACAAAAGCGGTCAGGTTGTGTTCAGAGTCTACTTCAGTATCTTGTAGCATGTCAAACTCTGCAAACCTTCTTGGTATTTGTCTTTCTTTGTTGCCTCTGAACTTGTTAAGAATCCTCTTCGGACGCTGGAACAATATCAGGTGTTGGTACCCCAAAAGTACCACCTTCAAAGGCATGACCACCTTCAGAGTCTGGAATATTCCTAGAGTTTGGATCTCCACCAGATTCTGAATCACCATCAGAATCAGACTCACCTTCAGAGTCACCTTTAGAATCATTTCCTGATTCTGACTCATCTTCAGAACCTTCATATTCTGAATATCTTCAAAGGTTAACTCTACACCAGAGTTGGATTGAGATTTACTCCAATCCCACGCTTATTTCTTTCACAATGACATCTCTGTTGAATTCAACCTTGTTAATGACAAGACAATAAAGCTTATAAGCACCTGCAGTGTGGTACCCTGCAAGAAACATAACTATGCTTTTTTCATCTAACTTCTTTCTCTTAGCATCTGGAGCATGTTTGTGACAAACAGAACCAAACACCTTCAGATGGCTCACACTTTGCTTATCTCTATTCCAATTCTCTAAAGGAACAATTTCCTTCAGCTTCTTGGTTGGATACCTATTGAGCAGTGGTAACAACTTCTCCCAATAAGGTATAAGGTAACTTCTTCTCCTTCAACATGCTCCTTTTCATATCAAACAAAGTTCAATTTCTTCTTTCAGACCATTGTGTTAAAGAGTGTATGGAGCAGTTACCTCATGCTCAATGTCATTCTCCTCACATAACTTTCTGAACTCTATAGAGTTATACTCATTTCCACCATCAGTTCTGAGAATTTTCAACTTCTGATCACTCTGATTCTCAGCCTTTATTTTGAAATTCTTAAATCCAGTAAACACCCCGTGTTTGAACTTTAGAAGGGATACCCATGTCATTCTTGTAAACTCATCAACAAATGACACAGAGTATTTATTCCCTCCAAGTGAAGGTACTGGAAATGGTCCACACATATTACAATTCACCACACTCAGAGCATGCTTTTCTCTTAGAGGCATTTCAAATGCAAATGACAATCTTGGTTGCTTCCCTCTCATGCACACATTGCATGACTTCTCTGGGTTCTTAATTGTAGGAATTCCATGTACCAACTTTTTTGAATTCAGATGCCCTAAGCTTTTAAAGTTCATATGACCAAATATTTTGTGCCACATCTCAATTTCCTTCACAACACTTGTTGCACTAAGGCATTCAGAGTCTGCAATTTTAACATTCTTTTTTAATGTTCTATTCCTCCCTGTTCTGACTTCATAATCAGATTCTGATTACTGTCATACAACTTCAAAAGATTGTCCATCATGGTAACTGGAAATCCTTTCTCAATTAATTGACCTACACTCACCAGATTGCTTTTCATGCCAGGAACATACCACACATTCTGAATCAATGTTGTTTTACCATTATTCAGAATTACTCTGACATTTTCCATACCTTCAGCATTAAGGTATTTATCATCAACACATCTGATCTTTGTCCACTTTCTAGTGTAAAAGTCAACCAGCCATTTCTTATTTCCAGTAAGATGATTTGAGCAACCAATGTCTATACCACCAGTCTGCCAAATACGTATCATCAGATTCAGAAGCTATCGATATCACAGATTCATCATCTAAATATCCTCTGGCTATATTTTCTTCTTCTGACTTCCTTTCCTTGTTTGACCAACAATCCAACAATGAATTGGCAAAACTTCTTACAATAGTAGCACTGGATTTTTCTCTTATCATACTTCTCCTTCCCCTCTCGAGCACTCTTTTGCCTTTTATAAGTTGAGATTTATGATTTCTGAACACCATCAAATCTCTTCTTGGCTGCTGACCAAGATTGCTTCTGATATTTCTTACCAGAAGCTGCTTTCAGAGCCTGTTGCTCTACCTCTATTTCATAGTTTTTCTTAGCCAGACGCAACTCTTGTACCTTTAGACTGCTTTGCAACTCTTCAATTCTCATGGTGCTAAGATCCTTAGAATGTTCAATTTCTACCACAATGTAATCAAACTGAGGAGTAAGAAATCTAAGTACCTTTTCAATGATACTTTCTTCATAGATAGTTTCTCCACACGACTTCATCTCATTTGTAATCATAATCACTCTAGAGATGTAGTCAGTTACCTTCTCATTGTTCTTCATGCTGAGATTCTCATACTACTTACATAGAGACTGAAGTTTTACCTTCTTCACTGATGCATCACCGCCGTAGCAGTGTACTAATGTGTCCCACGTAACCTTTGCCATCGTCGAATAAGCGATTTTCTCAAACACATTCACATCTGCACACTGATGGATGTATAACAATGCCTTCTAATCCTTCTTCCTAAGATCACGTTGAGCATTCATCTACACATCCGTTGCATTTTCTGGAAGCACTACGCCAAATAAGGGAAAAGAGGGCGCTTTTTTTGGCCTATAACAGCGCTTTAAAGCGCCCTCTAATCTGGCGCTGGCATAGGTAAAGACAGCGCTTTTTTTCCTAGTGAAAGCGCTGTCTAAAGTGGCTCTTTAAGCCCTTTAAGGGCCACTTTAGAGGGCGCTTTTTAAAAAAAAGCGCCCTCTAAAGTGGAAACATTTAAGGGTTTAGAGGGCGCTTTTACTGGAAAGCGCCCTCTAAAGTGGAAACTTTTAAGGGTTTAGAGGGCGCTTTCCAGTAAAAGCGCCCTCTAAACCCTTAAATGTTTCCACTTTAGAGGGCGCTTTTTTTAAAAAGCGCCCTCTAAAGTGGGTGGTTATTTAAATTTTTTTTTTAAAAAGCGCTATATTTTTTTATTTATTTTAGACAACCTGTATATTGAAGCAGTACACCCAAAACTATATAATTTGAAGCCCTTTTTTACACATTGCATTCAACAAGCCTTATATACAACAATCCATACATATACAACAATCCACTGATATATAATCGTTTAACTTCTAAAGATTCTATATACAACCAATTCATAACTTAAAAAGAAATAAAACTAAGTAGCAAAAGCATCTCTGAGATGTATGTTTTTTTTGCTAGCAGCAGTCTTCTTAGCAACAACCTCTTTTTGTTCAATATCAATAGCATGAACCTAAAATATCATAAAATTAGTTAGGTGATGTATAAGATCAAGAATTAACATTTTCTATGCATAAATATCATATAATTGTGTTTATACCTTTTTTTTTTATGCAACTGACTCGATTTGCTGCGTAATCCCCTTATATTTTTTGTCTCTTATCTTTTGAAGATAGAATTGATATTTGTTTAGATGGACATGTTCCATTGTCATAGAGGGATACTTTCAAATATCCAGCATCATCATCTACGCGAATGAGGCTTGACGACAATGGAACATCTCCATCTAAACAAATATCAATTGATACTTTCGAGTATCCCTTGCCCCTTGCACGAATGATTGACTTCATAATAGCCATTTTACCTGTAATAAAGAAAACAATTAAAATCAGATGACAAATGTAAAAACAATTAAAATCATAAAAGTCATTTTACCTGTAATAAAGAGCACAATTAAAATCATTTGACCTGTACCTTTTTTACTAAGTTCTCTTTCTTTTCTTGGTTGGAATATGTTCTACATGTCTCTTAACAACACGGACGGTTGGATTGATCCAAATACCCTCATTATGATCATTTCTAATATATGAATCATTTGATATAATATTCTCATCTTGATCATTTCTGGTAAACGATTCAATCTCAACATCAATATCACCTTGATCTCTAGTGTTTTCATCAATTACTTTGTTGGAAAAAAGAACTATAGACCATTTCGTACTTTTCGGATCATTGACATAGAACACTTGTCTAGCTTGAGAGGCTAGAATAAAAGACTCATCTTTGTATCTCACCCTATTAAGATCCACTTGCAAAAATCCTGACTTATCCATTCGAATGCCGTTATTATTTTTAACCCACTTGCAACCAAATATAGGAATCTGAAACTTCTCATAATCAAACACCCAAATGCGCTCGATAACACCAAAATACGACAGATTTGCAAATTTGGGGTTTAAGTCCTTCACACTTGATATTGTCGCATCCTGCGAAAAAAACAACCGGCGAGACTCAAAAATAAAACACACAGAGCCGCCACTAAACGTTATTTATCCCAAGATAGGGAAAGGAAACGCTCAGAGAAACCTGGAAAGACATGGTCTCGCGACCAGAGAGAAAAGGTTCGGGAGTCGGTTACGCGAGGGGAAGGTATTAGCACCCCTCACGTCCTAGGTACTCCTAGGGATCCACGTCCTAGAATAAAGAAAAGGTTGCTAAACATCACACACACACAGGGAACGCAGGTGGGGTTAAGAGGAACGGGCTCGATAAGGTATCGCACCTTATGCCTACATATCTTGTCTGGAACAAGAATCAGAGCCACTGTAGTTCGGCTTACGCACGCCAAACAACACAAAACAAATAAACAAGCAAGAGTGGCAAACATGGAGCCCGACAACCACTGGATGGAATTACGTCGGCATCCGAACCAAAACACACTCAAAATGGCAAACGTGGAGCCCGACAGCCAATCCTGGGCTTACGTCGGCATCCGAACCAAACACACAGTCAGATAACAAGTAAACACACGCAAAAAAGAAAAAGGTTGCCCGGAGTGGTCTCGCACGACCACCTGCCTACATACCTCGTCTGGCACGAGGATCAGGGCGATGTAGTTCCCCTGAACGGGACTAAATTGCTAACCAGAAACCGAGGGGAAAACACGACACTAGGGAGCTGAGACTCGAGCCTAATGTTGTCATGCAAAGTCGCCCTAAGTTCAGGTTTCTAACCTACTTGCATAAGCAAACTATTCCTAACCAGGAAAGAAGCTAACACACAAGCATACAAGCATACCAATCAACATACATCAAATGAGAACAGGCATCTCACACAATCATGTCAATCAGATATCCACATAACACGCACTATAGCCAAACAAGGGGCTCAATCAATCAGGTTTGACTGCCTAAGCAATCGTCTGTACAGGCTATGTTTGCTCTTAACCTTGCCATTACGAGGCTAAGGTGAAGCAGATGAAAGGATGAAGTGAGGATGAGACCTCACAGCTCTTATCCCTAACCAGGGAGAGCTGACAAATGAGCATGGGTCCAGAATAGGGGAACCCTTCTATACTCGATGACTCTGACACGACAGATCTTGGGCTTTGGATCTCAATGCTACAACCATGGAATGGGAGCAAGGAGAAGACTCAACTAAATAGTGGGGGACAGGTTGCTTGCCCCTACCTTCCACCAATTGCCTTCTTTGAAGGACTTTTCCTGCTTGGGCTTAAAAATAAACATACACAAGCATTGCCTCTTAAGGAGGACTTCAGACAATTTGCCCGGCCCGGTAACAGCCGGGTCTCCAGACTACATGAAGTAAGAAGGTTATACCTCAAATGCAAGTTGCTTAAGCAAAGCAAAGCAATAGTTCACAAGGAACTGAGCAACTAAAGTACCTGGAAACAATCAAACTCAGTCAGTATTCAATCAGACAAATTGTACAGCAAACAATCAAACAGTTTAAACAATACAACACAAAGCAAGCTCAAGGCTTAAGCCCAAGCTCCAACACCTACAAAACAATGTTATGTTAGTGTACAGACATCCCCAACATCAATTAAAATCAACTTGTATCATTCTCCATGTACATTATGCTTTTGATCCTGAAAAACCAAGCAAATATTAGTAACTAGACCACTAGGCCAAGCCTAGGGTCCAAAAGCAAGAAAAATTTAAAACAGCAAGGTATTCATCAACCAACATCAAATTAACATCAAACAAGATCAAGCATCATTGGTCTCATGTTTATATCATCCATCATGTTCAATTCATGCACAAAACAATCCACATGAGGTCAAATGAACCACCAAGCATACAAACAGAAGTATTGCATTCAAAACCATACCAAAATAAATCCAAAAATTCTCAAATTAAATACACCTAAACAGGGGTCAATCAAGGTCTACCATGTCAAATTTGGGCTTAATTGGGCAAATAGAACCATGTCAATGAAAATCATCAAAAACAGACACAATTTCATGCTTCAATTCACACCATCAATGCATACATCCAATTAAAAATTCATATCTCATTGAAAACAACAAAGAAATGGATGAGACCAAAACAGGGAGGTCACACAATGTGTCTAGTTCATGCATATCAAATTTCATGGCCATATAATACAATATGAGGATTTCACAATCATTCTACCAACCTAGGTCACATGAGCTTGCAAATTTAATCACCAGAAATGAAAAATCATGATCAATTAGAAAAGGCAGTGAAAAATTCTACAAAAATTCATACAACATCCTAACATATCAACAATTCACCATGCCAAATTTCATTCAATTCTAACATGCATAGGTTATCCAATTAAATTCAACAAGTTGACATCAAGAGGTGTGACACAAATTGTCACACCTATGTTCCAGAATTTGCTGCTCTCTAACCAGGTATCAAAAATTCATGAAATTTACATATAAATAATCCTCAATGAGTCAAGAACCACCACAAAATTTTCAAGAATTTATTTGCAAGCATGTGCATTTCACAATTAAAATGGTAAAGTGTATCAAAATGTGACATACATTAGAAAAGCCTATGCCAAATGGAATTTCTACCAAGCACAACTTTGACCAATAGATCAAAAAAGTCCTAAAGTCAACAAGGAAGTCATAGAAAAAATCTCCATATTTTTCTGAATTTTCTACTATTTTTATGCATTTTTTAAGGTGTTAAAATATTTGTTAAGAATTAAATGAATTAATTAAAAATCACAGTGGCAGTATTGTAATTATTTTGAGCGCGGGAGGGAAACAGCATTTTTGAAAATTCAAATGGAAAACAAGATCAAACAGCTCCTATTTCCAGAATTCGTTCTCTTCGTCATCAGCCATGCCAAGAACACGAAATTTCAAACCAACACCAAAATTGACATGCGAATATGCATTCGAACCGTCTCACCAAGCACATTCCAAATATCAACTCAATTTTGCCTAAAGGTTCCTAAAATTCCTGAATCGAGCAACCTAGGGTTTGACATTGAAACTTCAATTCCAGATTTCGCATGTTATAGTTCACCATTCACAAATCTAAGAGTATCATGATGCTCTACAATCAACAAACTACACGAAGCATATAACGATTTGGAAAACCGTGACGTTCGAAAACTCACGTACCTGGTATGGCAGCAAGGGAAACGGACGAATTCGTGAGTTTTTGCTCCAAACAGTCCAACTAGAAGCTCTAGGGAATGGAATGATGCGCTCAGGTTCGAACAACTCCACTCCTAGCATGCGAATTCTCGATTTACCATTGGAGCACCTTCCTATGACAGCCACGATTCAAGCCTTCTCCACCTTCGAATTCCAAAAACAGTTGATGTTGATGATGATGTGAGTTCAGATCAAAAGGAATTTCGAAAAATGGTTGAGATTTGGTGAAGAATTTTGGAGTTGAAGATTTGCGTTTTTGATGAAATCTTGAGAGAATGAAGAGTTTCAGATCTGGTTCTTGGAGATTGTGAATTCTCCTCAAGAGTTTGTTATGATTAAGCTTATATACTTCCAACTAATCAAGCTTTAATCACCAAATTAGCAAAATGACATGCAATTAGCAAATGTGCATTTACTTAAGCAAGGGCAAAATGGCCTTTTCACTCAAGCCCTGTGACAGCTCATTGACAGCTCATACATTCTCAATTGATATTTGGAGTGTGTTGGCTCAAATGAGATTTTCACTCTTGTGCATGAAGATGGTGCATGAAGTAATATGGACATGAACAGTGCTGTATGAGAGCTCAAAATAGAGTTATGTATTGATACATAACACTTTTTAACAGTATGCATCGATACATAACTTGTTTGCATCGATACATGGCACTTTTTAACAGTGTGCATCGATACATAACTTGTTTGTATCAATACAAGGCACTTTTTAACAGTATGCATCGATACATAACTTGTTTGTATCAATACAAGGCACTTTTTAACAGTATGCATCGATACATAACTTGTTTGTATCAATACAAGGCACTTTTTAACAGTGTGCATCGACACATAACTCGTGTGCATCGATACATGGGCCTTTTTTGCCTTGCACGCATCGATACGAAATTCGTGTGCATCGATACATGGAAAATTTTGCCATGCACGCCCGGTGGTAATTTGACCATATCTCCTCAACCGTTCATCCGATTCTCACGATCTTGGACTTTTTGAAAATGGGAGAGAAAGATCTACAACTTTCATGTTCAACAAAATTCCATTTGAAGCTTTTTTGATGGTGGAAAATTGGGTTGAAGTCGTTCCAAAAACTTGCCATCTTTTTGGAAACTTGAAACCATAGGTCATTTTTCCTTTTGGAAACCTTTGCTATGACCTCAAATCCTTCAATGTGAGTATTTGAAATGTCAAATGAGACTTGTTTGAACATGAATGGAGTATCTCTTGCCCTCTCCCTCCTCCAAATCCATCAATCCAGGCACAGTTGACCACAATTGACTTTTCTGACAGATAGATGAATTTGGCTACGCACTGATCAAATTGAGCCCCAAACTCCTGATGAAATGGCTCAACCATGAAACCCTAGCATCCATGAGCTCATTATAATCACATTATGATCCTCATATACATCATAGCCCCCATCTCCTGATCCAGCCCTGATTGGCCTAATGCAACGGATTAGGGTTGACCAGTGGTCAAAACCCTAATCTCAAGGAATCTTCTTCAATCTCCTAATGACATCCAACCATGATGATGATGATGTATCAATTCAATCAATATGAAGACCAATACCCTTGAGAATCATGAAACCCTAATTCACAGCCCAATCCTCAGATGGCCATGATCAATCAATAAACCCTAGGCGTGCACTTGACTTCCTACCTCCTGATTAAGACTTGGGAAGATAGCTTGCACAATGTAACCACATGATATGCAATATGAAATGCCTAATGTCCTAAAATGATATGCAAATATGTTAATGCTAGTCCCAAGAGAGGAGGGCAAATTTTGAGGTGTTACAGCTGCCCCTATTCAATCTACTGTGAACCTGTCGATACGAAATAGCCTCGGATTTCGGATGATCAGGATGAAGAGTGATTGAATACCAAGAACAGACGAACAATTTGCACTCTGATGGGATAATAATTAACAACGCCTGTCAGCATCGGCGAAGAAACAAACTCTGAACAACGTCGACCTGGATACCAAAATAAATGGTAACCCAGGGATAACCATGGTCTGATCACCACATCCACTCGGGATTCTCATTCTTTTTTTTGCTTTTCTTGAACCCCGAAAATTTTCTCTTCTTCTACCTGGTCCGAAAACCACTTCGGTCTGAACTCCGAAAAACTGGCCTGAATACCATAAGTGCTTCAACCTGATAGTCGGAAACTTCACTAATCACCACTCTAAGGGCAACACGTCAGAGGGTACACCTTCAACCAGACACTGACTGATGACTGGGAAGAAACTCGACGTTTACTGAACATCGGACGATGATGTTTACTGACACCAAAAAAAGCTCGACCAGACATAAACCAATGACCGGGAGGAAACTCGATGTTTACAGGCACCGAACAATGATGTTGACATGACATCAAACAATGATGCGGACAGACATCAAACAATGATGCGGACAGACATCAAACAATGATGCGGACAGACATCAAACAATGATGCGGACAGACATCAAACAATGATGCGGACAGACATCAAACAATGATGCGGACAGACATCAAACAATGATGCGGACAGACATCAAACAATGATGCGGACAGACATCAAACAATGATGCGGACAGACATCAAACAATGATGCGGACAGACATCAAACAATGATGCGGACAGACATCAAACAATGATGCGGACAGACATCAAACAATGATGCGGACAGACATCAAACAATGATGCGGACAGACATCAAACAATGATGCGGACAGACATCAAACAATGATGCGGACAGACATCAAACAACGATGCGGACAGACATCAAACAATGATGCGGACAGACATCAAACAATGATGCGGACAGACATCAAACAATGATGCGGACAGACATCAACCAATGATGCGGACATGACATCAAACAATGATGCGGACAGACATCAAACAATGATGCAGACAGACATCAAACAATGATGCGGACAGACATCAAACAATGATGCGGACAGACATCAAACAATGATGCGGACAGACATCAAACAATGATGCGGACAGACATCAAACAATGATGCGGACAGACATCAAACAATGATGCGGACAGACATCAAACAATGATGCGGACAGACATCAAACAATGGTGTTGACAGACATCAAACAATGATCGACCAAACACTTACTGATGTCTGGGAAGAAACGGTGGTTCCAAACTCACAATGCTGAACTCCTCGGAGCATCGTCTTCGCTGTCAGACAAAACCAAACCTCAAGCGGTAATCACGGCTTGAATCGCGCTGATCGCGTAACGTCTTCTGACTGTATCCCCATCTCTGTCCGACGGGAACATTTCCTCCAATATCGCACTACTGGGGAACATTGCTGATCTGACGTTGTGATGCTAATCTCCTCAGAGTAACATCTTCACCTTTGGTGAACCCCAAATCCCAAGCGGTAACCACAGTTTGGGTTGCGTTGAATACATCCCTTTTCCATCTCCGTCCGACGGAAGGAGTCTTCTCCAGTGTCGTACCACTGGGACAATACCTGTGATCCAATCATGAGGCTATACTACTCGGAGTAACACTTTCATTTTCGGGCAAAATACCTCTCAAACAGTAACCACGGCTTGAGACTAGCTGACGTTTGCAATGATGCATGCTTGATTTCTTCTGCGTAATGCTCCATAATTATGGAAATGCTACGCGATTATTTATTTTTCTATGCAATATGCAATGCTTATTCTACATGATGAATGCATAAAAATATCCCCCTCAAGGGAATTTTCTGGGGAATACGAGACTCTCTGCTGAGGAACTCGCCACTGCTCCGATTTCCACCCTGTCGGGGATAGCACTGCTGCTAGGAAATAGACAACCCTTGCTGGGGATACAGATCCTTTGCACCCAACCCTCTCGAGGACATGCTGGGGATACAGATCCTTTGCACCCCACCCTCTCAAGGACATGCTGGGGATACAGATCCCAACTCTGCTTTGGGAACCCTCACAGATACTCCCGCTGGGGAAATGAGCAATCTTCAACCTGCTGGGGGAATACCATCCAGACCCTGCTAGGGGAACGACAACTACTTCGCTGGGGATGACCCATTCAATCCACATGTAGGATACCCTCGGCTGGGGATACAGATATCCGTCTGCTACGGAAACTTGTCCAATCCACTGGTAGGATGGACACTGCTGGAGAAATATGTCATTGAAAAAAACCCGCTCCACTCGGGGAATAACAACCTTCTGGCCTGGCTGCTGAGGAAACACCGTTGTAAACCTGCCGGGGATAACCATCCTGACTTGGCTGGGGAAAGTCTCAGACCTTGGATCTGCAGGGGAGCTAATCCTATAACTCTGCTTGGGGACTTAGCTGGGAAATGAGAAAAGTTGGTATAAAAACACCCGTCAACTCGTCGAACCATGGTGTCTACCTCCAATACTCATATCGGCTTTCCACTTTTGAGAGTTCCCAGACTCGTCTGGACCTTTTCTGCTCCCTCATCTTGTATTCCAAATCGCCCCGCGCTCGACGAGAAACGTACTCCTGGGATTTATACAGAAATTTCAATTTCCCGACTTTGAAGAGTCTTCTTGGTTAATTTCAAGGGTCGTCGGACGTCTCGACGTCTCTTCATCGTCTTCCAACTTACTCGTCCCTGATCAGACTCTGCGGGGAATTTCTACAAACTTTCCAGTCTTCCGACTTTGAAGAGTCTTCTTGATTATCATCAAGGCTCGTCATACGTCGCAACGTCGCTTCGTCGTTTCTTCATACGTTCGTCCCTGATCGGACTCTCATGGGGATCTCCCTTGTCAAAGCTTCCACATCACAACCTGCAAGTGAGTGAAAAACAGCTAACAGTTTCTGCAAAACAGATCGTTAGATAAAACCGTGCCCCAGGCGTGTCAAGATTTCAAC
The DNA here is from genome assembly GCF_024323335.1 of Lathyrus oleraceus. NCBI lineage: Eukaryota > Viridiplantae > Streptophyta > Magnoliopsida > Fabales > Fabaceae > Lathyrus > Lathyrus oleraceus. The sequence continues at coordinate 481,838,638 of NC_066582.1, read as the reverse complement.
ACTTGGGTCACTCAACCTTCCAAATAAGATTTCAAGCTTTCAATCTTATAAACATGCATTGGAAGGAAACCTGTATGTTTTAAAATGCAAAGATTCTTTATCAAAAATAATTGGATGTTCTTGCAATCAAAACGGTTATGAAAAACAAAAACAAAATTATTTGACTGAATATGCATTTTATTGATCGAAAAAGTGTGTGGCTCAAATGAGCAATACAAAGGAAGCAATTCCTGAAAAGAGGTAATTGCGCACAAAAGGAAAAATCTATCCTAATGGCAATGTGAAACCCGTGATCTCATCGAGTTCCAACTCGGTTACACCCCATATGTCCTCAGACTCTCCATGCTTTCCGCCTTCTGAACAAGACGTTTCTGATTGATCCCTACCGGGTATTATCCATGATGCTTTAACCAAAGCGCAAACGATCATGCTAGACGCAGTTGTTCGTTTCAATCCCTCTTTTGCCTGGACCGCCCTTGCGGGTTTTCAGTCCACCGGGATACCCTTTTTTGCCCAAGTCGCCTTTTCAGGTTTTCGACTTGCCGGGTGTACAATTTTTTTCATCTTTATCCCTAACTTTTGCCCGAACCTTTCTTTCTGTTTTTTTGGTTCGCCGGGATGCCCATTTTTGCCTGGACTATTTTGTTCTTTTCGTCCAGCGGGTCTTTTTTACACGAAGTATTTTTTAACTGCGCCTGCATTCACAGGGGATGGAAAAACCTCACCATCCATGGTCGTTAACAACAAGGCTCCACCAGAGAAAACCTTCTTGACCACGAACGGACCTGCATAATTCGGTGTCCATTTGCCCCTTCGATCGTTCTGAGGAGGAAGGATCCTTTTCAGCACCATATCACCCACGTGATATACCCGAGGTCGCACCTTCTTGTCACAAGCACGCTTCATTCACTGTTGATATAGCTGCCCATGACGAATGGCAGCTAGCCTCTTTTCCTCTATTAGGCTTCCTGAGGGAGAAAGGCGTTTGCCCCAGTAGACGTACGTACCGAAGTACAGTTCCCAGGATACCAGCTTCGTACTCTGCCACCATCGATGATGCATTCCATCATGCCCCGGGAAGCACTAACTTATTCACCTTATCCTCCCCATCAGACATCAGAATTCGTTCGGATTCAGGGTCAGGCCCCTCCTCCGGGATCGGTTACTCTCAATCTTTCGATTAGAGCACCTCGAGATGTCCTCATCAGGGAACTTCAAACTTCATCAGTTGATAACCCTCAATGGGTTGCAGGGCGATGCAATCAGACAATACACCCTTTGATTACTTTCTGAGAGTATCACTAATCAGTCAACATTATTTTGCACTCCTGCAACCCGTCCGGTCAATGCTGGATTCTCAAACACATACTCGATCGGACCCATCTCGGAAATCCACAAAGTGGTATGAACCAGCATACACTGTCTCAGCCGGCGAGCAGCCTATGCCAAAGTACATCAAGTTTTTTCGAACAGTGAATGTATTGTTTCACAGTCGGTAAACTTTTTGCTAAGGTAAATTGCATGCTCTTTTCGACAAGACGCGTCATGCTGACCCAATACACCTCGTAGACCCCTCGAAGGCTGTCAAGTACAGATTAACAGTCTCTCCTCCACAGGAAGTATCAGAATCAGAGGTTCCTGCAACTTTTCCTTTTATTTTTTCAACGCCCCTTGGCAATCATTATTTCGCCTGACCGTTTGATCTTTTTTTTTTCAACATCTTGAATATAGGTTCGCACGTGGCTGTTAGATAAGATGTGAACCATGACAGGTAGTTCAATCTTTCGAAGAAACCACGAACCTCTTTTCTTTATTTTTTCTCGGTTCAGGCGTTTCTCTTATTGTTCTTTTTTTTTTTTTTTTTTTTTAAAGCAGGATGAACCTCCATTCCTCCCTTACAATGAACCCCAACATCTCACCGGACCGCACTCTGATAGTGCACTCATTCTAATTCAACCTCAGTCTGAATTATCTCCACTGGTCAAACGACTTGCCCCCAGTCTGCCAGATGCCCCTCTTCTGACTGGGACTTTGCTATCATGTCATAGCATAGCATTCCATTTCATGAGGAATCATATCATGAAACGAAGTCACCATGGCTCTCCGATATAGGCACTGGCGTTCTGCTTCTCTAGAGGACAGTCTTCTCTCCATGGTAGCTTGTGTACAACGACATCGGTGTTCAACCCTGGCATATTCTGACATGAACAGGTGAAGGCATCCACATGCTCTTTCAACAAGGCTACCATTCTGCTCTCGATTCGCCTCTAAAGCGGCTCCAATTTTCACTTCCTGACCTCGGTGGTGCTTGGAATAACAACCTCAATCCGCTCTGCATGCGGTTGAATCACCTTCTCCTCTTGTTTTGACAACCTGGCTAATTCCAGCAGATCACAATCTTCTTCGCCTTCTTCTTCAGCAAGATAGATCGGTTTGTCGAAGTCATATGAGGGGTAACCAAATTGTTATCAACGAGATCCGGAAACTTGTTTTTGAATTTGGGACGAGACAAATCAAAAAGAAAATGAAAACAAACATTGCCATTTTTATTTGTTTTTAAACTGCAAAAATAAATGAAAAACAAGGAACACCGCTTTTTTGACTGAAAAACATCCATTTATTTATGATGCAGAAATGTTGCAAATGTAAACATGAGGTGGCCCTTACAATGGACCATTACGTGTCGGGCAACACGTATGGCTTTCATGCAGATAAACTGAAAACAAGAAATATTACTCTTCCGGACGAGTGTCAGTGATGATCTTGTTTAGGCCTTCCAGCTTCCTGGTACACACGATTTTATCCATTGATCAATCTCCCAGTCACTGTCAGCTTCTTTACCCACTGTATAGGCGTGATCTGAATCTAGCATTCCGGCACTGACAAAGGTGAACGACGGACGACGTCCTCTGTTCTGCTCAGACGAGTCTTGACCTGGATGATAACCAATCCCAAACATATCCGCCTTTACCACAATGCGTATGATTTTTCCCCAGCCTGGGATCCCTCCATTTCTCAACATTTCCAGTGCCTGTTTGTAAGAAGACACAGACGATTTTTTCTCTTTTCCAACACCATTGTCATTTTCCACCTTGACGGTTTCAGCTACCAGACTGGGTGTTTCAAATTTTCCACCGTCCATTTCCTTCACCTTCTGGATCACATCCCCCATCGGTACACCACCCTCTGTGGCGATGGCCATACAACAAGTATCAACACTAGGGAAAGTTCCCTCTTTCCTCCGAGGTTTTGGGACCACAGGCCTCAGCATTTTTAACCGATCCCCATTCACCAACCCAATCGTCTTCCTATCCCCATAAATTGCATTCATCTCCACCTCACCCTGCGCGGGCATATGATTAGCATTAACATTGGGAAATTGTGCAAAATTAATGGCCTTGGAATCCACCAGGTCTTGGACAGCATGCTTGAAAGCTCTACAACCCTCAATGTTATGCCCAGACGCCCCCGAATGGAATTCGCACTTAGCATTCTCATCGTAGTTGGTTGGCCTCTGATCAGGTTCTAATGGAGCTAATGTCCTCAATTGTACCATTCCGAGATCTTTCAACTTCCTCAACAGAAGAGCATACGGTATGGGTGGCCTATCAAATTGACGATCAACCCCCTTTCCTCTTACCTGGTTCCCAGCTCTCTGTGCTCCCGGGCGAGGTGACGGATGTCTCGGTGGTATAGATGAACCACCAACAGGAATGGTTGCAGTGGCAGCATAAGGGTGATAGCGATCCTTACCGCATTCTCTTTTAGTCTGCGCACCACCTGATTCAATCTTCTTCTTGGGCTGACCACTGTCAAGGGATTTCTTCACCACAGAGCCAGAGGGATTTGTTACTTCAGATGACGGAGCCTTTCCCTGAACTTTCTCTTTGATCATCCAGCCCTCAATCCTTTCTAATCTCTCGGCCATGGCTTTCTGCCCCAAGGCAAGCCCTTGCACAACCCTGAACAAATCCCTCACCATCTCTTTCAGTTCGAGGATGTCAGCGTTGGGAAGATCCATCAGTCGAGGAGTATTGCGTCTGGTGTAATATCTGTGAGGTCGGGTTGAGTGCAAAGGGATGACTCTACGAGCACGAGCAATGATTCCTGCAAAACAGCAAACAGGTTAATATGCATGAATGCAACGTCTATCCATATGAGGAAGATTCTGTCTTTTGATCCTGGTTTCATCGAGACAGATAATATTTCACCAATAACATTTTGACATCCAGATGTCTCTCAACCAGATTCTCAATCCATAGTACTCCCCATATGACTAGACGTGGGTTTGGTGCCGATGAATGCAAAATGAGAATGATGCAGATGTATGCAATGCACTGTGCCATCCTCCAAGTCATCTGATCCTCTGTACTGAATCTGGCCTCTGGACTGATCATAACCATCTGAGGAGAAATGTAACCAATCTGACCCACGGGTTCCGAAATAAACGGAAGACAGATACATCATCATCATCAGTCTCTGAGCAGACACTCACAACCATCTGAATCGGCCCGGGGAATCCTGAAATAAACGGATCCCCACTGATAAATCACGGACAGCACTCCGGCGTCTCGGCAATAAATGACCATAAATCCGACTCATAAATATGTCTCTGAATAAAATCACCATCTGATCACCATCTATCACCAACAGTCACCATCTGTACCTGTTAAAATGATCATTCCCTCCCCACTCACGGGTGTCATCTAGGCCAGGGTAAAGTCGGAAGAAACGCAGCATAAATAACCTTTCGCAGAATACCATCATATACACACCCGAAGTATGTAACGATAATATCCCACCAGGGTCTGAACTGCTCGTGATGTCAATGTTCCGCTAAGTGGCGCCATACCACCCGCTTCCCATGCATCACTCTATTCCTAGGTTTCCTAGATTTCACTCATAGCCTGGGTATTGGGCCTTTTACCTCGAGTAACTCCCACCCCAAAACAGAGGAACCACCTGTACAGAGGACGGCAACAACATGATAGTATGATGTATGCAGACATTAATGCAAGTATATACACAGTCAGAATAATAAATGCAATAAATCAAACATCACAAGCAACCTAAACTATCCTAGAACGCTAGGAAGGACTCGCTTAGGGACGATGGACCAGCATAGGTCTACATCGCAGTCCCCAGCAGAGTCGCCAGCTGTCGCATCCTGCGAAAAAAACAACCGGCGAGACTCAAAAATAAAACACACAGAGCCGCCACTAAACGTTATTTATCCCAAGATAGGGAAAGGAAACGCTCAGAGAAACCTGGAAAGACATGGTCTCGCGACCAGAGAGAAAAGGTTCGGGAGTCGGTTACGCGAGGGGAAGGTATTAGCACCCCTCACGTCCTAGGTACTCCTAGGGATCCACGTCCTAGAATAAAGAAAAGGTTGCTAAACATCACACACACACAGGGAACGCAGGTGGGGTTAAGAGGAACGGGCTCGATAAGGTATCGCACCTTATGCCTACATATCTTGTCTGGAACAAGAATCAGAGCCACTGTAGTTCGGCTTACGCACGCCAAACAACACAAAACAAATAAACAAGCAAGAGTGGCAAACATGGAGCCCGACAACCACTGGATGGAATTACGTCGGCATCCGAACCAAAACACACTCAAAATGGCAAACGTGGAGCCCGACAGCCAATCCTGGGCTTACGTCGGCATCCGAACCAAACACACAGTCAGATAACAAGTAAACACACGCAAAAAGAAAAAGGTTGCCCGGAGTGGTCTCGCACGACCACCTGCCTACATACCTCGTCTGGCACGAGGATCAGGGCGATGTAGTTCCCCTGAACGGGACTAAATTGCTAACCAGAAACCGAGGGGAAAACACGACACTAGGGAGCTGAGACTCGAGCCTAATGTTGTCATGCAAAGTCGCCCTAAGTTCAGGTTTCTAACCTACTTGCATAAGCAAACTATTCCTAACCAGGAAAGAAGCTAACACACAAGCATACAAGCATACCAATCAACATACATCAAATGAGAACAGGCATCTCACACAATCATGTCAATCAGATATCCACATAATACGCACTATAGCCAAACAAGGGGCTCAATCAATCAGGTTTGACTGCCTAAGCAATCGTCTGTACAGGCTATGTTTGCTCTTAACCTTGCCATTACGAGGCTAAGGTGAAGCAGATGAAAGGATGAAGTGAGGATGAGACCTCACAGCTCTTATCCCTAACCAGGGAGAGCTGACAAATGAGCATGGGTCCAGAATAGGGGAACCCTTCTATACTCGATGACTCTGACACGACAGATCTTGGGCTTTGGATCTCAATGCTACAACCATGGAATGGGAGCAAGGAGAAGACTCAACTGAATAGTGGGGGACAGGTTGCTTGCCCCTACCTTCCACCAATTGCCTTCTTTGAAGGACTTTTCCTGCTTGGGCTTAAAAATAAACATACACAAGCATTGCCTCTTAAGGAGGACTTCAGACAATTTGCCCGGCCCGGTAACAGCCGGGTCTCCAGACTACATGAAGTAAGAAGGTTATACCTCAAATGCAAGTTGCTTAAGCAAAGCAAAGCAATAGTTCACAAGGAACTGAGCAACTAAAGTACCTGGAAACAATCAAACTCAGTCAGTATTCAATCAGACAAATTGTACAGCAAACAATCAAACAGTTTAAACAATACAACACAAAGCAAGCTCAAGGCTTAAGCCCAAGCTCCAACACCTACAAAACAATGTTATGTTAGTGTACAGACATCCCCAACATCAATTAAAATCAACTTGTATCATTCTCCATGTACATTATGCTTTTGATCCTGAAAAACCAAGCAAATATTAGTAACTAGACCACTAGGCCAAGCCTAGGGTCCAAAAGCAAGAAAAATTTAAAACAGCAAGGTATTCATCAACCAACATCAAATTAACATCAAACAAGATCAAGCATCATTGGTCTCATGTTTATATCATCCATCATGTTCAATTCATGCACAAAACAATCCACATGAGGTCAAATGAACCACCAAGCATACAAACAGAAGTATTGCATTCAAAACCATACCAAAATAAATCCAAAAATTCTCAAATTAAATACACCTAAACAGGGGTCAATCAAGGTCTACCATGTCAAATTTGGGCTTAATTGGGCAAATAGAACCATGTCAATGAAAATCATCAAAAACAGACACAATTTCATGCTTCAATTCACACCATCAATGCATACATCCAATTAAAAAATTCATATCTCATTGAAAACAACAAAGAAATGGATGAGACCAAAACAGGGAGGTCACACAATGTGTCTAGTTCATGCATATCAAATTTCATGGCCATATAATACAATATGAGGATTTCACAATCATTCTACCAACCTAGGTCACATGAGCTTGCAAATTTAATCACCAGAAATGAAAAATCATGATCAATTAGAAAAGGCAGTGAAAAATTCTACAAAAATTCATACAACATCCTAACATATCAACAATTCACCATGCCAAATTTCATTCAATTCTAACATGCATAGGTTATCCAATTAAATTCAACAAGTTGACATCAAGAGGTGTGACACAAATTGTCACACCTATGTTCCAGAATTTGCTGCTCTCTAACCAGGTATCAAAAATTCATGAAATTTACATATAAATAATCCTCAATGAGTCAAGAACCACCACAAAAATTTTCAAGAATTTATTTGCAAGCATGTGCATTTCACAATTAAAATGGTAAAGTGTATCAAAATGTGACATACATTAGAAAAGCCTATGCCAAATGGAATTTCTACCAAGCACAACTTTGACCAATAGATCAAAAAAGTCCTAAAGTCAACAAGGAAGTCATAGAAAAAATCTCCATATTTTTCTGAATTTTCTACTATTTTTTATGCATTTTTTAAGGTGTTAAAATATTTGTTAAGAATTAAATGAATTAATTAAAAATCACAGTGGCAGTATTGTAATTATTTTGAGCGCGGGAGGGAAACAGCATTTTTGAAAATTCAAATGGAAAACAAGATCAAACAGCTCCTATTTCCAGAATTCGTTCTCTTCGTCATCAGCCATGCCAAGAACACGAAATTTCAAACCAACACCAAAATTGACATGCGAATATGCATTCGAACCGTCTCACCAAGCACATTCCAAATATCAACTCAATTTTGCCTAAAGGTTCCTAAAATTCCTGAATCGAGCAACCTAGGGTTTGACATTGAAACTTCAATTCCAGATTTCGCATGTTATAGTTCACCATTCACAAATCTAAGAGTATCATGATGCTCTACAATCAACAAACTACACGAAGCATATAACGATTTGGAAAACCGTGACGTTCGAAAACTCACGTACCTGGTATGGCAGCAAGGGAAACGGACGAATTCGTGAGTTTTTGCTCCAAACAGTCCAACTAGAAGCTCCAGGGAATGGAATGATGCGCTCAGGTTCGAACAACTCCACTCCTAGCATGCGAATTCTCGATTTACCATTGGAGCACCTTCCTATGACAGCCACGATTCAAGCCTTCTCCACCTTCGAATTCCAAAAACAGTTGATGTTGATGATGATGTGAGTTCAGATCAAAAGGAATTTCGAAAAATGGTTGAGATTTGGTGAAGAATTTTGGAGTTGAAGATTTGCGTTTTTGATGAAATCTTGAGAGAATGAAGAGTTTCAGATCTGGTTCTTGGAGATTGTGAATTCTCCTCAAGAGTTTGTTATGATTAAGCTTATATACTTCCAACTAATCAAGCTTTAATCACCAAATTAGCAAAATGACATGCAATTAGCAAATGTGCATTTACTTAAGCAAGGGCAAAATGGCCTTTTCACTCAAGCCCTGTGACAGCTCATTGACAGCTCATACATTCTCAATTGATATTTGGAGTGTGTTGGCTCAAATGAGATTTTCACTCTTGTGCATGAAGATGGTGCATGAAGTAATATGGACATGAACAGTGCTGTATGAGAGCTCAAAATAGAGTTATGTATTGATACATAACACTTTTTAACAGTATGCATCGATACATAACTTGTTTGCATCGATACATGGCACTTTTTAACAGTGTGCATCGATACATAACTTGTTTGTATCAATACAAGGCACTTTTTAACAGTATGCATCGATACATAACTTGTTTGTATCAATACAAGGCACTTTTTAACAGTATGCATCGATACATAACTTGTTTGTATCAATACAAGGCACTTTTTAACAGTGTGCATCGACACATAACTCGTGTGCATCGATACATGGCCCTTTTTTTGCCTTGCACGCATCGATACGAAATTCGTGTGCATCGATACATGGAAAATTTTGCCATGCACGCCCGGTGGTAATTTGACCATATCTCCTCAACCGTTCATCCGATTCTCACGATCTTGGACTTTTTGAAAATGGGAGAGAAAGATCTACAACTTTCATGTTCAACAAAATTCCATTTGAAGCTTTTTTGATGGTGGAAAATTGGGTTGAAGTCGTTCCAAAAACTTGCCATCTTTTTGGAAACTTGAAACCATAGGTCATTTTTCCTTTTGGAAACCTTTGCTATGACCTCAAATCCTTCAATGTGAGTATTTGAAATGTCAAATGAGACTTGTTTGAACATGAATGGAGTATCTCTTGCCCTCTCCCTCCTCCAAATCCATCAATCCAGGCACAGTTGACCACAATTGACTTTTCTGACAGATAGATGAATTTGGCTACGCACTGATCAAATTGAGCCCCAAACTCCTGATGAAATGGCTCAACCATGAAACCCTAGCATCCATGAGCTCATTATAATCACATTATGATCCTCATATACATCATAGCCCCCATCTCCTGATCCAGCCCTGATTGGCCTAATGCAACGGATTAGGGTTGACCAGTGGTCAAAACCCTAATCTCAAGGAATCTTCTTCAATCTCCTAATGACATCCAACCATGATGATGATGATGTATCAATTCAATCAATATGAAGACCAATACCCTTGAGAATCATGAAACCCTAATTCACAGCCCAATCCTCAGATGGCCATGATCAATCAATAAACCCTAGGCGTGCACTTGACTTCCTACCTCCTGATTAAGACTTGGGAAGATAGCTTGCACAATGTAACCACATGATATGCAATATGAAATGCCTAATGTCCTAAAATGATATGCAAATATGTTAATGCTAGTCCCAAGAGAGGAGGGCAAATTTTGAGGTGTTACAGATATGTGCATTGCTTCAGCTACCACGGTGACACCACTATTCTGCATAGTACTTTTATCATCTTGTTCTTTGGTATAAAATGTGTATCCATTAATCGCGTATGCGCTATAAGAAAAAACATGGAAACTTGGACCATATGCTAAGCATCTCAACCTTTCTGTTATTGAAGCGGGATCTGAATAATACTTTGAATAAATATGATCCTTAAACCAAGGTATAAAACATCGATTGTGCTCTCGTACTATCCAATTTTCATTTCTATTGGGATTTAAACCTCGGAGAACATCCTTGTGAATTTCAACATACGGCTCAACCTCATTCTCATTGTGCAGAACATACAAATGCACTTGATCCCGTTCGACCCTTGATACTGCCACGATTTTATTTCCAATTAGATTTTTTCCTTCTTTCTTTTCGACAAGCTGAGACTTGGGGAGTCCGATTGACTGAACATTAGACAAATATTCAGTACAAAACTCAATCGCTTCTTCAACAATGTATCTTTCAACCATACAACCTTCTGGTCGACTTCGGTTCTTCACGTACCCTTTTAATATTTTCATATAACGTTCAACAGGGTACATCCATCTCATATAAGCTGGTCCACACAATTGTGTCTCTTTCACAAGATGAACAACTAGATGTACCATTATGTCAAAAAATGATGGAGGAAAAAACATTTCAAGCTCACACAAAGTAATAACGATTTCTTTTTGCAACATTGGTAAGATCGCAGGATTGATCACCTTACTGCAAATTGACTTGAAGAAAGAACACAACTTAGTTATAGAGCTTCTTACTTTTTCTGGAAGAATAGAACGTATACCTATTGGGAGAAAATGTTTCATTATAACATGGCAATCATGGGTCTTTAAACTCTTTAACTTGAGGTCTTTCATAGACACAAGTCTTCTAATATCTGAAGAGTACCCTTCTGGAACTTTAACTTCACTTAGAAACTTACACAATGTTTTTTTCTCCTTTCTAGATAGAGTATAAGCAGCAGGCGGTAGATATGTTCGTTTTCCTTTCTTCAAGGGTCCTAATTCAGTTCTTATTCCCATCGCTATCAAGTTCTTTCTTGCCTTAAGGCCATCCTTAGACTTTCCTTGTATATTGAGTAACGTGCCAATAACACTTTCAAATACATTTTTTTCAATATGCATAACATCAAGAAAATGTCTCACATACAAGGACTTCCAATACGGCAATTCAAAAAAAACTGACCTCTTCTTCCACCCACTTTTGACAAGTGTGTGGGCAAAAGGCTTGCCAAACTGAGTATCCAAATCTTTCACCTTTTCAAAATTTGATCACCCGTCAATATAGGTGGAGCTCTGCCTTGTTCTGTCTCTCCATTGAACGCCTTTCTCCATCCACGGTAGTGATGATTTGAATTTAAGAATCTCCGATGACCGAGAAAGACATTCTTCTGACCAAACTCCAAGCGCTTCCAATCTGTTTTATCTTCACAAATAGGACACGCACATTGACCTTTTATGCTATACCCTGATAGATTTCCGTATGCTGGAAAATCATTAATTGTGCCAAACAACATCGCCCTCAAGTTGAAACTTTCTTTCCTATATCCATCATAAACCTCCACACCGGTCTCCCACAAAATCTTTAAATCTTCGATTAAGGGCTTCAAGTACACGTCTATGTCATTCCCTGGTTGTTTAGGTCCAGAAATCAACATAGATAACATCATGTACTTACGCTTCATACATAGCCATGGAGGTAGGTTATAAATCATAATAATCACAGGCCATGTACTGTGTGAGATACTCTGGATACTGTGTGGGTTCATTCCATCAGTAGATAATGCCAAGCGAAGGTTTCTTGATTCTTCTCCAAATTCAGGATAATCATTATCAATTTTCAACCACTGTGGTGAATCTGACGGATGTCGATACTTTCCATCTATAATTCTTTCATCTGCATGCCAGGTCAAGTGTCTTGAATCGGTTTCACTACAAAACATGCGTCTAAATCTCGGAATAACAGGAAAATACCACAAGACTTTTGCTGGAGACAACTTGTTCTTAAATCGCGAGACACCGCATTTAGGACACTCATTTAACGATGCATACTCATTTCGAAACAAAACGCAATCGTTTGGACATGCATGTATCTTATCATAGCTCATGCCAATAGAGCACAACATCTTTTTGGTCTCATATGTTCGATTGGGAAGAACATTATCCTCAGGAAGCATATCTTTCAAAAGGGCTAATAACTCTGTGAAACTTTTATCCGACCATCCATTGCCCGCCTTTAAGTTGTACAACTTTAATACCGCAGACAATCTTGTGAATTTAGTGCAACCATCATACAAAGGTTTCTCTGCATCACTTACCAACCTCTCAAACATTTCGGGACAATCCTTAAGATCTCCTTCAAGTGCTTCTGCAATCTCTTCAACTCGATCACAATCGTATGTATCTGCGCCACTATAGCTTGAGGCATAGGTCGTACTATCACCCGGTTCAACATTCTCGTTACTTTTCTCACCATGCAAATTCCAACATGTATAACTTCGATCAATTCCATGCCTCATTAGATGCGATGTCAACTGAACTGCGTCAACCCGTTTCCCATAACAACAACCCAAGCAAGGACATATCATTCTACTGGGGTCTTCGGCGTGCGCAACGGCAAACTTAACGAATTCTGATACCCCATTCTCGTACTCTCTCGACAATCGATTGGAAGACATCCATGTATTATCCATTACTAATTAGAATAAATAAAAAACAATTTCAGAAGAGTTCAAACACATTCGGACCTAGGTTTCTAATGATATTGGTGTTGACACAAAATCAGATGTTCATAGGTCGTATAACCCTAACTACTGGGTAATGTAGTCCCATTGCATGCGCTAAAACAAAGCTAAAACAAAGCAATAGTAAACGCGCAGCTAAAACAAAGCAATAGTAAAACAATAACATAAAACTGAAATTGGGCAAAGCTAAAACAATGAAATTGGGCAAAGCCTGAAAATAGTAAAAGTAATAATGTATGCATCGTGTACCTTTGATTGGTAGAAGGATGAAACGCGCAGTAATAATGTAGATCTAACAGAGGTGGAAGGAAAACGCCTTAGAACCCTAACGTGAAAAAGAACGAAAATAACAGAGAGTGAAATAACAAAACGCGCAGTATGTTATAATTTTAATGTTTACTAAAGGGGACCTTAGAGGGCGCTTGTGGAAAAAAAGCGCCATCTAAAGGGGGCCTAAGAGGGCGCTTATGGAAGCGCTCTCTAAGGCTTTCCAGAAGCGCTTTATAAGCTGGAAATGCACATGGACTTATAACAGCGCTTGATTAAAAGCGCCCTCTAAGGTATCTCCTCCTTATTTTTTCGCTTCACCTTAGAGGGCGCTTTATTAAAAAAGCGCCTTCTAAAGGGGGCCTAAGAGGGCGCTTATGGAAGCGCTCTCTAAGGCTTTCCAGAAGCGCTTTATAAGCTGGAAATGCACATGGACTTATAACAGCGCTTTATTAAAAGCGCCCTCTAAGGGTAACCTTAGAGGGCGCTTTCTAAAAAGCGCCATGTATTGTTGTCCCTCTATCTCCTCCTTATTTTTTCGCTTCACCTTAGAGGGCGCTTTATTACAAAAGCGCCCTCTAAAGTGCGCTGTCTATTGCTCCTTATTTTTTCGCTTCACTTTAGAGAGCGCTTTTGTAATAAAGCGCCCTCTAAGGTGCGCTGTCTATTACAGTTTTTGGCGTAGTGAAGTGCAACTGGAATGTAACTGTCGTTAACGAGATCAAGAACATCTTGAGCGCCAAATAACATATGCATCTAAGTCATCTAACGATTCTAGTTTTTGGCATCGAACACTAGAAGCTTAGTACTCAGATTACAATTTTTGTTCATCTTCAATCTTGTGTAAGTCACTCATATCTCACCAAACACTAGCGTTTCCCAATCCTGCAGAATCAAGAAATGTGATTCTGTTACGATTCTGATTCAGAAATACAACACGAATTCAAGAAACGAAATCAATCACACAACGCCTCATTGTTCACCCGTGTTTCCTGTGTTTCTCTCTGGATCTGAACCAGAACTCTAAATACCAATTGTTGGTGCACAGGGTGAAGAAGATGAAAATAGATAGATAGATAGATAGATGGATAGATAGATAGATAGATAGATAGATAGATAGATAGATAGAGATATATATATATATATATAGAGAGAGAGAGAGAGAGAGAAAGAAAGAAAGAAAGAAAGAGTAACGAACTTTAACAAACTTCAACTACTATTCCACTAGCGATTACACAGAGAATGATTACTCCACTACTTTTGTGTACATGGTGTTACATTATTTTTTTTAATAACTAAGTACACTACTTACTTATATACACAAACAATAATATCATATAGACGAAATACTAAAATATTGAATTACTCTTTAGCGGTTAGATCAATGAAACAAATGTTTAATATATAATCAATATTTTTTTTATATAATTGTCAAAATATAATTGAGTTGATATGATGATTAATTTATATTAAGAGTTGATAAAACATTTGCAATTATTAAGTATATATAAATAGTTTATACATTAACCGTTTAATTTACCTTTTGAGGATGCACGGGTTTCTATTTATACATTAATTCTTATCCATATTTCTCTCTTCTCATTCTTTCTTTCTCCTAACCTTCTCATTACAACCAAACACACTCTTTATGCGTTATTACTGTCCAAACTCCAAACCAAACACAGGTTTGCCGTATAGAAACAACGTTGTTGTTTTAAACACACACCACCTCCTTATTTCTAGGTCCGAGGTATAAGGAAACAGGGAGGTTTAGATTCATCGCGTCTAATCTATTTCCCTCTCCACGTATCATTTTCTAAAGGATTTCAATTTCAGGTATCATATCAAGCTCCATTTTCAATTCCAGGTTTGACTTTTATTCGATTTCATCCCTTTTCTATCGATCTTTAAAATTCATTCGTCACGAATTTGATCAAGATTATGAATTGGGGAAAAATATTGTTTTGGTTAGGGTTTATTTAGTGGGTTTGATTATGAATTTATGATATTGGAAGTTAATTAATATGATATTAGGTGGAAATGAAAAAAAAATGTTCAAAAGAGGTTTAATGAGTTTGAGAAAAAGGGCTTTTTTAACCCTTTATAATTTTCTGAGTTTGGTTTCTGCTTCAACATGAGTCTTTTTCTCCCCACCTATTTGATGCAATGCAATGCAACTATGCAAACCTTGCATGACGCGGATTTCTGAAATTCTAGTATAATGAGAATGAGATATGTATTACTTAGTGAAGAAATAGGACAATATTGGATGAATGATGGATGGAAATATTGGATTTGTTGAAAAATGCATTTGCTGTGTTGGAGCTGTTTTGACTTGTAGTATGGGATCCCTAGGTATAAGAACGAGAGATAAAAGTTAGGAAACCACCAAGAGTCGAAGTTGATTTTTACCATAATTTTTATCAGAAACTTATAATAATATACCTTCAAAAACACCAAATTGCTCGAGTTTGGCTGTAAAAGTGGAGGAGGTTCGTAGTGAGGTGAGTGAAATCACATTAGTTATGAGGAGAATTAAAAGTATCTCTCAGTACTGCCATTTTCCCCTTTCCTGTCTTATATTTCGTAGAAGGCGATATTGATCTTCTTCAATAGGCGTTTCTTACCGTATAGGCTCTGGTTGGTTAATTACATATTTCTCAAAATTTTGATAGAGATAATGGAGGATCTAGTAGGTTTTGGTGTTTGTAAGGATTGAATGGAAAAGAATCATATTTATTCCTTAAGGTTCAACTAGTACTGTCTACTACAAAAGATAAAGTCTCGGGAACAGAGAAAATTGACATTAGTAATCTCAATTCAGACTTCAAACCCAGATTTTGATCATTATGGTAGCGTATCTAACTATAGAGGCTTATCTATTCTAGTATGAAGTATATATGCTAAATTGCTAATCTAGTAGTTAAACTCTGATTAAAATGAATAGAATAAAACAACAATAGGTCATGTTCCACTAGATAGGATCTCAACTGAAGCATTGATATCTATAAAAAAAAACAAATTTCGATGAAACTGTATATCGGAGTGGTTGGGATATGTTTTAATAACTGCATCAACTTCTGGAAAGGATTAATCTTTCTTGAGAGTTAAATTTTTTGGTCATTACATGTTTCGAATCTTTTCGCAAAGCTTAATCGAAGCAAACTTAAAATGACAGACAAGAATGGATTTTATGAGAAAGTGAAGTTTTATAAATTTCTTTTTTGTTTCCAAGGGTTAAATAGTAAATCATGAATTTTTGCACGCATTTAGATTGTTAATGGAAACCGCCGTGTTGTAGCATGTCATGATCCTTCTGTGCAAGTGTTGTGATTTATGAACTTATTTTGTATAAACTTATTATGTGCAGGTTGTCCCCTTCTTGTTAGTTATGGCAGTGAAACCGACAGTTGCATTAAGAGCAATTCTTGTTGGAGGCATAGCGGCGTTTGCTAAAGTAGCAGGTGTAATGAAGGCTGCAGGTGGCGTAAAGGTTGGTGCGGCTGCAGCAGCCATGACAGCAGCAGCAACTGCAGCTATGGCTGGTTCAAAACAAGAGCAAAATGAGACTTCTCAACAGCCTACAAAATAACTGTCTTTTGGAAAGTTTATGTAGCATAGTTAAATAAACAGAAAGGTAAGAGGCCATATGCAAATTTTAGTTTTTACCAATGAGAATGCATTAACCTCGGAAAGTCTTTGTTGTATGGTTTCATTAAATTTGTAAAGCTCATGAAGTTTTAGATGAAGTTGTGGATTTTTGAGATAGGGAAACTCCAATTGAATTGTTTGACTATTATTGATAAAACTATTTATCGGATAAGTTAGATGACATTTTGGATGTGATGGGTTCATTTTTTATTACTGGAATCAGTATGAAATTTATCAATATGAATTTGTTTTTTTTTATAATAGAAGCATGAAAAGTAAGATGAATGATTTATTTTTATAAAAAGTTGGTCTTGATGTCATTTACAAAGTGTAGCGTTTTTTATAACAGTACTTCGAAATACTTGATACTTGCAGAGAATTTATTGTGTTTGTGTAAGATATATAATCACTTAAAATATTTATAATGAAAATAATGTGGGAATACTGTGAAACAGCATATACTGCTATGGTATGCTATCCATCTCATCTTTTCACCATCTCCCTGTACTATGAAACATTAATTGACTAATAGTTATCTTAGACCAAAGTTATAAAGTAATTTGAAGTTATTAAAGTAACTTGAATTTAGGAAAAGAATAAATCGGAGCTCGAGGTGTATTGCTGGATGGTAAATTTCTATAGCAGCATGCATGCAAATTGTGAATTGGTTTCATCAAATTTAGTTAGAAGTTTTTGTTGTTATGTTGACGTATTCAATTACTTAGAGTCAAGGAAAAGCTACACTTCAAATGCATTCATGTTATACTTCTAAAATTTAGTATTTTATTAAAAAATGTGATTAAGTCTAACTCAATTCTATAAAATCGATTGGTAGAGTGAAAACTGTTCTCACTTATTAACACATGTTCATGTCATATATCATCCGATGTGGGACTCTCATCAGTATTAAACAAAACTCTACAAATTTTCTCTTTGAATAGTCATTGTGTCTTTACTATCACAAAAATGTGTTTTCTCTTTTCATTATCAATACCAAACTTCTGCTAGCATAATATGATGGGGTTACATATAACACATTAGAAGATGAAGACATATCATAATTTCTTGTGCATTTATCATAAACATTTTCTCATTTTTCAGTCTGTGCTCTTTATTTCTTTACTTCACTACCATAACATAAAATCTTACAAATTGATTACTTTTAACATTTTGGGGGACTTCGTAGGAATTCATGCTACCTCCGTGGTTCAATAAAACCCCAAAGATTTTCTATAAAAAGTTCCCTACTATTAAGGGAAACACCTCTAAAAGGATCTAGAAAAGTCTAGACAACTACATCACTCTAACTAACATGTATTGTTTCATAGTAGTTCCACATTATTTTCATTACAAATGTTTTAAGTGTATATATATCTTCCACAAACCCAACAAGCCAATTGTGAGTTAGAAAGATGGTCCAAAGACAAGGGCCAAAAATACTAGGTCCAAAGACAAGGGCCAAAAATACTAGGTCCAAAGTGTTTCTTTTAAAATTTTGATTAATTAATTAATTATAAAAATTAACAATAAAATATTAACAATTAATTTATTTATTAAAATAATATTAATAAATTAATTATCCTAGTCAATAAAAAAAGTTTCAAATTAATTTTAAATGATCTGACATTAACATGTCATCTTAGATAACGCCACATCATTAAAAAAGTCTCAAATTGGAGAGGAGACTAAAATTAAATTCAAAACTTAAAAAAGAGACCAAAATTGTGGTTTTTAAAATAGGGGGATCAAAATCCAAAAAAATGCAAAATAAGAGGATCATAGTTGCAATTAAGCCAAAATACTTTTAAGAAAACAGTTTATCCCACTGTAAGTATATACTCCTTTAATATTATTGTTGATGTTTTTCAAGTAATTCAAGTGTCCTAACCGGTTACTACATCAAGTTCTAAGGTTCAATCAAGTGGTAGAAATGTGGAGTTTTCGCAGGTGTAACCAGTTATTCAGTTTGGTGTAATCGATTACCACTGAAACTGAATTAATTTGATGTCAAGTGTAACCCCTATTACCCATTTTGGTGTAATTGATTACAGGCATGATATTTTGATTTTTCCTGTTATTTTACTTGGTTAAATCAGCTCTCATTTGTATTGTATCTCATGTATAAGTATTTAGGATGCACACTCATCCTTTGTTAATGCAATAATAATTTCTCACCCTCAACTCTCTCTCTCTCTCTCTCTCTCTCTCTCTCTCTCTCTCTCAATTCTCCTCTTTCACTCCCCACATTCAAAGCTTTTCCATCATTGTTCACCAAACTTATGGTGTCTTGTTCCAACATTTGCCATCAAAAGTCTGGTTCAGATCCACAAACACCTAGTGTGCAACATGAATTCTTTTTCAAATGAAAGAATCCATGCAAACCTACATATCCTTGATGTGAAGAATTATGACAAATGATGCAAGCAAAT
This sequence comes from Lathyrus oleraceus, assembly GCF_024323335.1. Lineage (NCBI taxonomy): Eukaryota > Viridiplantae > Streptophyta > Magnoliopsida > Fabales > Fabaceae > Lathyrus > Lathyrus oleraceus. Next base: position 481,819,347 of record NC_066582.1, on the reverse strand, counting down.
GAAGGTGTTATTTGTCTACCAAGATGCTCTTGATGTAATCAAAAATGATATTACTCCTCTTGTTCAAAATGCTACATAGGCGCGACAAGAAACACATAAGGAAGAGAATAAGAAAGACTTCAAAGTGTTGTTCTTGATCCATCAATGTGTTGATGGCGACAACTTTGAGAAGGTTGGTGATTGTGAATCGTCAAAGCAAGCGTGGGATATCTTAGAGAAGGTCTATGCCGGGGCTGACAAGGCAAAGGTGGTGAGGTTACAAACTCACAAAGGTCAACTCGAATTAATTTAAATGGAGAAAAAGGAGATAATCAACGATTTCGCAACGGGAATCACTCGGTTGGTGAATCAAGTGAAGGCATGCAAAAAACTGTCACAGAGCAGTATGTTGTCGCTAAAATCTTGTATTCTTTAACACCAAGATTTGACAATATAGTTATGGTGATTAAGGAGTCGAAGGATCTTTCATAGATGAGCAAAGAGGAGCTGCAAAGCTCTCTTGAGGCTCATGAGCAAAGGATGGAAGAGAGGAATAATGATAAGGCAAAGACAGAGATCGCTTTGCAAGCTCGTTTCAGTGAGAAGGACAAGAGATCGAAAGGAAAATGGCCCATGAAGAGCAAAGGGATTTTTTAGAATATTAGTGGAGGAGAGTCCCAAAATTCAAAGAATTTGACTTGTCAAAAGGGTGAGAGCAGCTACAACAAACATGGTGGTCAAGGAAACTTTAGAGGTGAAAGGAAGAGGTTTGACAAGAGCAAGGAGCAGTGCTATAAGTGTCAACGGTTTGGTTATTTTGCAAGAATACAATGCGAACAAGAAGAAATCTCAAGGGGATCAAGCTAAGGTTGCAAGACAAGAGTTTGATGAAGAGAATACACTTTTGGTCATGATCACAGAAGGGAATTATAGCAGCAAACAACTGCGAGACAACAACTGCAGCAGCTCAAAGAATGCTAAAAATTTGAGTTATGGTCAGTTGAATGATACGATTAACCGATTGCATGAAGAGGAAAACTCTACGATGAGTTTGAAAGGAGTTCAATGCATTGAGGAGTGGTGTTTGGACTCAGGTTATTCAACTGATATGAAGGTAAGAAAGGATTGGTTTTTCAAAATCAATCGTACCATGAAGAACAAAAGTAAAGTTCGTGGATGACACCACTCTAATGGCCGATGGGATCGATGATGTTTTGATCATGAATAGGGATTATGGGCATTCATTAATCAAATATGTCTTGTACATTCTGGGAATCAAATGTAACCTTCTAAGTATTGGCCAATTGCTTGAGAAGGGTTACAGGATTCACATGGAAGACATGGGATTCCGCGTTATGGATGCAAGAGGAGTTTTGGTCCTTAAAGCGCCTATGTCTGCCAATACAACCTTCAAAGTTGAGTTGAAGGTTATGAAGCATAAATGTCTTGCTAATGCAACAAGTAGAGAATAGTGGATGTGGCACTATCATAGTGTACATCTCAACTTTAGAGATCTCAAAGACTTGCAAAAGAACATAATGGTAACGGGGCTGTCATCGATCAACATACCGGCTAAAATTTGTGAAAAATGTGTGCAAGTGAAGCAACATAAGGGAAAATTCATCAAGGATGCAAACCGTGGGACCAAGAATCACCTTGAGGTGGTGTATTCGGATGTGTGTGGACCGATGCAAGTAGATTCTATTTTTCGCAATAAGTATTTTGTCACATTTATTGACAATCGTAGTAGAAAGCTATGGACATACCTAATCAAGAGAAAGGATAAGGTATTCAAAGTGTTTAAGAAGTTCAAGTCTATGGTTGAGAGGAAAAGTGGTCAAAAACTCAAAGTGCTCAAAACGGATGGTGGAGGCGAATATGTCTCAAATGACTTTGGGAAGTTTTATGATCAAGAAGGGATTGTACATTGGGTAGTACCACCCTATACACCACAATAAAACAGTGTGGTAGAAAGGAAGAATCGATCAATCATGAACATGGGGAGAAGCATGTTGAAAGGGAAGAGCTTGCCGAAGGAATTATGGGGAGAAGTGGTATCCACAACTGTCTATTTGTTGAATATGTGTCTAACAAAGAAGCCTGAAAATGTAACACCGGAGGAAGCATGGTTAGGATTTAAATCGAATATGAACCATTTGAGAGTCTTTGATTCTGTTGCACACCGACATGTTCCGGGTCAACTTAGAAAGCAGTTGGATGACAAGGGAGAAGTGATGATACTTGTTCAATATCACTCTATCGGTGGTTACAAATTATTTGATGTTGTAAACAAGAGAATCATGATCAATCAGGACGTTGTAATCGATGAATTGAAGCAAGTGCAACAGGGTTTAACCGGTTACCAACAAACATTAACCGGTTACATGCAGGATATAACTAGTTACCAGAAAGCTGTAACCGGTTACAACTTTGATATTTCCAATTCTGAGGAAAGTGAAATACCATAACAGAATGTCGTTGAAGCCCGAAATAAGGAAAATGTCATAAGGTCAACAAGGCAAAGGGGTTTGCCTCAGAGACTAAGATTGTGAGTTGTTTCGTGACAACGATGTCAATGATGATGTTAATTTCGTCCATTTTGCACTTATGGCCGAATCTGAACCCGTTAATGCGGAAGATGCCTTGAATTATCCAAAGTGAATTTGTGATATGAAGGAGGAGATTGAATCCATTGAGAAGAACAATATTTGGGATTTAGTTGATCTACCAAAAGGAAATAAGCCAATTTGTGTGAAATGGGTGTTCAAAGTGAAAGCAAATCCTAAGGGTGAAATAATCAAGCATAAAGGTCGATTGGGATTTTTGCAAAGAGAAGGCATAGACTTTGAAGAGGTTTTTGAACCGGCTCTTAGGTTTGAAACCATTAGGCTTGTTATTGGTATTGCAAATAACCACAATTGGTCTATCTACCAAATGTATGTCAAGTCCTCATTTTTGAACAGACCGCTTGAGGAGGAGGTATCTGTAAGACATCCCCTGGTTTTGTTATGAAAGACCAAGAGCTGAAGTTCTACAAGTTGAAGAAAGTATTATATGGTTTGAAGCAAGCTCCAATATCTTGGAATAAAAGAATTGATGGTTTCCTAAAGGATGTTGGCTTCTAGAAGTGTGTATAAACGCATGGAGTGTATGCGAAGACGGATACGAGTGAAAGAGTAATTATACTTTGTCTATATGTAGAAGACTTATTAATTATGGGAAGTTATGGAAAGTGTATTTCAAAGTTCAAGAGTGAATTTATGGAAGAATTTGAGATGACCGACCTTGGCCTCATGACATACTTCCTTGGCATTGAGTTCCACAAGTCCAAAACGGGTCTGCTCATGCACCAAAGAAGGTATGCTCTTGAGATATTGAAGAAGTTTGAAATGGAGCATTGCAATAATGTCATTTCTCAAGTTGAACCAAGGTTGTAATTATCTAAGAATGATGATGAGTAAAATGTTGATCCAACTCAATATAGGAGGTTGATTGGATCCTTGCGCTACTTGTGCAATATGCAACCGGACTTGGCTGTAGCGGTGTATTCGTCGCTATATGATCTATTGGTTAAATCATAAGCAAAGTATACAATAAACATAGAGTCGCCACCGCACTTTTATTTATCCTAAGGACTGGCTAAAAAGCGAACAAAAGCCTAAGAAGTTTTACTCGTAGAAAACCAATGAAAAGATCAGAGATCGGGGTAAGGGGTAAATTACGCAAAGGGAAGGTGTTAGGCACCCAATGCGTCCTAGGTACTCCTAGGGAACCTTTTTCACAATTGTTGTTTGAAAAATTATTATTTGTCATGACATAAGTATTGTGCAAACATGATTGGAATGATGAGGAAAGAATGTACAAATTAATTATTTTTGTGTTTGAACGGATGAACCCGTTGCCTACGTACCTTCCATCAAAGGTAAGGATCAAAACGCCGTAGTTCGGCTAAAAACTTCCAAAAGTTAGTGGATTCAATTTTAAAACACAAGCTCAAAGGTCTTACGTTACCCACGGGAGAAAACTCAACCTTAAGAAACAACAAGTCCACCATGTGAGAAAAGCTTCAACTTGCTAGAGAGGGGTTAACCCTATAATAAGCAAGGAAGACTTACAATTCAATCAACTAAGGACAAATAGGTGAGATTAATATCAACCAACTAGGATAAATCAAACCTATAGCTAATGTATGAAAACTTAACAAATATGGACAAAGCCACAAAATCATTTGAATGGGTGAAGTTATTTGGATTATTTACAAAAAGGTCAAAGTATGATTAAAGTCAATTCAAAATGAAGTATTTACAAAAATGAAGTTTGGAAAATCATGGACTTAAGGTCCAAGTTTCTAATTTGGGAAAGAAGGTGAGAATGTTTGCACAACATATATATACAAGTTTTGAAACATGTGTGAAAAGTTTAGGACACAATGGGGTGAATGGAATAGAAGAGTGAATGTAAAACTTCTTAGGAGGGTCCACCTCTTGAAATCATATAGAAGATGATTCAAGTGGGTCCTTAGGAATAGGCTACAAATGAGCAATAATATGAACATGGTAACAGATGAAAGTAAATAAAAGCGGATACTGGATGCCACTCAATGGTCTTATACCTGTCTCCTAAAACAAGTAAGGATATCAGAGGCCACTCTATGGACTTACACTAATCTCCATCAAAATAAAACAAAAAAAACAAAATAGGGAAATCAACTGCCAATCCATCTGGACTTATGTTAACCTCCACAGTATGATCCTAGGAATACAAATGCCACATCACAGGGACTTACAATGAATCCTCACATACAACAACAATGCTCAAACAAAGAGCAAAGAAGATATGAGTGACCAATGAGGTCTTACACTCTATCTCTTCCATGTCATAGGAACAAAAGCCAATCAATATGGACTTACAATTGTCCTCAATGGGAAAACATCAATGTCACAAGGACAAAAGAAATGATCATGCACTAATGGCAAACAAAGATGATAAATGCACAACGGCAATCAATGATAGTAAATGCACAATGGCAATCAAGTAATCATGTATAAATGAGTCAAGTAATCAATCACATAAATTCAAGTAGCACACACTATAACCATTCAATGAGGCTCAAGCAAAAGGGTGAGGCATTAAAGCCAACTGTAATAGGGTTCAAGTTGCTCTTAACCTTGCCATTGAGGGGCTAAGGTGAAGCAGATGAAAGGATATGAGGGGTGTGCCTCATCACTCTTATCTCTGGTCAGAGAGAGTATTGAATATCAGAAGGGGTGGGAGTTCAGAAAGGGGGAACTCTCTCCACATTTTAGACTCGATAGATCTTGGGTTTGGATCTCAATGCTACAACCATGTAATGGGAGCAAGGAGAAGACTCACAGAATAGTGGGAGATAGGCTACATATCTCTTATATCCACCAATTGCCTCAAATGAGGACTTTTCCTGCTTGGGACAAACATAAACAATCACAAACATTGCCTCTTAAGGAGGACTTCAGACAGTTTGCCCGGCCAAATAACAGGCCGGGTCTCCAGACTACATGAAGAATAGAGAGTCTACCTCAATGCAAATTGCTATTTAAGCAAAGCAATGCAAGTTCTTAAGAGAACTGAGCAACTAAAGGGTACCTGAAATCAATCAAATATAATCAGCATCCCAGCATAAACAAAACAACAACATAATGATCAATCAACAATGTACAATCAAACAATAATGTGCATAGCACCAAGCTCAAGTGGCCCAAGCACCCTACAACACAAACAAATTAGTTCACAATAGTCAAAAGAAATAACTCAATCATGAATCAACCTCCTTAAGGCATTAGCTTTTTAACCTGAAAAGTCAAAGTCAAGCTCAAACATAAGTAACAAGACCACTAGGACAAGCCTAGGGTCCAAAGGAGGGAAAAAACTTAAAACAGCAAGTGAATCATGATTCAAAGTCAAGATAATTCAATTAATAAGAGCCTCCAATTGGTCTCATATCCAAACTATGCACTAATTTCATTTTATGCACATATTAAGGCAAAGTAAGCAATGTTGCATCACATATGGACAACCAGAATGATTTCAATCCAAAAAAATATCAAAACAATACAGTAAATTCCACAAAAATTATATCCTAAACAGAGGGCATTCAATGAGCTACACATCATTTTTCATGCCATTTGGACAAAAGGAACTATGGGAATTAAATCAACATGTTAAAGCATGCAAAAACACAACCAAATTAAGTCACCAAAATGAGTATCAACCTCAATCCATTGGTAAAATAGTGAAATCAAATTAGAAATGAGTGGGACCAAAGCCAAATTAAAGCTTAATATGTTAGGAAGCACTCCATAAATTTTCATATTCATAGGATAAGGGATGAGCATTAAATGATACATGTACATTTGTCACTCATAAAACAAACCAAAATTGCTAAACAACAATCAAAAATCCAAATCAATTAGAAAACGGATCAATTAAATCCACAAAAATTCAGGGTGAAACCTAACATCAACATTGTATCTCATGCAAAAAATCAGGGCCATAGGCCTAGGGGAAACATAAAAAAATAAATCATGAACTCAGCATAGCATAGTGTGACACATATTGTCACACTCAAAAAGAATAAATCATATCTAATAGACCAGAGGTCTAAAATTTACAAATCATATATCAAAATCTCTAGGAATGTGTCAAGAATCATCATATGAATTTTCAATTAATTTGGAGCTAGCATGAATATTTGGTGATTAAAATGGTAAAACACATGAATATTGCACACATGTCAAAAATCAATATACCATTCAAAATTCTACCAGGCACAACTTACACTACTATGCCTAAAAAATTCTAGAGGAAATTCTGAATCCAACAAAAAAAATTCCACCTAATTTGGATTAAGAATGAGTTAATTAGGATTTTTTGAAGATTGGTTAAATATTGAAATAATTATCTAAGTTTAAATGAAATTAAATTAATTCAGCATGGCAAACTTGTAATTACTTGCGCCATAGCCAAAACGACGCAGTTTCATTAAACTGCATGTCAGCACGCTATTGGTCCATTCCGGAGGGAAACAAGATTCAAATGCGCGGCCAGGGAACTGAAGATCAAAACACGAATTTTCCAGAAAACTCCAAGAACATCAACGTGTTCTTCATGTTCATACCGGTAAACAGCAAATCATCACAAAAATCATCATGCCATATATGGATCGAATCCTCATTCCACCTAGATCATGGATCTAACAATGATTTGACCTAAATCTAATCATGCTTCACGGATCGAGCCAAGAAAGTTTCACAGTCAAACATTCAAATCCACATAACTTCATCAATACCTAACGAAAATTCATGATCTAAAATGCAGTGTAATCTATATTTCACGATCTACCTAAACCACATGCTGATTTCAAGAATCGAAGGATTCGAAATCTCACCTTATGAATGTGCAGTTCGTGTTCTTGAGCTTTTCGAGCCTCCAATTGTCAAAACAGATGTCCTATGGTGTTGTGGAAGATGAATGCAAGTAGAAGTTTAGCTCGACACAGCTTGATGATGTAGAAACTTCAAGATGCCATGGATGAACAAGGTGATGACAGTTGCGGTTTAGCCAAGTTCTTCAAGATTTCTCCTGCAACAGTTCCTCGATAACACCTACAAAATGATGATTAACACAAGAGAAACCAAAAAGAATCATGAAATTCGAAGGAAAAAGCGAGAAAAAGTTTGAAGAATTTTGAGAGAATTTGGAGAATTTTTGGTTTTGATCTGAGAAAATGAATTGTGATTAGCTGTTTCTGTTATGATTAGTCTATATATATGATGTACTAATGATGCTTGCTAATCACAATTAAGCAGATGCCAAGGGATTAATGAAAACCAAGGTGTTTTTGCAAATTTGCCAATTAGTGGTGCATGAAGTAATATGGACGTGAACAGTAAACAATGCATGATCAAAACAGAGTTATGTATTGATACCAAAGCTTCTGCATCAATGCATAGCACATATTTAACAGTATGGATCGATACCAAATTCATATGCATCAATACATAACACTTTTTAACAGTATGCATCGACACATAACTTGTTTGTATCGATACATAGCACTTTTTAACAGTATGCATCGATGCGTAACTCGTATGTATCAATACATAGCATTTTTTAACAGTATGGATCGACACATAACTTGTTTGCATCGATACGTAACACTTTTTTTTAACAGTATGCATCGACACATAACTCGTATGCATCGATACATGGAAAATTTCTGCCTTGCATGCATCGATGCGAAACTCGTACGTATCGATACATGGAAATTTTTGCCATGCACGCTCGGTGGTAATTTGATCATATCTCCTCAACCGTTCATCCGATTCTCACGATCTTGGACTTTTTGGAAATGGGAGAGAAATATCTACAACTTTCATGTTCAACAAAATTCCATTTGAAGCTTTTTTGATGGTGGAAAGTTGAGTTGAAGTCGTTCCAAAAACTTGCCATTTTTTTTGGAAACTTGAAACCATAGGTAATTTTTCCCTTTGGAAACTTTTGGTATGATCTCAAATCCTTCAATGTGAGTATTTGAAATGTCAAATGAGACTTGTTTGAACATGAATGGAGTATTTTTAATCACTTCCCACCTCCAAATCCACAATTGACTTTGCAGTTGACTTTTCTAGGGTTTTGGATGACTGGGCCATGTTCTGATGAATTCCAAGCCTCTTTCAATTGAGATCTTGATTCCAAATGCTATCACAAGTTATATGAACTCTTTATGAATGATCATGGTGTCCAAATTCTCAAGAATGGCCACCATCTATTGCTCAATGGCTGATTTTGACTGATCGACTGATGATTGTTTCAGCTGCAAGAAACAAGGTTAGATGACAATATTTTTGTACTTTTGGTTAGTAGACATATGAAAAGCAATGATATACAATGCAATACATGCTTGGTGATCAAGAACCACACTCACAAGATAACCCACCCACTAGGAGGGCAGCTAGGGTATGCAATGATCCTTGAGGCCATGATATGATATGATATGGGCCATGAGGGATCTTAGGGCCAAAATTGGGGTCTTACAGTTTAGTGTCGGTATTGTGAGTAGATTCATGGGGAGACTGAAGGTGTATCACTTGACAGTAGTCAAGAGGATCCTAAGCTATGTCAAAGATTCTGTTGGCTGCAGAATTTTCTTTCCTACAGCGGATACAGGCTAAAAATGAAAGTTTCTCGGTTTTACCGATTCCAATTGCTACAGAGATAAAAATGATCGAAAGTCTACAAATGGATACATCTTTATGTTCGGTGCGACACGAACCTCACAGTGTTCGAAGAAGGAACTATTAGTTTTCACTTTTATCTTGTGAGGCCGAGTACATTGTCGCTTCGTTATGTGCGTGCCAAACTATGTGGCTTTATGAATCTATTGAAGGAGTTGGGCAGCAATGAAGGTGAGGTTGTCACACTCTTAGTTGATAATGTTTCCGCGATTAATCTTGTTGAGAACCCAATTGAACATGGGAGGAGCAAGCATATTGAGATGATGTTTCACTACTTGAGGGAACTTGATAGTGAATGAAGGTTACGATTTGGATATTGCAGAACTGAGTACCAAGTTGCTGATTTGTTGACTAAGGGAGTAAAAAATGATGTGTTCAAGAGGTTGAAGATAAGCACGAGCATGGTAATAATAAGTACTCCACTTTCAATAAACTTGAACTAAGGGAGTCATAAATATTATGACTCCCTTAGTTCAAGTTGCTGATTTTTCACTTCTAAGTGGTCCACCTCAAAACTCAAGCAAACACATATGTGTATTGGATGGCTTTCAAAATCACAAAACTTTGTTCAAGTTTATTGAAAGTAGGATGTCCTATACCACATACATCGCCAGGGTGGACAACTCGTTCCACAAAAGAAGTTGAAAATTGACCGATAAATTTATGGATCGAATAAAAGAGTTCACAAAGTTGAACGAGATTGAAAAAGAATCAAATTAACAAAAGTCAAAGGCAGTACCACCCATAAATATAGATTTCGAATTTCAATATCCAGAATATCCCTTGAGACAAGGTTGAATTTCTAAGGTCCATATTGATCTAAAACTTATATAAATATAGGTACCCCTTATGTTGTTAACTAAAAAACCACATAATGACTTAATATTCATATCTCGCAATTGTCCACTTCAACGATGAGAGGTCCCCTATTGAATTTAGGTTCATAGAAATCATCTGTCTTGTCGATCTAAAATCCACACTAGAGAATATATTGCGATACCCGGACAATCAAAGAGTTATGAAGCTCTATTATCGTTCATCCTCGATTAACAATGAGGGAAGATACAACTCAACAAATTTAAGCTGAAGATGAACACACATTTAACGGTTATATGGAGTACATTTGACAGTTACGAAACAAAGGGTCTAATCGAGGTGGATACGATGGTTGCAAGATTGACCGACGATATTCTAAATATGTTAAAATATCCTAAACTATCTTTGATGATGAAATGTAATGTTATTTTTAGGTGCACATGAGCCTCGTCCACAATAGCCAGAGTTCCCCGGAGGACCGTTTGATACGTCTCTTCTAGTAAGGCATCATGACCATAATGCTCACCATTTGTGATTAAGCGAAGTAAGTTAATCTCTATCATTTTATGTTAGGTCAATTTTAATTTTAATTATTTATATTTTATAACATATATTATGAATTATTTTTAGGAGACAATTCCGAAGAAAGATTTAAATATTCTTGCACATGGTAACAAATTTATCGGTTGGGTTCCACACAGTTTCCCACCGGTGATAGAGAGATGGTTGTCTGGTTTTGGTTTATCCTTTCTACAAAGAACCAGTTTGTAGAGGATGGATCTTAATTTAGCATCATCATTTGTGGAGATATGGCATCCAGAAACATTGTCCTTTCATATGTCATTTTGGGAGATGACCATTATATTGGACGATGTTTCTTGTCTTCTTGATTTACCTTGTAGGGGGAGTTCTGTAATCCTATACTAGGTTTCACTGATTTTGATGCTATTACTCATGTTATTGATCTATTTGATATTTCGTTGTAGGAGGCAACTAAAGAGGTTCATAGTTGTAGGGGTGCTTATTATAGGATGGATTGGTTGAAGGAGATTTTTACGCGTCACCGAGCTGAGAGCATATTTGATTGTGCAACTAGAGCCTATATGTTATTATTGGCAGGTTGCACCATTTTTGCCGACAAGACTTTTACTCTTGCTGAGGTAAAGTATTTATCACTATTTAAGGACTTGTTTGGATGTGGTAGATACTGTTGGGGAGAAGCTGCACTTGTCACACTCTATAGATATCTAGGAGATGTTTCCTTTTATACTTGCAAGCAAATTGAGGGATATGCCTCTCTGCTATAGGTACAAATGTTTTATTTTAATTTTTCTTTGACTTATATCCATGTTGTGTAACAATGTTGGATTCATGACTATTTTCCAACTGTTGGCAAGAGAGGATTGTCTAAGATTGTTGGTATAGGTAGTACACTTCCCATGGCAATGAAATGGGTGTCCAAGAAAGGCGTACAGAAGGTTGATGAGCTTAGGCCTGTGTTAGATGGATTGACGCATGCTGATGTCATTTGGCTCCCTTTTGAGGATCATAGACACACCGTCCATTTGATATATATGCTTGTGCATGAGTGGCATGAAAAGGTATGACATAATTGTACTATACTTACTTGACAAATGTTTGCGTCAATTTGGATATAGGCAATACATACCGCCTCCACCTCCTATTCTGTCACACTTGATGTGGATTTTGAGTGGATTTCATATCATGCGAGTGTGATGGAAGTGATCCGTCATACAATTTTCACTACCACCCCATATGATCTGGAAGTTGATTACTTGGATTGGTATTATAGGGTGTCACATCCTCGTTTGGTACCACCACCTTCGGAGGAGGTGAGACAGGTCCTTGTTCCTGTCTATTACGAATGATCGTAAAATCTGAGGTTATCATTTTTTTTCACATGAGCGTCATCATTATTTACATTATCACGAGTCGGAAGAGGATGACACTGATTTTGCTGAGGTATTTCGAGCACTACGTGTAGATCGGGGTGGACTGGTACCTCGGGGCGGACCAGTACCTCAGGCTGATGAGGACGGTGACGATTGATGTATTATTTACTATTCTTAGTTATGTAGTATTTTCAGACTTATGTAGTATTTTTTAGACTTATGTACTATTATGAGACTTATGTATTCTGATACTTCTTTACTATTTTAAGACTTATGCAATATAATCCAAAATATAACACGAATTCAATATAACATGAATTCAATTGTCAATATAAACCAAAATATAACAATCACATTACAATTATAATCTAACATATTGCGACACTACAAGCATAAGGTGTTGCTAGTGTTGTAACCAGCCAGTAAATCCTATCATCCAAGAAGTTGCATCTGGTGTGTGATACTTCTTCCAATCCAATGTGATAGGTGGCAACATAAGTCCTTCATTAATGTTTGCCTGTTTAGAAAATTAATATCAAAAGAAAAATAAGTAAGACATAAATGAAAGATAAGTAGTTAACTTAACAAACCTGAATATTTAACATGATCTTGGTTTACAAAACCAGTGTAGTAAATAGACACATTAGGTGAATGTGAAGTCGTCATAGGAAAGAAAGTCAAACTAGGATAACCCAAAGAGACAAGAATGACATTATACCGATTTGCTATCACATAACCTATTTATGATAATGTCATCCATTTCTCCCGTGGCTAAGGACCTAAAGATGATATCATCAAGGATTCTCTCACTTTTGATAAGTGACTTCCAAATAACTTCTCATTGAGACTGCCTTTGGAACCTCTAATTTCATTATCCAAATCACGAAGAACCATTGGTCAACCATCCTCACCATATTCATGCAATGATGCAATGACTATAAACCACAATTTCCACCACTCTTAACATCACCAATGTCATCAATAAATGGTACTCCACCTCATCATCGGCCCTTACAAGTTCATACAATAGGTTCTCTACCGGCTCTCGCATAACATTCACAACATACTCCTTGCACTTTGCTTTCATAATTTTGTTGTTGTGAAATCGATAAAGCAAATTACTTGTCCATGGAAATACTATTTTAATTGCTTTTATCAAAGCAAGATCTCTATCGGTTAAAATCACTTGTGGCCATGAACCTTGCTTAGTAAACAATTGTTTCAACTTATCCAATACCCAACAAAAATTCTCTGTTAGCTCAGATTCCATATAGGCAAATGCAACATCAAATGTTAACTCAGTTGATGTCATACCAACTACATCAAACAAAGGTTGCATGTACTTATTTGTCTTGCACGTACTGTCTATAATCAACATATTAGGAAACATATTTAACAACCTCACTGATTCTGGGTGGACCCAGAAGATATCTCTCACAACTTTTGACCCATCTTCTTTTATACTTCAATAAACATAATATGAATCATGTATCAGCTTAAACAAATGTTACATTTCCGTTCTAGGATCCCTTATGTCTTTCTGAATCTTACTCTTATATTTATATATTTGGGTGATCCGAGTCGCATTCTCTGGATCTCGTTCTTGCAATGACAACAATATTTGTCTTGGTGGAACATGACATTTTGTCAAATCAATAATATGTTGTTGTTCATCAGCATTAAGTCGACCTACAAACGAATGACCTTCAAATCTATTTGGTAAACCATGGTTGTGAAGTCCACATTTTACGCCAATCTTCCAACCAAAACAATCTATTGACGATGTTGACCTTATTTTGAATGGATAGCCACATTTCTTAGTAGCACTTTGTGTTTCACTATCTATTGACGATGTTGACCTTATTTTGAATGGACAACCACATTTCTTAGTAGCACTTTGTGTTTCACTATCTTCTTCTTTGTATTTTCCACCTTTATCACAACTAAATATAACTTTGTCACTTTTCCTCTCTTGCCAGTTTGGATGTCCGAACGGGTTATTATAACAATCACTCTATTCCTGATTCCAACCTCCCTAATCCACCTAGTCGTCTTTTCTCGTGTATCAAGAATATCTCAGTGGTATATGCACATGTCTAGTTTTTATCGCATATCATCAAAAGAATATTTATACCTCTTAAATATAAATGTAAAAAAAAATTAAGAAAATTAACAAAAAATAAAAATAATGTGTTTCAGAACTCTAAGACGTAAGAAATTCGATTAACAAAAAATACATCACCGGAACTCTTACATAGAAGATTTCTGGCTACTAAAAAAACAAACCGGAAGAGACATGGCGAAGTTATCCGGTTGGATTTTAGGAACCAAATAACTAAACAACATGTTATCCGGTGTGATAACTACCTAAAAGAGAAATCATTACTTTAAGTTTTTCGGTTTGCTAAATAAACATACCAAAAGTCTTCAACTCAAATTATTCGGTTCACATAATAGGAGTACTCCACAACTCAAATTATTCGGTTCACATAATAGGAGTACTCCACAGTTTATTTTGAATGACTTGGATGAATAGTAAAAAATAAAAGATTAAAGCGACATTAACAAAAATAAACTTTAAAATATTTGCAAAATTATTGGAGCAGAAGGGATAAATGTGAGGGTATGGGATAAGTTTTTCTAAAATTTACTAATACAAGCCCTTTTTAAATCTTGAGGGATCGATTTGGCATCTCCACACTTGCATATGAAACCCATAGATTTTCATTTTTATAATTATTTAGCTCTTTAAATAAAAAATAAAATACTTTTTTTTTTACATTTTATTTTATACCGTGTTCTTAAAAAATTAGTATAAATTCATAAATTTGAAAAAAGATATATAATTTTAGAATAGATTTTTCAAATATTCAATGTAAATTTATAAGTTTTGAGAACTTTTTTAGTTTTATATCAAATTTTTAAAGAACGCGTGTAAAATGTAAGAGTGTATCAATTTTATTTTAAAAACTTCGACTATTTTTTAGCAATTACTTAAAAACAAAAAATTTATATTATTATTTTTTTTGTGATAAATCTAATATGTATTATAGTATATTAAAAAAAATTAATCTGATATGTAAAGTAGAGGTGTGTCATATTTTTTTATAAATTCTATCAGACTTTTTTCTCAATTATTTAAAAGAATACGAATTAACACTATCAAATTTTATGAAAAACCAATTTATATTGTATGTTGTTTGTAGAATTGTTTTTTAAAAAAACCATAATTTTTAAATTTAATACTGAAATAACAATTAAAAAAACGAAAATAATCACATTTTCAAACAGATGCGGCAGATCAACTGACGCATCTATTGAATCTTAAGAGGAGGCGCCAACTCCATTGACGCATGCTTCTAAAATATTGCATGGAGGCTCCAGGGTTACTGGCGCATGTATCCATGAATTGGTGTATGCGCCAATGCATATGGCGCATACACCTTTTTTTTTTTAATTTTAAATGTTTATTTAGCAAATAA
This sequence comes from Lathyrus oleraceus, assembly GCF_024323335.1. Taxonomy (NCBI): domain Eukaryota; kingdom Viridiplantae; phylum Streptophyta; class Magnoliopsida; order Fabales; family Fabaceae; genus Lathyrus; species Lathyrus oleraceus. Next base: position 481,803,885 of record NC_066582.1, on the reverse strand, counting down.
TTTAAAAAAATATTGGAAATTTTGTATTTATTTATATTATAATAAAAATTACATGGAATTGACCAAAAGTTTAATGACTGGCCCTATTAAAACGTCCTCCTGTTCCACATCCAGGCTCTGGCCTACGACGCTTTCGTAATTGAGGGTGCTCATGTTGTCATAGTTAGGGCGATGTGGTTGGGTGAATTATGGACGGTATAGTTGTCCGCATTGAGCCATTGAATCATTTTGGAAATAAAGTAATGATTCCTGGGGTGTACTTTAGTTAAACAATTGTTGGATGTTTTGGTGATGGGATGTTTGGATGGTCATTGGTGGGGGGCTACGATGACCTGAATTGTATGAATCATCTGGGTTATAGACTGTTGTGTTGGTTGTGTATGGTTCTTGGTGGGTAGGGTTTGATTCTTGGTTTTGAGGTTGAGTTTGTGGCATGAATGGGTTGCGAGGTTGGATGTTTGGTTTTTGCGTGTATGTGGTAGGTTGATGGTGTAAGGTTGGTCGCTGGGTTTGGGTGGTTTGACAGTGTTGTTGGACGAAGACTTGTTGTTGGACGTATGATGACGAAGCTAGTTGGCGTGGATCAATCAAATACCTTGGCTCAGACACAAATTGTTGTGTTGTAACCGACCTAAACCATGCCATATACTGTTGAGTTGATCTAGCACCCTGTATGACTGGTTCGTTTAAGATGTGTTGTCGTTGATTCCTCCAATGACGACACATCTCTTTTGCGAAGTCTCTTCAGTTGGAATAGTCTCATTGGGCATCGACTCTTTTTATTGCCAATCTCCCAAACACGTCGGAGGTTCAGGAATTTGTTGATGCATGCCGAACTGCAGTTTTACCTGGTCACTCTGGTGCATCTCCATATTAGTGAACCAGATAATTGGTAGTTTTGTTGTCCAAACTGCAACATCATCATGGTTAACCTGATGATCAAGACCCAAATATGGCCTCCAGATAAACTATACAATAATACGACATGATTAGATGATAAATAATTTGATAATTATTTTGAAATCAAAATATAGTCCTGTAGAGTATTACATCGTCTGGTCCAATGTAATCCAATAGATTTTGATAGACCACTATAGCGTGTTTCGAACACCTATTGTAGCTCATCCCTCTAACTGACCACCTAGATAAAAAACAATTGAAAAATATTATTTATAGTTAATTGTAATATAAATTCTAATTAATTTCATGGTAAATTTTTAAACTTACTTTGTTGCAAACGGGAATATGAATGACTTCTCGTTTACTGGGGCGAGTGACGACATTCTTGACCAAATCCATGATTGTAACAAATATGCACATGAATAAAAAGTACAAGTATTTTTTTGGAATTTTTACACATCGCACTATATAGATGGGCCAAAACAGCTGAACCCCATATGTGCTTATCTTATTTATGTTTCGTAACAACGGTAAATACATAATATTTACCGTATTACTAGTACTTTCGGCAAATAAAAAATTATCAAATAAAATCATAATATAACACCTAGTTTTATTTATTTTTTCGTACTCGGTAGTTTCTTCGGTCAATGTTATTCTCGAATAATATTGTTTGAGATATCTTAAATTAATACCTTGCCCCCTAGCTTGACCGGATGTCTTTCCCGCAGCTTGGTCGTCACACAAAGGGGCACCCAATAATTTATTACAAATAGAGTTATCTTGGTTAAATCTACCATTCACGACCTTACCATCGATACATAGACCCAAGAACATGTAGACATCCTCAAGTGTGACAGTACACTCACCCAAAGGAAGATGAAATGTGTGGGTCTCGGGTCTCCATCTCTCCAACAAAGCAAGAATAAATTTATAGTCAACCGAGTACGAGACTATATTGAGAAGATTCCCAAAACAACATCCTTGAATATATGGTTCTATCAAAGGATCGTGGGGTACACATTCATGTACACGACATCAAAATCGTTTTGGGTCCTAATAAAACACAAGTAAGAAATAAAATAAGAAGAAGTAATACATAATAAAAACATATATAAGAAATATATACGAAATAAATATGAAATAAGTAAGAAGAAGTAGCAACATACAAATATCAAGATATTGTCGATTGTTCCTCGATGTTCATCACCCACAGTCAATAGAGACATAATATTACAGAGGTTTAGTGTTGCAGAGGTTGAGTGTGGTAAAGATGGAGTGTTGCAGATGTTGATTGTAAGTGTTGCAGAGATTGATTGTAAGTGTTGCAGATGAGTGTTGTGAGTTGATGCCCTATTTATATATGAGTAAGTGTTGTAGAGGTTGAATATGTACACATCATGTGAAGCATTGGATTGGGTGCATGCATGTGACAAGGGATGTAGGCGCCTAAGGATCTGGCGCATGATTGCTTTATGACATGCATGGTCACATGCATGTCTTTTTATGCATGCCAGGAAGAGGCGCCTAAGGCTAGGGCGCATGCATTTCTTTATGCGCCATTGGAATAGGCACCTGCCTTGGATTATTAGGACATAGATTTCTTATGTGTGCAGGTGCATGCTTTAGTGTTAGACATAGATTCTTTGTATGCAGAGATTCCTTCCAGGCGCATGCATTGTATTATCTTATCTCTGCATGGATTCTTTGCATTGCATTGTCTTGTCTTTGTAGATGAATTGCGTGATCAATGCATACACTGTTTACCCTATTTAATTGTATGTGAATCACAGATCAAAGCATTTACCATCAGTAGAAACACTAAAGTTACATTTAAAAAGTGTCTTCCTCACCACATTACATGATCAATGCCCATACCGAAGGTGAAATATTTGAGCATCAATTATTCGATTTCTGTTTTCGTAACACATAAGTAATTCGGTTTACAATAAATTGACGATCAAAATTTTCACATCTAAAATAAAGAATAGAAAAGAAATTGCAGTGCAGTCCTGTGGGCCAAATCATCTATAAAAATCCGGCGTGGTTTACAGACAACCAGGTAAAGTTTTATTAGAAGAAGATTCAAGATGATGACGATGTTCATCATATGTTTGTCAGTCACGAACAATCTGGGTACAATGATATAGAGTTGTATATATTACCACAACAATAAGTGTCTCAGTTCATTGATCAGTCACAAGTGTTTTGTGAAACTGATGACGACGAACAAGCTAAGGTCAATGTTGTAGATGAGGAAGAAGAAGAAGTAGAGTTTTTAGTTGATTCAATGCTGAAAGATTATGAAGATGCGGATCCATTACCAGTTAGTCATGTATTGTCCACCTTAACACGTGACAAGATTGAATTTGGATGTCGATGAACCTTCATCAGATATATTTTATAATCCTTTTGTGTAAATTCAATGATCTTTGAAAGAAGGAGACACGTTTTGCACAAAAGAAGATTGTGTAAAAGCTATTAAAAAGTTTCACATGGAACTATCAGCTGATTATAGAGTTGATAGAACTAATGCAATGGGGTACAAAATTTATTATCGAAACGAGCACTTCCTTTTCAGGTTGTTAGCTTCATACCGGAAGAGGAGTGATTCTTGGGCGGTTGAAAAAGTGTATGACAATTGGGAAGAGTCTTACAAACAACTTACAAAATACTTGTTGGCTCTTAAATAGTATGCTCCAAGGACTATTGTAAAGTTGGAAACGTTGTCAGCGTATACACCAGACGGAACTTGTGCTATTAGAAATGGAATATTCCACCGTCTCTTCTGGGCGTATCAACCATGCATCAAAGGTTTTGCTTTCTGTAAACCTATTAAACAAATTGATAGTACATGGTTGTACGAAAAATATAAAGGCACATTATTAATGGCAGTGGCACAAGATGGCAACAACAACATTTTTCCAATCGCCTTTGCCCTTGTTGAAGGGGAGACTGCTGAGGATGGAGTTTTTTCCTAAGGAATCTCCGATTGAACCCTTCAATAGTTTGCTCTCTGATCGACACCCTTAAATAGTCAGTGCATACAAAAACATTGATAATGGCTGGCAGGATCATCCGTCGACGCATGTCTTCTGCATTAGACATATCGGTCAAAATTTTATGCGGGAGATCAAAGACAAAACATTATGGAAGAAGGTTGTCAACGCATGTTACACATTATCAGAACCTTCTTTCAAACACTACCACAAAAAAATAAGATTGTCAAACGCAAATACAGTACGATGGATCGACAATATTCCATTGGAGAAGTGGAATAGGGCATACGACAACGATCAACGTTGGGGACACATGACAATAAATCTTGTGGAATCAATGAACCATGTCTTCAAAGGCATCTGAAACCTACCTATAACAGCTTTGGTGCAGGCAACGTATTTCAAGCTAGGGGCGTTGTTTGAGACCGAACGTTCCAAATGGAGTTCAATGTTGAAATCTAGGCAGTTGTTCAGTGATGCTTCAATCAAATTCATTAGACACAAAGCTGCCAAAGCAAACACACACGTGGTCACGGTGTTTGATCGCACTAAAGGTTGGTACAATGTTGCTGAGTCCATGAATCACAATGAAGACATGCCGATGGGACAATACATAGTGAAACTAGATAGAGGTTGGTGCGAATGCGAAAAGTTCCAAGCCTTTCGTACGTCCTGCTCCCATGTTATTGCAGCATGTTCAAAGGGATGCATCATACTTACTATCTGACGTTTACAAAGTCATAAGCCTATCTAATGTTTACAAAATTAGTTTTTCAGTAGTTGCAAAAGAGGATTACTGGCCAAAATATCAAGGGGACATTATCTGACACAATGAAGTTACGCGAAGAAAGAAAAAGGGTCGCCCAAACAGCATCCGTATTCGAACCGAAATGGATACGACGAACAAAATGGTTTAATTATGTAGTTCATGCCGTCATCCAGGTCACAATCGACTAACTGTCCTAGTGTTGGAATGAGCACAACAGAATAATTTTACATGTACCTCTTTTGCAATATATAAAAAACAAAATTTATTTCATATGATAACTATGTGAGGAAATACCATCACAAACAAATAAAATACATTCAACACACAAGTAACACATAAACAACAACACAAACAACTAAAACAATTAAAATACCATTACTATAACTAAGAGAAAAAGAAAAAGCAATTACTTGTAAGGTCCTTTGATGCTCAAAATAAATAATAAAATAAAATAATTTTATATAATAGTAAGATATGATAAAATAATTTTGAAAATTGTTATATAACTTTTTCAAATTAAATTTTTATTTAAAATATTAGCTAACTTAAAAATCAAAGATACAAAATAAACTATTATTTATTTTATAATATATAATGTAAAATTTAAATCTAATAAATAATAAATAAAAATATTTATATTAATTTTAGAATAAAAATTATTAGTAATTAATTTATTGAAGTTAAAATATTTAAAAATTATAATAGAATATAATTAATTTATTGTAAAAGTAATTTTTTTCACTTACATAAATATATAGTATATATTTATTAACTTATCTAACATAATCAATAATCAATGAAATTGTTCATTAAATTGTAATTTTTAAAAATAAAAAATTGAAATTTCTTATTTAGTAGTGTCAATGCATTTATTTTTTTAAAACAATTTTTTGTTAATTAAATATTTTAAATTTTAAAAATTATTTTTATAAAATAAATAGTTGTTTCACAAGAATAATTTTATCATTTAAATACAAAATATATTATATCATATTATTATGAAGACCGTACTAAATTATAAAATTATTATATGATCAATAATATTAATCTAGTTGTTATCATATATGTATCTGACCTAAATAAATATTTGTCTGATATTTTTTTTACTATGTTCATGAATAATAATAATAATATTAAAAATTACAAATAAGTAATGTATTTGGACAAAATATAGATTATATATATTAATTATTAAATAAATTTAAAAAATAAAATTTTGTTCTTATAAATAGAATGAGAGATAGGATTAGCAAATCAATTATAAATCTATACTCTTTTGCTCATGCACAGCCGATTAGGAAAAAACTAATCACTTGATATATACTAGTATTAACTTTATAAGGAAAAATCTCTAAGCACTCATTTCAATTAATGAAAAAAGATTTGTCCCTTTATTGATCATAACCTTGGAAATGAAGTCATGGATTGAAGAGAAAACCAAGATACTATACAAGAGTAAAAGAAAGTGATAAGGGAGGAACTAGTCAAAGAAGCAGAAAAAGTTGGCATTATTTTTGGGCAGAGAAAGCATCTTTCTATCTCTTACAATTACAATGACAAGTCAACTAGGACAATGACTCTATATTATCCATCATTAAAATAAAATAAAGACTTTGTTTGGAAAATATCAAATCAAAAAGTTTCTACTAGATGGTTTATACCCTATAAGTTTTTATGATTAAATTAAAAAGTTTGATAAAAAAGTTTTCTCTCTCGAAACTAATCTTATTCAAATAACCTAATAATTTTTAATGTTTGTATAGTATTGGAAGATTTTTCATCACTCCTCTAAAATACATTTGAATCCTTAACTAAATCACATAATAATTATAAAATATATTTTATTTAATTGACGGAAATTTTATCTAATCAGATTTTAATTTCATCACTCCATTCATGAAATACTATACCCGTTCATGAAATATTGTACACTTTTGATGTAAAAATCTTAACAACTTTAACTTTTAAACAATTATTTTGTTGAACTAAGATGTGTAATTATTGAATACGAATTATTCTTATTCTCCATTTCCATCCATATAAACTATTTTGTCTGGCCAAAACACTAACCTAAAAAAAAAGGGTTAGAGTGAATGTATATATGGCAAAATTCTCACCTTTTAGAAGTAGCACTACATGTTGCTGTGTTTTGGCTTGTGCTTGTAATTGAAAATGCAAGACAAAAGTACCCTAAAAAGCATAAGTACAACCAATAGAAACAGTACTAGTACAGGAATATAGTCTCATTGGGGATTGTGCTACCTTATAGTTATAGCTATAGCTAGCTAGCCCACCACTCTTTCCTTTTTCGTTGTTTAGCTGTTTTTGCACCTTCCTTTTCACACATAAAGAAATTTTAGCACTTACATAAAAATGACAAACATCCAATCACCAAATCATTCATTTTCTTCATCACATATGACTTCTAGGAACATGGCGTGTCATCTCTTTTACTACTATTAATCCTAACATTTCTTTAATTAGATCATACAAATTATACATTCATTAAGATAATTTTAAATAATATTTATCTTTAATTTCCGTCGAACGACTTCAATAATTGAATCAACTTAGGTTTATAAGTTCTATCAAAAGCTACAAGAGATAAACAGTTATAAGATAACAACAAATATCCATAATTGTTATTCTAAAATTATCAATCTAGTGAAAATACTTGATCATTATCAATGGTTAGATTAATGAGTTATTGTTCGAACTACATTTCAGTCTACATAAAAAAAATCAAAATCAAAATAAAAATATTATAGTTATAAAATAAATAAATTTTTTCAATAAAATCTATAAAATAAATTCATTGCACAAATCATAATCAAACATAAGAATTCAATACACAAATTCATATAATGTAAGAAAAATATTTATATTTTAATATGTGAGAATACATAATCATTAATCTATAGTCATCATTCCCAATCTAAAATCAACATAAGTTAAAGTCTCAACGCAACACAACGGAACAAAAATAAAATAATAGTTTCTTTTATCTTAAACCTTCATAAAAAATATTGAAACAAAACTAAAATATAATATATGCAAAGCAAAAATGAAACACACACAATAAATAACAATAACCATAATGCAGATAAAAGAAGTAATTTAAATCGCAATAAAAAAATTGAATAAAAACAAAAATTAACCATATGTGAAAGAGGAAAATTGATTGTGATTATTGAGAGTTTGAGGGATTAGAGAGAGGCTTTTAAAATTTAGAAAGTTTCGTATTTTGAGCTGAGACACGAATGAGAAGATATTGTTTAAATTTTAGATTTTTTTGACTATTTCAAAATGTGTTTGTAAAAAAAATATAGTCCGTCAATTCAAGCAAATTCACTTAATCATTGATTTGACCAATGAACTAAATAAAATAGGCCACATTTATTTCCACCGGATCGAATGCATTTTCAATCCTTTTATTTTTCCAATCCATTATACCTTTGATTTCAAGTCTATCATGTCTGACCGACCAAATTAGAATGATTTTTAACATGGTTAAAATACCATATTTTATATTATTTAGTGTGACATTGAACATTTATCACGAGCACCAGAGAAGAATGTGTTTCTTTATTTTATAAAATTCTACTAAAACGTAAGTCATATAAAAATGATGATTTCAGCTAGGTTGAAACTTTCACATAAATTCAAATAAGTTGACCCACAATTCTAAACAACATCAATGATGTCTCAAATAATATATTAAAAAAGAGAAAAGAGGAAACATGGAGATACAAATACCAAAACACAAGAAAACAACATTACCTAAACATATAAGGAGACAAACCACATCTATTATACTCAAAATTCATCCAGATAAATGAGTGAATGTTATCCTATCCGATATTGCAATTAAAAGAGAAATAAAACATGTTTTGAGATTGTAGAGATCAAAAACCTTAAAAAAAACAGCCATAAATTTGATAAAAGACGATGTCGCTGTGGGGGTGGTCTGATAAGTGGTGATCATCAATTTTCTGATGGAGTTCGGTCATCAAGTGACGACGACATGGGTTCTACGATAGTTCAGGTCAGGTCCAGACAGTTCACACTTATCAGACTTTCCATTTTAATTTGCGAATACGTTCGTCAATGTTAAGAATATTTTAAATATCTTTTATATTGAAGACCTATGTTGAACACTTAATAATGGTGCAGAAAAGATCCTGAGAAAAATACTTATTTATTCATGTCAGGTGATTCTAGATTGACTGGGGGTTCTCCTCATAGTAATAATAATGATCAAAGCACATTTGAGAGGAATAACTACGTTGCTAGACCTCCAACATTTAGTGGAGACTCCATTGAATTTGAATGGTGGAAAAACAAATGTACACTCACATCATAAGTCTTGATGATGAGTTATGGGACATCATGGAATATGATATTAACATTTAAGTTAAGAATGTTGGAATGGTATCTGACAAGAAATCTCTCACACAAGCTCAGAAGAAGATATATAGAAAACACCATAGAGTAAGAGGCATCTTGCTTGATCCTCTACCTCATTCAGAGTATATCAAAATCATCGATAAATTTGTATCTCAAACCATCTTTAAATCCCAATGTGATACATATGAAGGGAATCATCAGGTTTAGGAAGCTAAGGTTAACCTTCTAGTTCAACAATATGAGTTGTTCAAGATGAAGGATGATGAAGACATTGAAACCATATTTCCTAGGTTTCTAATTCTTGTGTCTGGTACTGAAGTACTAAAGAAGAGCTATACTACCTCTGACCATGTCAAGAAGATTCTTAGGAGTTTTCAAGTCAAATTCAAACCCAAGGTAACATATATCTTGGAGGCTAAAGATTTAAACACATTATGTCTTAAAAGTATTATCAGCAATCTCTATAGTCATGAGATAGAGCTCAATCGTGATGAACCTGTCAAGATCTTCTGCAAAATCTGTAAAGGCTCTCAAAATCTAGAAATCTAAAGTTCCTTGCCTTGCCTTAAAATCTTCTGCAAAATCTGTAAAGGCTCTAAAAATCTAGAAATCTAAAGAAGCTTCTCAATCAGAAGATTCGGATAATGACGAGATGACCTTTATCATTAAAATATTTCAATACTTAACCAAGAAGAAGAACACATTCTCTGGTAAGGCAGTGGCTTTAGGGGATCAAGTTCAAGAGGTAACACAGATAATCATAAGGGTTGTTTCAACTGCAAGAAGTCTAGTCATTGTATTGTTGAATGTCTAGAGCTACAAAAGGACAAAGCAGAGAAAGGAAGCTTCCAAAAGGACAACTTCAGAAACAAATTCAAGAAGAGTTTCATGGCTACATGGTATGAACTTGATAAAGAAGAAGACTCAGAGAAAGATGAAGAGCAAACCAATATTGCTTTGGTGGCTCTTACATCTTTTAAAGTAGAATATAACTCAGATTTTGGTTCAGAATCTGGGGAAGATGAGGAATTTTCTAAATTATCTCGCTCTAATTTGATTACCTTTATTCAAGAACTTATGAGTAGGTAAGAAAAAGGCCAAACACATGAGAACATTAACAAATAAATATGATCTCTTAAAAGAGGAATTAAAATATGTTCAAAACAAGAATGAAACTCTTGAGAAAGAACATATTGCTCATGTTAAAGATGTATCTGATATGATTCTTGATAAGCATGAAATAACTCCACAAGAATTTATCTTAACTAGCCTTGAAAGAACCATGATATATGGTGTAAGCAGGAGAAGAGGAGACGTTCTAGGTTATTGTCAAAAACATGTTAATCCAAGGAGTGAAACCTTGATTAAACCCTCAGACCATTCCTCCTCTATATCTACTCAAAAAGGATTAGACTATTATTTTGTACCTAACTCTAACAATGCAAAGTTTTTGAACTAATCAGAACCTAAAAATTCTGAGTCAAGGGTTCTAAAAAAACCTGAACCTAAGACTCTTAAGTAAAAGGTTACGAAGAAACCAAAACCTAAAGCATCTGTTCATAAAGTTCTGAAAGGTTTAGAATCCAAGGTCAAGACCCATTCAAGACAACAAACTTTCAAACCTAAAGTCTTTAATGATTCTAAATATTTTTATATGAGAGAAGAGGTGCAAAATAAGAGAAAACCTGTCAAAACTAATCCTAAAGGACCCATAAGGTTATGGGTACCTAAATCTGAAATCATTTTTTCTACAGATATGCTTAAAGGGAGAAGCAAAGCAACAATCATGGTACCTAGACAGTGTCTGCTCATGGCATATGATAGAAGAAAGACATATGTTCTAATCCCTCACTCTAAAAGAGGGAGGAACTGTGGGATTTGGAGGAAACCAAAAAGGGAAGATGATTGACATCTACTATTGATAACTCCTCTTTATCTATTAATGATGTTTGGTTGGTAGATGGACTAAAACATAACCTACTTAGCATAAGTTAATTTTATGATTGTGGTTATGAAGTAATGTTTAATAAGAACATTTGTACAATCATGAATGTATATGATAAATCTGTAGTGTTCAAGGGAAAGAGGAAATGCAATGTTTATAAGATCAGTTTTTATGAACTGGCTTATCAGAAGGTAGTTTGCCTTATATTAGTGAATGATAAAAAATGGGCCTGACACGAGAGGTTAGGTCATGCTAACGGAAGATTAATCTCCAAGATTAACAAGTTAAAACTTTTTAAGGGGCTTCCAGATCTTAACTATCATTCATATGCTCTCCGTGGAGCATGCCAAATTGGAAAAATTAACAAAACCTCTTTTAAAACAAAGAACATTATTTCTACCTCTAGACCTTTAGAACTGTTTCACATTGATTTGTTTGGTCATGTTAGTACTGCATCAATCAATGAGAAGAAATATGGAATTTTCATTGTTGATGACTTCAATAGATGGACTTGAGTTATATTTCTCAGAACCAAGGATGAGTCATATGATTTGTTTAGTGTCTTCTCCAGTGGGGTTTGGAAGGAGATGAAGATGGAAATAGTTTGATTCCAGTCAAGAGATAGGGGGTTTTTGGTGAGAGAGATTTGCTGGCATCGCCCCTTGTTGGGTTCTCTCTCTCTCTCTCTCTCTCTCTCTCTCTCTCTCTCTCTCTCTCTCTCTCTCTCTCTCTCTCTCTCCTCTCTCTCTCTCTCTCTCTCTCTCTCTCTCTCTCTTCTCTCTCTCTCTCTCTCTCTCTCTCTCTCTCTCTCTCTCTCTCTCTCTCTCTCTCTCTCTCTCTCTCTCTCCGCGCTTTCTTTTGGCCCATTCTTCTTTTATTTATGTCTTTTGTTGTTCTTTTTCATTTTATTTTTAGCTTGTTTATTTTAACCAATAACTAAATCTTAATATATAATTAACCATTTTAATAAGCTTTAATTAATTAATTGATTGATTAAATCTATTTTAATTTGTCATTTATTTAATTAATTTTTATTATATTGATTAATTATTTGATTTAATTCGTCAAATTATTTTGCCTATTAGACTTTAGTTTTTTTTCTTTCTATTATTGGTTCTCATAGCTGTGTGATTTTGATACTTTTACCTTTACCACATTATCCCCATTTGAACAAATGTATCTCTCTCCTATAGTTTGTAATAATTTTATCATTTCTTTTATATGTTCCAAAATAACTCACTTTAAAAAAATGAAACGAAGAAGTGTTGCAAATTAAATTGACAACTGCATGTGATGTTGTCACGGACATATCTATATTGAGGCATAGTGTGACTTTAGTCGTACCAATTTTTTTTCCTTTTTTTCATATTTGTGTGCAAAACTTGTGGAAACAAATGAGTGCAACACATTTGATATGATTTTTAAGTTTCTAAAGTTGACTTTAGTCTTTTCGGTAGCAACCACAACTATGGAACATGTTTTTTCAGCTATGAAGTTTCTGAAGAATCAACTAGTTTAAAAGACAGTCTTGTGACTTTTATAGAAATAAATGTTCTTGGAATTATTAACAATGATGTTATTTTAACTCATTTTCTAGAAATAAATGATAAACGATTTTCATTTGCATTAAACAATATTATTTATAATTTTTAATATAATTTAGTTTATAGTTTCTTTCATGTTTAGCCATACTATGTATAATATCTGGATCTGTCACTAGGTGTAATCAATTCAATTGACGACTGCATGCATTTCATAAGAGGTGACGTCAATTGAATTGACGCCAGAGTACAAGACCTAAGTGGTGATATCTCTTATTTTTTTAAATAGATGCGTCAATTCAACTGACGACACCTCTAATGAAATGGATGCAATCACCAATTGGATTGACTACACCACGTGCATATGTCAATTTAATTGGTGACACCTCTTATTTTTTAAATGGAAACTCTAATTCATCTAACAATAACTCTGCGTTTCAATTTTTTATTTGAAAGCGGGTTACTTTGAGAAATAGGTGGAAATTATGGTTATTATGAAAATAAAATTGAAAAAAAAGATAGTTATTTGCATAAAATTTTCATTTCTTATACTACTTTACATAAAAATTTGAAAAATTATTTTTAATTTTGATCAAATAGTTTAGTTAAATTTACGTTTTTAAAATGTGAAAAAGTGATAAATTCCAAATTCGAATTTAGACTATTGCATACTTCATTTCTTTTAATTTAGACATCTCATTTTCTTTTTGGTTTTAAATTATTTGTTATTATGAAATTCTATTTAATTTTTTTATTAATATATTTTTATTTATTATATTTTAATTCATCTAACTATTTTATTGATACTCAATTTGATGTATGAACGATTGCACGTACAAAAGAAAAAGTCACACCTTGAAAAAATTTGGTAGAATTTGTGCAAGTTTGAGGTTCGATGTCAAAATGACTTTTATTATATCTTTCTGAATAGAGAATTCAGCTCACGAATCCAACTCACAATTTTGTAGCTTTGTTGTGACCTATAAGCTTTTTAAACCATCCGAGTTTGTTTTAGATCTGAAAATAATATTTTAATAATTTCACAATTTTAACCATTTCCGTTTTATTTTCTACAATTTTAATAATTTTTGTTTTATTTCAGTTTTTGAATATTTTTAGCATTAGAATGTCTTTTCAGTATTTAAACAATTTTGGGTGTGGCCGTCATGATTAACTAACTTTTGATCTTAATAATATTAAGTATTTTTTCTATCAGGTGGATTCTATAATTTTATGTGACATGTTTATTGCCTATGACCTATATTTTATCAAAAGTTTTACGTTTTCTAATCTATAGTGTTTCCGACTATGTCATAATTAGATAAGATAATAAATAATATCTTCTAATTTAATTAAAAGTCGTGAGTTTGAACTAAATCTTGGACACATAGTAGATTCAAATTATCTTGAATTTAAAATTGTCATTTATTCTAGTCTTTTTAAACTCAAGACATTAGTCTTTTTAGTTCTAACGTTCATCGTGGTTCTGTCTGACTCAAATGATTAATAACAAAGAAAAAAAAATCATTTTATAGATATGAGTTGAAATTGGATTCGTGTATATGTTTGGATTCTCATCAAATTAATTAAAATCGCATGAAAAATTAGATTAAATCAAAAACTTTAAATAAATATCTCATTGTTTTTCGTTTCTATACATTGAGGTGTGATTTTTTTAACATGATTTGATTTTGTGAGGCGAAATGGGTGGAAAAACAAGTCTGATCTACCAAACATGTCTATTTTGTCTATATTTTTTTTCGGGAGAGGTAAAGTTTAAGTAACGCACCCTCTAATATGTCCGACTGTCCTGTCCTTTTTTTTTTGCGTATGCGGACATTTATATAAAATTTTAAGTAATTGCTTCTCACATTTTAAATGATGGAGAGTCATCCTATAAAACTAAAAATAATCTTCATATTCAAAAATATATTTTTTGATGTACCTCATATATATTCCTTGGTAAGTGAGTCACACTCTTATTTTACCAATATCAAAAACTAATTTGAAAATATATATCAAAAATAAATTCAAAGATATACTTATGTATTCCACCGATCTTTCCACTTTCCATTTTTTACTTTTTGCTACTCTTTTTTTTATATTACACCAATCCATCTACTTTGTTTATACTTTCAGCTACTATAAAATAAGGACAATACAAATCATCTCATATTTCTACCACATTCGCATGGCAAGAGCTTATAAAAATAAGGACAATAAAAGATATCCCATATTCCATAAAATTCTTACTGTATTTCTGTCTTCTAGAGAACTTCATCCATGGATAATGCACTTTTCTAAGTCAGTTGTGTTTAACCATTTGCTTATAAGAATCGAGCATAAGCTACAATAAGGAAAAATGATTACTAATCGATTTTTTTATGTCTAAAAATCATTCCTCCCTCTATTTTTTAAAGAATAATTCATTTAAAATAAAAAAATGTTCTAAAATTCATTTTATTTTTTAATATATTTTTTATAATTTTATAATCTCATTAACATTATTTTCACCATTCTCAATATTTTATAAGAGATATTTTAATAAAAATAACATTTTTATTTTATTTATTAATTTTTTTAATTTATGTAAAATAGTCAATTGCATATCACATTTGTAGTGTTCAATCGATAGTTTTTCTGAATGAAACGACAGATGGAATATAAAAATAAAAGAAGCAATAGTAGAAACTAGAATGTGGAAGGATTGATGGAATACGAAAACATAATTTCAGATTCATTCCAAATTATATTTTTAAACTATTTTTTTTATAAAATAAGAGTG